>NC_041383.1:759353543-759492493 GCF_002162155.2 Triticum dicoccoides | reverse complement strand
TGCGAAGGTGTAGCTGGTGGGTCTCAGCAGTCGGGGGGCAAATCGTTTTTTTCCGGACGCACTTCCATGCATACGAAGATGTAGCCGGTGGGTCCCAGCAGTCACGGGGGCGAATCGTTTTTTTCCCGGACGCACTTCCTTGCGTGCGAAGATGTAGCTTGTGGGTCCCAGCAGTCAGGGGGCGAATCATTTTTTTCGCGAAATATGGTGGCCCGTCTGGTGGGTCCCTGCTGTCAGGTGAAGGAATAATTATTTTGCGCGTAATAAGGAGGCACTTCTTTGTCGGCTGCCGTGGACCCAGTTGTCAGCCTCTCCATGTACAGTCCATGTCCGATGGAAGTCGTTCCTTGACCACGTTGACCACGCCGCGCCGAGAGCACCACGGCGGTGGACGACGACGAGGCCTAGGAAGGGGATGACGCAGAGCCGGGGAAGACGCGGCAGTGGATGCTCACGCGGAGAGGAGTACGAGGGTTCACTGGTTCGGCTGCGCTGCCGTCGCCGCAGAATAACAGGGGGTGTGGGTGAGTGGAGGGATGGCCTGACCAGCGGTGGGAGTAGTACAGGGCGGTGAGGCCTCCGCGGCAGCACAACCGTCCACGGGAGGCAGGAGCAGGCGGCACGACCAGCGCTGCTTTGGGCAGCTGGAGCAAGAAGACCAGAGGTTGAAGAAGCACGACGGTCGTTCGATGGACATCGTACGGTCACTGCATCTAGAATCGTTTATATTGACTAAATTGACAAAGCCCTTGGTACGTCAACTTAGTAGGCCCACAGGTCAGCTTCTGAAACGGTGCACCCCAGATGTCAGGGGGAGGAATCATTTTTTGGGCGGGTGAAGCTAGAATATCTGAGATTGAAGAAGAAGCACGGCATCCGTTGGATGGACATCCAACGGCCACTGCTGCTAGAACTGTGTTGACTATAAGTTGACAAAGCCTTGCATACGCGTCAACTCTGTTTTTTTAGGGGACACATCAACTTAGTAAGGCCAGAAATGTGTGGCAGAGAACTTATAGCCCATTTGAGATTTGTAAAATGTGTAGCCTATTTTTGAATTCTAATGGAATTTACTACAACCCATTTACAGTTTCTTAAAAGTACAACCCATTTCAACCAACCGTTCAAAACAGAATTCAATAAAAATTCCAACATTTTGATGGGATCCGAATATTTTTATCCCGAAATTTCTAGTCAGATTAAATACAATTTCAATATAAATTTATATTACGTAAAAATCCAACAAAACATTGCGCTCGCAACAATTAATGAAATTAAAATTTTCAATATTCCAAAAATAATATTTTATAAAGTAATCACTGCTTGGTGCATTTTTTTATAGTTACTACCCAGTTTTTATAATTACATCTCATTTATTATTTCTTAAAGCCTATTTTCTTGTTAAGCCTAATGCATCCCTCCTAGGAAAGATTTGCAGCCCAGCGGGGCGGAGAATAACAACTTGACCTTGCCTGGGTATTCCTCAAAAAAAAGTATAGCTGGGCTAGCCATTTTCAGCTTGAAAAAAATTAATATCTGGGTTGGATATTTGGCCTGGGCTAGACGGGCCACAGCCCGCCCAGTTAATACCTGCAGCGATGTTTTCTTTGTTGTTCAGAGGAGAAAAAATAACATCTGGGGTAAACATCGAAAAACTCTGCAGTGCTCACACCTCAAAAACACAAAAACTGCTCGAGCTGCTTGGTCCCAGCTGTCGGCCGCTTCTTGTGCAATTCTCTCGTTTATTGACTACTCCCTCCTTTCCGGTTTATAATGCTAAATTCAAAAATCTCATCAATCAAGGTAGATGGCGAGTGTTGGAATACTTTTTATAGTTTTGCAAAAGCACCTAATTTAATGCTCTTGTTATCCTCAAAAAATTATGTTTATCAATGCATTAATTGCAATGCATGCATGCAGAAAGTACATGCATTGGTCAATTTTCTCTTAATACTTGCATGCAATGATTTAATGCACCTTGAAATCTGAACATGTGATGGAAAACAACCAAATTGAGCCTTATAAAATGGAAAAACTAAAATTTTGAGATAAGCCCTATAAACCGGAAAGGAGGGAGTACATAGGTTGACAATGGTGTGGGACTGTGATGTCAGGAAACCAGGAGGAAGCAAAATAAATTATAGTTATATACATATATATAATAAATAAGGAGGCACTTGCGTACGTGAGGCTATGGACCTGGTGGGTCCCCATTGTCATCCTATTCAACTAAAGTCATCTCCTCGCCCGCGCGTGCTTTCCACCCAAAACAGTCAGCGCTGGCCGCCTCGCTTCCCGGTGCAGGCGATTGCTCTGCCTTCAAACGACACAAGTGCCGTCCATCCTTCCATCTGCCGCACACATTAATGATATGCGGTTGCCGAGGAGGCTACTCCGGCGCCACACGTCCGTCCCTCCGCCCGCCTACCATTGCTATATAAACTGCTGTGCCGGCCATAGCCGCAGTCATTCGCATCCGTTCCCTTTCTCCTGTCCACACCACTATTGCCCACCATGGCTTCCTCGCGCTCCAGCGCTCTTCGGGACGGGCCGACGACGGATCAAAGGGAGATGGCAGCCATTGCTGCCGACCGGCTGGCCGGCAGGCAGCCGGAGGACAACGACGTCCCAATGGAGAACATGGTAGTCGATGATCCGGCACCAACCCCCTCCTCCCCGCCATCATTGCTGGTGCATTGCACCATGACCATCGGCGAGGCCCGTGACCAATATATGGACAGGGCGAGGCGGATGCGTGACGAGCAGTTCTGGGAGGCGCAGTCCAACGCCGCCTACAATCACCATCTCCTCCAGGAGCACCTGCAGGCGGAGGAGCAGATCACCGCGGAGCGGGCAGAGCAGGAGGCGCTGCTCGACTCGTACCGCTCCTCCCACAAGGACCGCCTCGAGCGCTGGCGGTACCACATGCGGGTGGCGGAGGCTGTGGCCGCCTACAAAGAGGCTAGCAAAGAGGGCGATGAAGTGGGCGAGGCGCTGTTTGGCGAGACTGTCGGAGATATACCCCGCGGTGTAACCCGGCAGGAAGTATAACCCGGCCGAACTTGGTGACTCACTAATGACCCGCCCAGACTGGACGACACACTAAGTGACTCGCCCGATCCTGGCGACTTATGGGTGACCTGGCAAGCGGATCAGAGGAGCGACAAGACCCGGGGGCCCAGGAGGCTCAAGGCCCAGAAGGCCGGCTTACGTTATGATGGGCCGACTTAAGAGGAAAGGCGTGAGGAATATCTCCCTTACAAGGAATCAAGACCCGGACTTGTATCCGGCTTGTAGTACAAGATAGGCTAGTCCTAATCCTATTTGGACTCCACATGTAACCCGCCCCTCTAACTTATATAAGGAGGGGCAGGGCTCCCCGAAGAAGGACATGCAACAAGAAACAATATCTAGGGCTACACAGAAAGAGGAGAGCCGGCTTACAGCGACTCCCTCATGAGCATAATGAGACCTAGCCATAAACAGCATGTAGGGTTATTACTAGATGATGTTTCCCGGGGCCCGAAGCTGTCTAAACCCTTGTCTTGCGTGTTGCGTCTCTCGTCCCGATCAACCTCTCTCAAGCTACCGCATAGATGCGTTGGCCTCGCTACTAAGTCCTGACACTAAGGACATCTGTCGTGTTAATTCCACGACAGTTTCCGCCCACCGTCTCGACGAAAGGTTCCGTCTGAATCGGCGAAAGGTTTCGACCGCCTCGACGAAAGGTTCTGTCTGAATCACCAAAGAGTTCCAATCGCCTCGATGAAAAGTTCGGTCCAAATCGCCGAAGGGTTCCAGCCGAATCGCCGAAAGGTTTTGTCCGAGTCATCAAGAGGTTCCGGTCCAAAAGTTTCGAATTATCAAAAGTTTTGGCCAGATTATCAAGAGGTTCCGGTTTAAAAGTTCCGGATTATCAAGAAGTTCTGGTTCCAAAAATTCCGGCTCAAAAAGTGCCGGCCGGGTTATGTGGAGAGTTCACGCACTAGAAGACACAGAACCAATTAACTCTGTTGTCAAAAAACAAAAGCAGCACTATGCATTTTCCGGCGCCAGCATCCGGCAAAAAATACCAGGTGGTATCCATCCAGTTTACTTTTATCAATATTTATTAATTGAAAACAACCACTCTGCCTATAGTATTGCTATATACAGCCATCGCCCATGCGGTCCGGTTTACGTCAACGTGTTGACCGGCTCGCCCGTCAGCACCACCTTACAACGCCATAGATGACTCGCCCATCCGCCCTCGCGGCCGGTTCACGCGTCCTCACCGGCTTACAACGTGGATGACAACTTGCTCGTCGGCACCGGCGTACGAACTCCATGGCCAGTTTATCTGTTTGTTCCCACAGCCGATTCACCCGTGAGGGATTTTGGTTTCACCTAGGGATCATCAGTTTCATGGCGGATTATTTTCGGCCTAAACAAATCAGGTGATATCCATACAAGTTTGTTTTATTATCACATGTCATTTTTGTCAAAGAACAAGTTTATCTTTGCCTTGGTCTGCAATATTGTTTATGCAGGGCAATTATTTTTGACAAAAGTGATATTATACCGCGAAGGTGGGGACACGCCAACATCTTTTGGCACAGGTGGTCGTCGTTACTCGACGGACTCTCGCACCGGCTTACAACGCCGTTGCCGTCTCTCGCGACTGCGCCGGCTTACAACGCCATGGCTGTCTCTCGCCACCGCGCCGGCTTACAACACCGTGGCCGTCTCTCGCGACCACGCCGGCTTACAACGCAGTGGCCGTCTCTTATGACCACGCCGGCTTACAACAAGGAGGACAACTTACCCGCCCACACCGGTTTACAGCACCACGGTTGATTCATCTGTCTGAGCCGCCTTTGATGTTGCGGTCGTTTTTACGGTCCGTCTCTCGCGGCCTGGTCTACATCAACACACCGGGCCGCATTTTTCTGGATGAGCTGTTTACTGAGTATGAGCAAGTCACTACTTGGGAAGCCCGATTTCTCTTCCAACAAATTGGAGGCAAATTATCATATATTATCAACCGCCGTCTGCACTGGATGGCTCAATGGATAGGTGCATAAGTCACCGGCACGCCGGTTTGGTTAACTTCAAACAACCAGTTGGAAGGAACCATTGGCCGAGTTGTTGACACGGCTCATACGGGATCATTTATAACCCGCCGCAGTCACCTCAACGTTCTGTGGATAATCACTAGCCTAACATATCAGGTGAAATCGATCCAATATTTTTTATATTATTTTCTTCAACAGAGCAATTACTTTGGTTTGCAAGTTGTCCCATGCAGGATTCAAACCGGTCTATATCACGGTTAATTATGGAGAATCTCAAGCCAACTCCTCAAGTCGTCTTGAGACTCAGGGACTACAATGATATGACTCGGCAAAATTAGCTGGTTTCAATAAATTCAAGATCATTGAAGGGAAAATAACCCGGCCCCGGAGATTGTTGCTAGATCGATGAAAATTTAAAAGCCATCAGAAGATTTCCGGCTCAAAAAAAGGACTCTAGTTTAAAATCCGGCTCAAGAGACATCTTTCTCCCACAAAGCACTGAAGCTCTCAAATCCGGTTTAAAATCCGGCTCAAGGTAAATTTGTCCTTCACAAATTTTTGAAGCTTTCAAATCCGGTTTAAAGTTCCAGTTCAAAAAGCATTAATTTCTTGCAAGTTCGAGTTCTCAGAAAAAAATTAAAGGTTGCCAAAAGAACTTGCTGCCATGATGCGTGGTTCAAACTTGGGTATCCTACCTTACGGCTTATCTTATTATGATCACTTGGGGGCTTCTTGCTCATCGAGCATAGCTATCAGTACCCTCTTGATCGGCGCAATGCCAAAACTTATATGGTCACTTGGGGGCTTCCTGTTCAAACATAGGTCGTATTCGAACCAAAGAGAACATAGCTGTCGATACCCTCTTGATCGGCATATTGCCAAACCCACTAGGGGCTTCTTGATCATATCTGAATCATAGCTTAACCCCTTTGGGTCTGACGTGGGTCGTATTCGAACCAGCGTCATTAAACAACTCTTATGGTCACTTGGGGGCTTCCTGTTCAAACATAGGTCGTATTCGAACCAAACAGAACATAGCTGTCGATACCCACTTGATCGGCATCGCCAAAGCCACTGGGGGCTATATGATCGTATTCGAATCTTAGCTTAACCCCTTTGGAACGGTTTACTGATCGTATCCGAATCAGAAGCCTCAAAAAGTCTTATTCTATCTCGGGTAAAGTTTATTGCAGCCACAATTACTTAACTTGAGACCTTTTGGAGGGATTATATCTCAAATGTATATAAGTGTTTTATGATTAACCCGGCCTGACTTTTGACTATAAGTCGCCAGCTTATGACAACCATCATTTATATGGAAGCATTGGTTTCTAAGGATTGGGTTATCACCCTTATTACACAGGTCATGTAAACCGGCAATACAAATTCAATATCACAGTGGTCATTTGGGGGTTTCCTGTTCAAACATAGGTCGTATTCGAACCAAAGAGAACATAGCTGTCGATACCCATTTTTGATAAGTAACGCCAACGCCATTGGGGGCTATATGTTCGAATTCGAATCTTAGCTTAACCCCTTTTGGAACGGTTTACTAATCGTATTCGAATCAGAAGCCTCAAATTTTTTATCTTTTTTATACAATCGCAAGTATTTGAGTTGTCACAAATATCATATGTGCCGGCTCTTACAGAGTTGAGTTATCAATTTCACTGTCCCGGTCACATAAACCGGTGGTATCATTCAAAGGATCATAGGGATCTTGTGATCTACTTGTGTGCAGGATAAGATTATATTTGGGTGGTTACCCGCCCTGGATTTTGACATTAAGTCGCCACGGCATATGTTGTTTAAACTCTGTGGAGGATCTACATAGCTATGGCTTACATAAATGATCAAGTTCAAGCCCATCATCAAAGATTGAAATTGATGTCTCAAAAGGGTTATTAATTCTTGATTTTCTCAAAGGCTATACGCCACCGGGTTACAATGAATGCGTATCGGCCAAGAGCCGCCAGGTATTTAAACTCTGGATTTACTTGTCAACCGATGAGGTATTCAAATCTTTAATAGCCAAAACTGGCTGGATTTTCATGATGATATTGAATGATCGAGGTTTTCATACCAGATTATATTGTTCAAATCTTAAATAGCCAACATGGCTGGATTTCTATTGTGATTATCAATAACCAGTGTCATGATTAAGGTTTTCAAAGTCTCTTCAGCGTAATGGCTATTATTTTATCAATGGATATGATTTATTCTACAATGAAAGGAATAGTCCCGAGTCGCTGCAGGCTTACGACCCGGCCCTTGGGGGCTACATTATTCAAATTGAGGTTACATCAAATATGCAAGTCTCATGTCGCTGCAAGCATGCACCATGACACTTGGGGGCTAATGCAAAGTCATTTTTTTCTCACCTCATTGAAGACCCGACTCATCACATCGTAATGAGCCGGCCCTTGGGGGCTACCAATTGCTCCTGTCAACAGTTCAAGATACACAAGTCTCAATCCAGTATATTGAAGGATCCATTGCTCAGTTGGTAAAGCACAAAACTCTTAACCTTGTGGACGTGGGTTCAAGCCCCATGGTGGAGATTACATCATATGATGTCATTATCAATGAATTATATACAAAGTCCCAGCTCAGTAATATCTTACTGAGCCGGCCCTTGGGGGCTACACGTTGCTGCTCCAGTTTACATGATAATATTTACAAAGTCCCTGCTCATTATTGCATAATGACCCGGCCCTTGGGGGTTACACTGGTTATTATGAGCATATGGCAATTACAAGTCCCAGGTTGCTGCAAGCATGACAACCCGGCACTTGGGGGCTACGGGTAATATGGATATAAGGGAGAAATATCTTCCAATTTCCAGTTTTGAGCAAACCAGATTGATCCGGCATCACCAATCATTATGACCCGGTGTCTGCAACAATCATAACCCGGCGTCATCAATAATCATGAACCGGCATTGGCAACAATCATGAACCGGCGTTGGAAACAATCATGACCAGGAATTATTAGTTTTTATAACCCGGAGATTTTGGAAATTATAACTCGGCAAGATCTATACCTTTAAGCCGGTTGAAAATCAGATGAGTATTTCAAGACCTATATTTTTAAGCTGGTGCTTTGGAAGACGACTCACATGGATTATTTGTTTAAAAAATTTCTTCTACAAGCAAATTAATTATGAAGCTGGTCTATTGACCCGGATTTTCTAGAAGAAGGAAATGACAAGGACTTAAGGATGTTCAGGTGCCGGTTTACAAGAATTCTTAACCCGGAGCACAACCTGTCAAATTTGTTCTTGTGTTTATTTTGCAGCATAAGTTTACCATGGATAAATCCAAGCTAAACTTGGGGGCTAATGTCGGAGATATACCCCGCGGTGTAACCCAGCAGGAAGTAGAACCCGACCGGACTTGGCGACTCACTAATGACCCGCCCTGACTAGACGACACACTAAGTGACTCGCCCGATCCTGGCGACTTATGGGTGACCTGGCAAGCGGATCAGAGGAGCGACAAGACCCGGGGGCCCAGGAGGCTCAAGGCCCAGAAGGCCGGCTTACGTTATGATGGGCCAACTTAAGAGGAAAGGCGTGAGGAATATCTCCCTTACAAGGAATCAAGACCCGGACTTGTATCCGGCTTGTAGTACAAGATAGGCTAGTCCTAATCCTATTTGGACTCCACATGTAACCTGCCCCTCTAACTTATATAAGGAGGGGCAGGTCTCCCCGAAGAAGGACAGGTAACAAGAAACAATATCTAGGGCTACACAGAAAGAGGAGAGCCGGCTTACAGCGACTCCCTCATGAGCATAATGAGACCTAGCCATAAATAGCATGTAGGGTTATTACCAGATGATGTTTCCCGGGGCCCGAAGCTGTCTAAACCCTTGTCTTGCGTGTTGCGTCTCTCGTCCCGATCAACCTCTCTCAAGCTACCGCATAGATGCGTTGGCCTCGCGACTAAGTCCTGACACTAAGGACATCTGTCGTGTTAATTCCACGACAGTTGCTGCCCACCGTCTCGACGAAAGGTTCCGTCTGAATCGGCGAATCGTTCCGACCGCCTCGACGAAAGGTTCTGTCTGAATCACCAAAGAGTTCCAATTGCCTCGATGAAAAGTTCGGTCCGAATCGCCGAAGGGTTCCAGCCGAATCGCCGAAAGGTTTTGTCCGAGTCATCAAGAGGTTCCGGTCCAAAAGTTCCAAATTATCAAAAGTTTTGGCCAGATTATCAAGAGGTTTCGGTTTAAAAGTTCCGGATTATCAAGAAGTTCTGGTTCCAAAAATTCTGGCTCAAAAAGTGCCGGCTGGGTTATGTGGAGAGTTCACGCACTAGAAGACACAGAACCAATTAACTCTGTTGTCAAAAAACAAAAGCAGCACTATGCATTTTCCGGCGCCAGCATCCGGCAAAAAATACCAGGTGGTATCCATCCAGTTTACTTTTATCAATATTTATTAATTGAAAACAACCACTCTGCCTATAGTATTGCTATATACAGCCATCGCCCATGCGGTCCGGTTTACGTCAACGTGTTGACCGGCTCGCCCGTCAGCACCACCTTACAACGCCATAGATGACTCGCCCATCCACCCTCGCGGCCGGTTCACGCGTCCTCACCGGCTTACAACGTGGATGACAACTTGCTCGTCGGCACCGGCGTACAAACTCCATGGCCAGTTTATCTGTTTGTTCCCACAGCCGATTCACCCGTGAGGGATTTTGGTTTCACCTAGGGATCATCAATTTCATGGCGGATTATTTTCGGCCTAAACAAATCAGGTGATATCCATACAAGTTTGTTTTATTATCACATGTCATTTTTGTCAAAGAACAAGTTTATCTTTGCCTTGGTCTGCAATATTGTTTATGCAGGGCAATTATTTTTGACAAAAGTGATATTATACCGCGAAGGTGGGGACACGCCAACATCTTTTGGCACAGGTGGTCGTCGTTACTCGACGGACTCTCGCACCGGCTTACAACGCCGTGGCCGTCTCTCGCGACTGCGCCGGCTTACAATGCCGTGGCTGTCTCTCGCGACCGCGCCGGCTTACAACACCGTGGCCGTCTCTCGCGACCACGCCGGCTTACAACGCAGTGGCCGTCTCTTATGACCACGCCGGCTTACAACAAGGAGGACAACTTACCCGCCCGCACCGGTTTACAGCACCACGGTTGATTCATCTGTCTGAGCCACCTTTGATGTTGCGGTCGTTTTTACGGTCCGTCTCTCGCGGCCTGGTCTACATCAACACACCGGGCCGCATTTTTCTGGATGAGCTGTTTACTGAGTATGAGCAAGTCACTACTTGGGAAGCCCGATTTCTCTTCCAACAAATTGGAGGCAAATTATCATATATTATCAACCGCCGTCTGCACTGGATGGCTCAATGGATAGGTGCATAAGTCGCCGGCACGCCGGTTTGGTTAACTTCAAACAACCAGTTGGAAGGAACCATTGGCCGAGTTGTTGACACGACTCATACGGGATCATTTATAACCCGCCGCAGTCACCTCAACGTTCTATCGATAATCACTAGCCTAACATATCAGGTGAAATCGATCCAATATTTTTTATATTATTTTCTTCAAAAGAGGAATTACTTTGGTTTGCAAGTTGTCCCATGCAGGATTCAAACCGGTCTATATCACGGTTAATTATGGAGAATCTCAAGCCAACTCCTCAAGTCGTCTTGAGACTCAGGGACTACAATGATATGACTCGGCAAAATTAGCTGGTTTCAATAAATTCAAGATCATTGAAGGGAAAATAACCCGGCCCCGGAGATTGCTGCTAGATCGATGAAAATTTAAAAGCCATCAGAAGATTTCCGGCTCAAAAAAAGGACTCTAGTTTAAAATCCGGCTCAAGAGACATCTTTCTCCCACAAAGCACTGAAGCTCTCAAATCCGGTTTAAAATCCGGCTCAAGGTAAATTTGTCCTTCACAAATTTTTGAAGCTTTCAAATCCGGTTTAAAGTTCCAGTTCAAAAAGCATTAATTTCTTGCAAGTTCGAGTTCTCAGAAAAAAATTAAAGGTTGCCAAAAGAACTTGCTGCCATGATGCGCGGTTCAAACTTGGGTATCCTACCTTACGGCTTATCTTATTATGATCACTTTGGGGCTTCTTGCTCATCGAGCATAGCTATCAGTACCCTCTTGATCGGCGCAATGCCAAAACTTATATGGTCACTTGGGGGCTTCCTGTTCAAACATAGGTCGTATTCAAACCAAAGAGAACATAGCTGTCGATACCCTCTTCATCGACATATTGCCAAACCCACTAGGGGCTTCTTGATCATATCTGAATCATAGCTTAACCCCTTTGGGTCTGACGTGGGTCGTATTCGAACCAGCGTCATTAAACAACTCTTATGGTCACTTGGGGGCTTCCTGTTCAAACATAGGTCGTATTCGAACCAAACAGAACATAGCTGTCGATACCCACTTGATCGGCATCGCCAAAGCCACTGGGGGCTATATGATCGTATTCGAATCTTAGCTTAACCCCTTTGGAACAGTTTACTGATCGTATCTGAATCAGAAGCCTCAAAAAGTCTTATTCTATCTCGGGTAAAGTTTATTGCAGCCACAATTACTTAACTTGAGACCTTTTGGAGGGATTATATCTCAAATGTATATAAGTGTTTTATGATTAACCCAGCCTGACTTTTGACTATAAGTCGCCAGCTTATGACAACCATCATTTATATGGAAGCATTGGTTTCTAAGGATTGGGTTATCACCCTTATTACACAGGTCATGTAAACCGGCAATACAAATTCAATATCACAGTGGTCATTTGGGGGTTTCCTGTTCAAACATAGGTCGTATTCGAACCAAAGAGAACATAGCTGTCGATACCCATTTTTGATAAGTAACGCCAACGCCATTGGGGGCTATATGTTCGAATTCGAATCTTAGCTTAACCCCTTTTGGAACGGTTTACTAATCGTATTCGAATCAGAAGCCTCAAATTTTTTATCTTTTTTTATACAATCGCAAGTATTTGAGTTGTCACAAATATCATATGTGTCGGCTCTTACAGAGTTGAGTTATCAATTTCACTGTCCGGGTCACATAAACCGGTGGTATCATTCAAAGGATCATAGGGATCTTGTGATCTACTTGTGTGCGGGATAAGATTATATTTGGGTGGTTACCCGCCCTGAATTTTGACATTAAGTCGCCACGGCATATGTTGTTTAAACTCTGTGGAGGATCTACAGAGCTATGGCTTACATAAATGATCAAGTTCAAGCCCATCATCAAAGATTGAAATTGATGTCTCAAAAGGGTTATTAATTCTTGATTTTATCAAAGGCTATACGCCACCGGGTTACAATGAATGCGTATCGGCCAAGAGCCGCCAGGTATTTAAACTCTGGATTTACTTGTCAACCGATGAGGTATTCAAATCTTTAATAGCCAAAACTGGCTGGATTTTCATGATGATATTGAATGATCGAGGTTTTCATACCGGATTATATTGTTCAAATCTTAAATAGCCAACATGGCTGGATTTCTATTGTGATTATCAATAACCAGTGTCATGATTAAGGTTTTCAAAGTCTCTTCAGCGTAATGGCTATTATTTTATCAATGGATATGATTTATTCTACAATGAAAGGAATAGTCCCGAGTCGCTGCAGGCTTACGACCCGGCCCTTGGGGGCTACATTATTCAAATTGAGGTTACATCAAATATGCAAGTCTCATGTCGCTGCAAGCATGCACCATGACACTTGGGGGCTAATGCAAAGTCATTTTTTGCTCACCTCATTGAAGACCCGACTCATCACATCGTAATGAGCCGGCCCTTGGGGGCTACCAATTGCTCCTGTCAACAGTTCAAGATACACAAGTCTCAATCCAGTATATTGAAGGATCCATTGCTCAGTTGGTAAAGCACAAAACTCTTAACCTTGTGGACGTGGGTTCAAGCCCCATGGTGGAGATTACATCATATGATGTCATTATCAATGAATTATATACAAAGTCCCAGCTCAGTAATATCTTACTGAGCCGACCCTTGGGGGCTATACGTTGCTGCTCCAGTTTACCTGATAATATTTACAAAGTCCCTGCTCATTATTGCATAATGACCCGGCCCTTGGGGGTTACACTGGTTGAAGTTTTATGAGCATATGGCAATTACAAGTCCCAGGTTGCTGCAAGCATGACAACCCGGCACTTGGGGGCTACGGGTAATATGGATATAAGGGAGAAATATCTTCCAATTTCCAGTTTTGAGCAAACCAGATTGATCCGGCATCACCAATCATTATGACCCGGTGTCTGCAACAATCATAAGCCGGCGTCATCAATAATCATGAACCGGCATTGGCAACAATCATGAACCGGCGTTGGAAACAATCATGACCAGGAATTATTAGTTTTTATAACCCGGAGATTTTGGAAATTATAACTCGGCAAGATCTATACCTTTAAGCCGGTTGAAAATCAGATGAGTATTTCAAGACCTATATTTTTAAGCCGGTGCTTTGGAAGACGACTCACATGGATTATTTGTTTACAATATTTCTTCTACAAGCAAATTAATTGTGAAGCTGGTCTATTGACCCGGATTTTCTAGAAGAAGGAAATGACAAGGACTTAAGGATGTTCAGGTGCCGGTTTACAAGAATTCTTAACCCGGAGCACAACCTGTCAAATTTGTTCTTGTGTTTATTTTGCAGCATAAGTTTACCATGGATAAATCCAAGCTAAACTTGGGGGCTAATGTCGGAGATATACCCCGCGGTGTAACCCAGCAGGAAGTAGAACCCGACCGGACTTGGCGACTCACTAATGACCCGCCCTGACTGGACGACACACTAAGTGACTCGCCCGATCCTGGCGACTTATGGGTGACCTGGCAAGCGGATCAGAGGAGCGATAAGACCCGGGGGCCCAGGAGGCTCAAGGCCCAGAAGGCCGTCTTACGTTATGATGGGCCAACTTAAGAGGAAAGGCGTGAGGAATATCTCCCTTACAAGGAATCAAGACCCGGACTTGTATTCGGCTTGTAGTACAAGATAGTCTAGTCCTAATCCTATTTGGACTCCACATGTAACCCGCCCCTCTAACTTATATAAGGAGGGGCAGGTATCCCCGAAGAAGGACAGGTAACAAGAAACAATATCTAGGGCTACACAGAAAGAGGAGAGCCGGCTTACGGCGACTCCCTCATGAGCATAATGAGACCTAGCCATAAACAACATGTAGGGTTATTACCGGATGATGTTTCCCGGGGCCCGAAGCTGCCTAAACCCTTGTCTTGCGTGTTGCGTCTCTCGTTCCGATCAACCCCTCTCAAGCTACCGCATAGATGTGTTGGCCTCGCGACTAAGTCCTGACACTAAGGACATCTGCCGTGTTAATTCCATGACAGAGACCGAGGACGAGGCAAAGGAAAATGCCGGCTCCGACGAGTCCCCGCTCTGCTAGCGTCGATGACGCCCTGCTCCGCCGAGGCCCCGCGGCGCCAACAACGAGGCAGAGGACACCACCGGCTCCCTCGAGACCCCGCCCTGCCAACAACGAGGCAGAGGACATCGCCGGGTCAGCCGAGGCCCCACCCTGACGGCAATGTGGGGGAGGATTTCCACCACTCCGCTGAGGCGCCGCTCGCCGGCAACGAGACATAGGACATCGCCGAGGCCCCGCCCCGCTGCCAACGAGGCCGCGCCACACAGAAAACGAGGAAGAGTAGAACACGGTAGGTCGCCACCGCTCGGGTCCAAGTAAGGCCACCGCTGCTACCCTCCGGTTGAAGCCAAGCTAGGCGGGTTGACCAATTACGGCCGATTAGCTTCTTGGCGGCGACGTGGAGTCGGAGAGCTGCGCTGGAGAAGAACGCTGCTTCTACTTAACTGGTGGTGCAGTTGGCTGACTGACACGTGGGCCCAATAGGCCACATGTCAGTTACACAACTGCACCTGTAGTTAAGTCACTGAAGCTTCTGTTTGGCTCAGCCGGACACAGGTGGGTAGCTTCGGTTAATTAATTATACCTCCAGCGCACCCCTTTTTAGTTTTTTTAGAAAAGGAGGATGACCCCCAGCCTCTGCATCTGGGAGGTGCATGCGGCAACAAACACCCCTTTTTAGTTGAAGAATGTATGAAATGTAATTAAATTCGGCATGTTTATATGAAATCCGACCATGTATGAATGAATTTATTTCGGTTAGTTCGAATTCCTGTATCACTGGCATTGGATGAACATGCAAAACAATACTTACTAGCATTATTCCCAGGGTGATCACCTCGTTTGCAGTAGTTTCACATGTACTCCCTCCGGTCCTTTCTATACAAGTTTTGTCTACAGTCAAAGTATCTCTACTTTAACCAATCTTATACAAAAAAGTATGCACTTTCACAATGTGTGAAGTAAAAAGGAACAGAAGGAGTACAAAGAGTTTGAGTAGCTTTTTAGCGTTTCTGTACATTGCAATCAAACACACAGGGCTGGCAATTCATAGAGAACATTCAAAACAATCGATGATTATGCATCTCAGTGAGTCACATGTTAGAGGCAATATTTACTTCACAACTAAAGAATAAAGAAAAAATTGATCGACGCTGCTGACAGCAAGGGCGTCCCATTCGAAAATATCAAATGCATGTCTTAAAATCAATGAGAAAAATTTGACAAGGTTGTCCCATTCCAAAATATCAAATGCCTACGATTGTGGAATGGGCAGGGTTTGCCATCAGTTCGGACATTGACATGGCACCTTGTGCTAAATAAACCAACTGTTCTTTTTGTGCAGTTCCACCAAAATCAACCAAATTCACGCGTAGCTTGTACATTTCACCCTTATATGTTGCAACGCCTTGAACTTATTGGCACATCCTTTCTTGTGGTGGAAATGAATGATTCGATGTATTCATGAACATTTTGTGCAGTTCCCATTGAAATCAAGCTGATCACCCCTGTTTGCACAAATACAAAAAAAGTGATTAGTATAAAGCAAAATGTACTATGAATTGACAGTTTAAACATGCACCTACATGGTCCATGTAGAGCACACTTTTAGAAAAATGGAACTCACCAGAAAGAATCCTAGAACAACATTGTACTCGCGCATCACAGCAAAAAAATGGAGATTTGCCAGTCCTTCTGAGCTGAAGTTAGTTTGGTCTTGTGGGGAGTAATGTTACCATCCTTCAACTGCTCCTTCTGATGAGAATCCTAGAACAACATTGTACTCGCGCATCACAGCAAAAAAATGGAGATTTGTCAGTCCTTCTGAGCTGAAGTTAGTTTGGTCTTGTGGGGAGTAATGTAACCATCCTTCAACTGCTCCTTCTGATGAGAAGATAGACATGGCTTCTTCATCCTGGCATAATCGGAACTAGTCACTTCACGTACTCCATATTCTTCTTCAGAGGAAGATGATCCTATTGTGCAAAGACAAGAGGACAACTAAATGTTAGCATCCCTATTTCCTCGAAAAAAGGAAAGGAAATATTTAAAACATCACAGATGAAGCACTTCTCAAGGACAATACCACTTTTTCATGACAATATCTAAACAGTAGCACAACAACAATAGAGATGACAAAGCTCAATCATATGGATGAATTAGTGGGCGAGTACCAACCTTTGTCAGGAGGCTTATTGTGTAGAGCATACAGATCAAGCACTTCTCTGGAACCATCTGTTGCTATCTACTATGGTGGCCATGCTTACCATATACTCCTCGATTAGTTTAATGTTTCTCTATGGTGGCCATGCTTACTATGGTAGCTAGATATGGTCTATCTACTATGGAAGCATAGCACATAGCTAGATATGGTCTTATTGTATATAAAACATACATATACCAATAAGATATTGTATATAGCACATAACTATGTCTCTATCTTGATTTGGCAACAAAAACTAGAATGATATAGACCATAAAGTGACCATGGTAAATAGATATATGTTTGTTTCATGCTGTTATCCTGTCCACTTTACTACTAAAATCATTTACCAAAATGAGTTTCATATACAACATGGTAAACATGTGATGTGTCTGCTTGTTTCTCTTTTAGAATGCGAACAAAATATTGGAGAACAATACCGCGTTATCCAATGGTAAAGGAAGTAATGCAGATAAGATTCAAGATAGTGCGACACTCCCTGTTGGTCTCCAAGAAAGCTGATAAAAACTATCTTGACGACAGTGAGGGAACCCAAAAGTTCTGTCTTGATGTAGTGTTCGAGTTACTGGCCACTACTGCTGGCACAAGCTCTTCGAACTCGCTGCCTAAATCAGTTCGTCTTCTTGAGTCTCAACTTCAAGTTGAAAGACATCGATCAGATCTGCTGCGACAGGAAGCTGAAGGACTGAGGAAGTCCCTGCAGAATTCAGATGCATATTTTCTGGTGCAACAGCAAGCGCTGGAGGATTTAAGCGCCAAACAAGAGAAAGTTAATAAGCTTGCTAAGCATCTTGCCAGCATTATGGGTACCCAGGATATTGTTTCTTGAGATCTTATGAAGTGGTTTTAGTTCTGGATTTGTTTTGTTGCGGTGTTTATTTGTGCTAGTCGCCAACTTTGACAACCAGTGTATATGATATGCTGCTTTGTTCCCTATATTTGCACTGGTGGCGAACTTTGATGCCCAGTGGATGTAATATATGTAACAACCGTGATAGCCTAGCATAAGTTGATTGCTTATTTATTTCCTTGTTGTCTTATTTATTTGTTTGCTTGTAGTCAGTGTAGTTCTTTTTAAAACTAGGCCACAATAACCATGGGCTAATATTTACTGTAGTGACACTGGGCCTCCTACGGGCCGTAGAAACAGTGGGCCTTCTACGGGCCGTAGAAACAGTAGGCCTTCTACGGGCTGTAGAAACAATGGGCCTTCTACGGGTCGTAGAAATGGGCCTTCTACGGGCCATAGAAATAATGGGCCTTCCACGGGTCGTATCATCAATGGGCCTTATACGGGCCGTATGACCATAACGGGCCATCATTAATAGGTTGTATTTGATGACGCTATGAAAACGACCCAACATATTAACGGACCACAAACGGGCCGATGTAACCACGGGCTGAATTTGGCCCACAAGCAGAAAATGACAGTAACGGGCCGTAAGTAAACAAATGCTGGAAATGAGCCCAAGAATAAATGGGCTCTGAGAAGGCTGAAAGATAACATTTGCTGGAAACGGCCCAACTGAATAACGGGCCCTTAATGGGTATGAAGTGATATACTGTTCATTACGGGCCAGTTTCACCACGGGCCGTTAATGGGTGTAAAGTGATACACTGTTCATTGCGGGCCAGTTTCACCACGGGCCGTTAATAGGCCAAGAGTTACATAGGGCCTCATATGGGCCGAAAGACGTCATGGGCCATACATGGGCCAGAAGTGAAAACGGGTTGGAATCATATTGGATGGCCCAGATGATGCTACTAGGCCTAATTCGGATAGGGCATAATGGGCCTTGGGTTAGCGGGCTGTAAATGGGCTATATGCGAACAGGCCGTTAACAAGCTTTCCATGGGCCGGCCTGCCACCTTTTGACCAAGTCAAACGGGCCGGCCTTTTCACATGAATGGGCCTCTGTTGGGCCGTGCCACATGTCGACGTATCATAGGCGCCTTCTGTCCAATGAGTGGATGACATCTGTCCCAACGGTGAGCCGACACGTGTTTCCTCCAGCCAATGATGATTTTACACGTGGAAAATCCCCATTGGTCGGGGCTGTTAACGGGTTATCGGATCCAAAACCTGACCCAATAGCTTAACGGTGTTCCGCTACGGTAGATGACACGTGTCGGTCACCCTTGACGAAAGCACTTCTATGACGCACGATTTATCGTCATGGAAGTGGACACTTCCGTGATGATAATTTTGGTAATGTCATGGAACACTTCTATGAAAGCACAGGTATGACTATCTTGATTTTGTCATAAAGTTGTCATGGATGTACATGCATGACAAAAAACGCGACCTACTGTGACAAACACGTATCATCACGGAAGTGTACTTTTTTTGTAGTACTACTTAGTCACATTGAGCTCATTATGATGATGCATCACTGAGTGGGCCCAGAGATACCTCTCCATCACACGGAGTGACAAATCCCAGTCTCGATTCGTGCCAACCCAATAGACACTTTCGGAGATACCTGTAGAGCACCTTTATAGTCACCCAGTTACGTTGTGACGTTTGGTACACCCTAAGCACTCCTACGGTATCCAGGAGTTACACAATCTCATGGTCTAAGGAAATGATACTTGACATTAGAAAAGCTTTAGCAAATGAACTGCACGATCTTATGCTATGCTTAGGATTGGGTCTTGTCCATCACATCATTCTCCTAATGATGTGATCCCGTTATCAATGACATCCAATGTCCATAGTCAGGAAACCATGACCATCTGTTGATCAACGAGCTAGTCAACTAGAGGCTCACTAGGGACATGTTGTGGTCTACGTATTCACACATGTATTACGGTTTACGGTCAATACAATTATAGCATGAATAATAGACAATTATCATGAACAAGCAAATATAATAATAACCATTTTATTATTGCATCTAGGGCATATTTCCAATAGTCTCCCACTTGTACTAGAGTCAATAATCTAGTTACACTGTGATGAATCGAACACCCATAGAGTTCTGGTGTTGATCAAGTTTTGCACGCGGAAGAGGTTTAGTCAACAGATCTGCGACATTCAGATCCTTATGCACTTTACAAATATCTATGTCTCCATCTTGAACATTTTCACGAATGGAGTTGAAGCGATGCTTCATGTGCCTAGTCTTCTTGTGAAACCTGGGCTCCTTGGCAAGGGCAATAGCTCCAGTGTTGTCACAGAAGAGAGTCATCGGGCCTGACGCATTGGGAATAACTCCTAGGTCGGTAATGAACTCCTTCATCCAGATTGCTTCATGTGCTGCCTCCGAGGTTACCGTGTATTCCGCTTCACATGTAGATCCCGCCATGACGCTTTGCTTGCAACTGCACCAGCTTACTGCCCCACCATTCAAAATATACACGTATCCGGTTTGTGACTTGGAGTCATCCAGATCTGTGTTGAAGCTAGCATCGACGTAACCCTTTACGACGAGCTCTTCGTCACCTCCATAAACGAGAAACATATCCTTAGTCATTTTCAGGTACTTCAAGATATTCTTGACCGCTGTCCAGTGTTCCATGCCGGGATTAGTTTGGTACCTCCCTATCAAACTTACGACAAGGTTTACATCAGGTCTGGTACACAGCATGGCATACATAATAGACCCTATGGCTGAGGCATAGGGGATGACACTCATCTTTTCTCTATCTTCTGCCGTGGTCGGACTTTGAGCCGAGCTCAATTTCACACCTTGCAATACAAGCAAGAACCCCTTCTTGGACTGATCCATATTGAATTCTTCAATATATTATCAAGATATGTTCTTTGTGAAAGACCTATGAGGCGTCTCGATCTATCTCTATAGATCTTGATGCCTAATATGTAAGCAACTTCTCCAAGGTCCTTCATTGAAAAACACTTTCAAGTAGGCCTTTATGCTTTCCAAAAGTTCTATACCATTTCCCATCAATAGTATGTCATCCACATATAATATGAGAAATGCTACAGAGCTCCCACTCACTTTCTTGTAAACGCAGGCTTCTCCATAAGTCTGCACAAACCCAAACGCTTTGATCATTTCATCAAAGCGAATGTTCCAACTCCGAGATGCTTGTACCAGCCCATAGATGGAGCGCTGGAGCTCGCACACCTTGTTAGCATTCTTAGGATCAAAAAAACCTTCCGGCTGCATCATATACAATTCTTCCTTGAGGAAACCGTTAAGGAATGCCATTTTGACGTCCATTTGCCATATCTCATAATCATAGAATGCGGCAATTGCTAACAAGATTCGGACAGACTTCAGCTTTGCTACGGGTGAGAAAGTCTCATCGTAGTCAACCCCTTGAACTTGTTAATAACCCTTAGCGACAAGTCGAGCTTTGTATATGGTAACATTACCATCCGCGTCCGTCTTCTTCTTAAAGATCCATTTATTTTCTATCTCTCGCCGATCATCGAGCAAGTCTGTCGAAGTCCATACTTTGTTTTCATACATGGATGCTATCTCGGATTACATGGCTTCAAGCCATTTGTTGGAATCTGGGCCCGCCATCTCTTCTTCATAGTTCGAAGGTTCACCGTTGTCTAACAACATGATTTCCAGGACAGGGTTGCCATACCATTCTGGTGTGGAACGTGTCCTTGTGGACCTACGAAGTTCAGTAGCAACTTGATATGAAGTACCTTGATCATCATCATTAATTTCCTCTCTAGTCGGTGCAGGCACCATAGAAACATCTTCCTGAGCTGCGCTACTTTCTGGTTCAAGAGGCAGTAGTTCATCAAGTTCTACTTTCCTCCCACTTACTTCTCTCGAGAAAAACTCTTTCTCCAGAAAGGACCCGTTCTTGGCAACAAAGATCTTGCCTTCAGATCCAAGGTAGAAGGTATACCCAATGGTTTCCTTAGGGTATCCTATGAAGACGCATTTTTTCGACTTGGGTTTGAGCTTTTCAGGTTGAAGTTTCTTGACATAAGCATCACATCCCCAAACTTTTAGAAACGACAACTTATGTTTCTTCCCAAACCATAATTCATACGGTGTCGTCTCAACGGATTTAGATGGTGCTCTATTTAAAGTGAATGTAGCTGTCTCTAAAGCGTATCCCCAAAATGATAGCGGTAAATTGGTAAGAGACATCATAGACCGCACCATATCCAATAGAGTGCGATTACGATGTTCGGACACACCATTACACTGAGGTGTTCCAGGAGGCGTGAGTTGTGAAACAATTCCACATTTCCTTAAGTGCGTACCAAACTCGTGACTTAAATATTCTCCCCCACGATCTGATCGTAAGAACTTTATTTTTCTGTCACGTTGATTCTCTACCTCACTCTAAAATTCCTTGAACTTTTCAAAGGTCTCAGACTTTTGTTTCATTAAGTAGACATACCCATATCTACTCAAGTCATCAGTGAGGGTGAGAACATAATGATAGCCACCGCGAGCCTCAACGCTCATTGGACCACACACATCTGTATGTATGATTTCCAACAAGTTGGTTGCTCGCTCCATTGTTCCAGAGAACGGAGTCTTGGTCATTTTGCCCATGAGGCATGGTTCACACGTGTCAAATGATTCGTAATCAAGAGACTCCAAAAGTCCATCTGCATGGAGCTTCTTCATGCGTTTGACACCAATGTGACCAAGGAGGCAGTGCCACAAGTATGTGGGACTATCATTATTAACCTTACATCTTTTGGTATTCACACTATGAATATGTGTAACATCACGTTCGAGATTCATTAAGAATAAACCATTAACCAGTGGGGTATGACCATAAAACATATCTCTCATATAAATAGAACAACCATTATTCTCGGATTTAAATGAGCAGCCATCTCATATTAAACGAGATCCAGATACAATGTTCATGCTCAAAGCTGGCACTAAATAACAATTATTGAGGTTTAAAACTAATCCCGTAGGTAAATGTAGAGGTAGCGTGCCGACGGCGATCACATCGACCTTGGAACCATTCCCGACGCGCATCGTCACCTCGTCCTTCACTAGTCTCCGCTTATTCCGCAGCTCCTATTTTGAGTTACAAATATGAGCAACCGCACCGGTATCAAATACCCAGGAGCTACTACGAGTACTGGTAAGGTACACATCAATTACATGTATGTCACATATACCTTTGGTGTTGCCAGCCTTCTTGTCCGCTAAGTACTTGGGGCAGTTCCGCTTCCAGTGTCCGTTTCCCTTGCAATAAAAGCACTTAGTCTCAGGTTGGGTCCATGCTATGGCTTCTTCCCGGCAACTGGCTTACCGGGCGCGGCAACTCCCTTGCCGTCCTTCTTGAAGTTCTTCTTACCCTTGCCTTTCTTGAAACTAGTGGTTTTATTGACCATCAACACTTGATGTTCCTTTTTGATCTCCACCTCCGCTGATTTCAGCATTGAAAATACCTCAGGAATGGTTTTCACCATCCCCTGCATATTGTAGTTCATCACAAAGCTCTTGTAGCTAGGTGGGAGCGACTGAAGGATTGTGTTAATGACCGCATCATCCGGGAGATTAACTCCCATCTAGACAAGTGGTTGTGCAACCTAGACATTTTGAGTATGTGCTCGCTGACAGAACTATTCTCCTCCATCTTACAACTGTAGAACTTGTCAGAGACTTCATATCTCTCAACCCGGGCATGAGCATGGAAAACCATTTTCAGCTCTTCGAACATTTCATATGCTCCGTGCTGCTCAAAAACGCTTTTGGAGCCCCGGTTCTAAGAAGTAAAGCATGCCACACTAAACCAGGGAGTAACCATCACTACGTGACTGCCAGGCGTTCATAACGTCTTGAGTTGCTGGGAAAACGGGTGCTTCACCTAGCGGTGCATCTAGGACATATGCTCTTTTGGCAGCTATGAGGATGATCCTCAAGTTCCGGACCCAGTCCGTATAGTTTCTACCATCGTCTTTCAGCTTGGTTTTCTTTAGGAATGCATTGAAGTTGAGGGCAACATTAGCGTGGGCCATTTGACCTACAAGACATATTGCAAAGATTTTAGACTAAGTTCATGAAAATTAAGTTCATCTAATCAAATTATAAAATGAACTCCCACTCAGATAGACATCCCTCTAGTCATCTAAGTGATACATGATCCGAGTCAACTAGGCCGTGTCCGGTCATCACGTGAGACGGACTAGTCATCATCGGTGAACATCTTCATGTTGATCGTATCTTCTATATGACTCATGTTCGACCTTTCGGTCTCTTGTGTTCCGAGGCCATGTCTGTACATGCTAGGCTCGTCAAGTCAGCCTAAGTGTTATGCATGTGTAAATCTGGCTTACACCCGTTGTATGCGAACATTAGAATCTATCACACCCGATCATCACGTGGTGCTTCAAGACAACGAACCTTCGCAACGGTGCACAGTTAGGGGGAACACTTTCTTGAAATTTTATGAGGGGTCATCTTATTTATGCTACCGTCGTTCTAAGAAAATAAGATGTAAAACATGATAAACATCACATGCAATCAAATAGTGACATGATATGGCCAATATCATTTTGCTCCTTTGATCTCCATCTTCGGGGCACCATGATCTGAAGGAAATATGCCCTAGAGGCAATAATAAAGTTATTATTTATTTCCTCATATCATGATAAATGTTTATTATTCATGCTACAATTGTATTAACCGGAAACATGATACATGTGTGAATACATAGACAAACATATAGTCACTAGTATGCCTCTACTTGACTAGCTCATTAATCAAAGATGGTTATGTTTCCTAACCATAGACATGTGTTGTCATTTGATTAACGGGATCACATCATTAGGAGAATGATGTGATTGACATGACCCATTCCGTTAGCCTAGCACTTGATCGTTTAGTATATTGCTATTGCTTTCTTCATGACTTATACATGTTCCTGTAACTATGAGATTATGCAACTCCCGTTTACCGGAGGAACACTTTGGGTGCTACCAAACGTCACAACATAACTGGGTGATTATAAAGGAGTACTACAGGTGTCTCCAAAGGTACATGTTGGGTTGGCATATTTCGAGATTAGGTTTTGTCACTCCGATTGTCGGAGAGGTATCTCTGGGCCCTCTCGGTAATGCACATCACTATAAGCCTTGCAAGCAATGTAGCTAATGAGTTAGTTACGGAATGAGGCATTACGTAATGAGTAAAGAGACTTGCTAGTAACGAGATTGAACTAGGTATTGGATACCGACGATCGAATCTCGGCAAGTAACATACCGATGACAAAGGGAACAACGTATGTTGTTATGCGGTTTGACCGATAAAGATCTTCGCAGAATATGTAGGAGCCAATATGAGCATCCAGGTTCCGCTATTGGTTATTGACCGAGAATAGTTCTAGGTCATGTCTACATAGTTCTCGAACCCGTAGGGTCCGCACGCTTAACGTTACGATGACAGTTTTATTATGAGTTTATAAGTTTTGATGTACCGAAGGTTGTTCGGAGTCCCGGATGTGATCCAGGACATGACGAGGAGTCTCGAAATGGTCGAGACATAAAGATTGATATATTGGAAGCCTATATTTGGATATCGGAATCGTTCCGGGAGAAACCGAGATTTTTCCGGAGTACCGGGGGTTACCGGAACCCCCCCGGGGGTTATTGGCCTACATGGGCCATGAGGGAGAAGAGGAGGGCCGGCCAGGGCAGGCCGCGCCCCCCTCCCCCCTAGTCCGAATAGGAAAAGGAAGGGGGGGGGGGCGCCCCCCTTTCCTCTTTCCCCTCCCCCCTTTCCTTCTCCACCAAGGCAAGAGGGGGGAGTGCTACTCCCGGTGGGAGTAGGACTCCTCCAGGCGCACCCCTAGGGGGCCGGCCGCACCTCCCCCCTCCCTCCTTTATATACGGGGGCAGGGGGGCACCCTAGGACACACAAGTTGATCTACGTGATCGTTCCTTAGCCGTGTGCGGTGCCCCCTTCCACCATATTCCACCTCGGTCATATCGTCGCGGAGTTTAGGCGAAGCCCTGCGCCGGTAGAACATCATCATCGTCACCACGCCGTCATGCTGACGGAACTCATCCCCGACACTTTGCTGGATCAGAGTCCGGGGATCGTCATCGAGCTGAACGTGTGCTGAACTCGGAGGTGCCGTACGTTCGGTACTTGGATCGGTCGGATCATGAAGATGTACGACTACATCAACCGCGTTGTCATAACGCTTCCGCTTACGGTCTACGAGGGTACGTGGACATTACTCTCCCCTCTTGTTGCTATGCATCACCATGATCTTGCGTGTGCGTAGGGAATTTTTTGAAATTACTACGTTCCCCAATAGTGGCATCCGAGCCTGGTTTTATGCGTAGATGTCATATGCACGAGTAGAACACAAGTGAGTCGTGGGCGATACAAGTCATACTGCTTACCAACATGTCATACTTTGGCTCAGCAGTATTGTGAGATGAAGCGGCCCGGACCGACATTACGCGTACGCTTACGCGAGACTGGTTTCACCGTTACGAGCACTCGTGCTTAAAGGTGACTGGCAGGTGTCTATCTCTCTCACTTTAGCTGAACCGAGTGTGGCTACGCCCGGTCCTTGCGAAGGTTAAAACAGCATTAACTTGACGAACTATCGTTGTGGTTTTGATGCGTAGGTAAGAACGGTTCTTGCTAAGCCCGTAGCAGCCACGTAAAATTTGCAACAACAAAGTAGAGGACGTCTAACTTGTTTTTGCAGGGCATGTTGTGATGTGATATGGTCAAGACGTGATGCTATATTTTATTGTATGAGATGATCATGTTTTGTAACCGAAGTTATCGGCAACTAGCAGGAGCCATATGGTTGTCGCTTTATTGTATGAAATGCAAACGCCCTGTAATTGCTTTACTTTATCACTAAGCGGTAGCAATAGTCGTAGAAGCAATAGATGGCGTAACGACAACGATGCTACGATGAAGATCAAGGTGTCGCGCCGGTGACGATGGTGATCACGACGGTGCTTCGAAGATGGAGATCACAAGCACAAGATGATGATGGCCATATCATATTACTTATATTGATTGCATGTGATGTTTATCCTTTATGCATCTTATCTTGCTTTGATTGACGGTAGCATTTTAAGATGACCTCTCACTAAATTATCAAGAAGTGTTCTCCCTGAGTATGCACCGTTGTGAAAGTTCTTCGTGCTGAGACACCACGTGATGATCGGGTGTGATAGGCTCTACGTTCAAATACAACGAGTGCAAAACAGTTGCACACGCAGAATACTCAGGTTAAACTTGACGAGCCTAGCATATAACAGATATGGCCTCGGAACACGGAGACCGAAAGGTCGAGCGTGAATCATATGGTAGATATAATCAACATATTGATGTTCACTGTTGAAACTACTCCATCTCACGTGACGATCGGACATGGTGTAGTTGATATGGATCACGTAATCACTTAGAAGATTAGAGGGATGTCTATCTAAGTGGGAGTTCTTAAGTAATATGATTAATTGAACTTAAATTTATCATGAACTTAGTACCTGATAGTATTTTGCTTGTCTATGTTTGTTGTAGATAGATGGCTCGTGCTGTTGTTCCGTTGAATTTTAATGTGTTCCTTGAGAAAGCAAAGTTGAAAGATGATGGCAGCAATTACACGGACTTGGTCCGTAACCTGAGGATTATCCTCATTGCTGCACAGAAGAATTACGTCCTGGAAGCACCGCTGGGTGCCAGGCCTGCTGCTGATGCAACTGACGATGTTAAGAATGTTTGGCACAACAAAGCTGATGACTACTCGATAGTTCAGTGTGCCATGCTTTACAGCTTAGAACCGGGTCTTCAACGACGTTTTGAACGTCATGGAACATATGAGATGTTCCAGGAGTTGAAGTTAATATTTCAAGAATGCCCGGATTGAGAGATATGAAGTCTCCAATAAGTTCTATAGCTGCAAGATGGAGGAGAATAGTTCTGTCAGTGAACACATACTCAAAATGTCTGGGTATAATAATCACTTGATTCAACTGGGAGTTAATCTTCCTGATGACAGTGTCATTGACAGAATTCTTCAATCACTGCCACCAAGCTACAAGAGCTTCGTGATGAACTATAATATGCAAGGGATGGACAAGACTATTCCCGAGCTCTTCGCAATGCTAAAAGCCGCCGAGGTAGAAATCAAGAAGGAGCATCAAGTGTTGATGGTTAACAAGACCACCCGTTTCAAGAAAAAGGGCAAAGGGAAGAAGAAGGGGAACTTCAAGAAGAACAACAAACAAGTTGCTGCTCAAGAGAAGAAACCCAAGTCTGGACCTAAGCCTGAGACTGAGTGCTTCTACTGCAAGCAGACTGGACACTGGAAGCGGAACTGCCCCAAGTATTTGGCGGATAAGAAGGATGGCAAAGTGAACAAAGGTATATGTGATATACATATTATTGATGTGTACCTTACTAATGCTCGCAGTAGTACCTGGGTATTTGATACTGGTTCTGTTGCTAATATTTGCAACTTGAAACAGGGACTACGGATTAAGCGAAGATTGGCTAAGGACGAGGTGACGATGCGCGTGGGAAATGGTTCCAAAGTCGATGTGATCGCAGTCGGCACGCTACCTCTACATCTACCATCGGGATTAGTTTTAGACCTAAATAATTGTTATTTGGTGCCAGCGTTGAGCATGAACATTATATCTGGATCTTCTTTGATGCGAGACGGTTATTCATTTAAGTCAGAGAATAATGGTTGTTCTATTTATATGAGTAATATCTTTTATGGTCATGCACCCTTGAAGAGTGTTCTATTTTTATTGAATCTCGATAGTAGTGATACACATATTCATAGTGTTGAAACCAAAAGATGCAGAGTTGATAATGATAGTGCAACTTATTTGTGGCACTGCCGTTTAGGTCATGTCAGTGTAAAGCGCATGAAGAAACTCCATACTGATGGGCTTTTGGAATCACTTGGTACTTGCGAACCGTGCCTCATGGGCAAGATGACTAAAACGCCGTTCTTCGGAACTATGGAACGAGCAACTGATTTGTTGGAAATCATACATACTGATGTTTGTGGTCCAATGAATGTTGAGGCTCGCGGCGGGTATCGTTATTTTCTCACATTCACAGATGATTTGAGCAGATATGGGTATATCTACTTGATGAAACACAAGTCTGAAGCATTTGAAAAGTTCAAAGAATTTCAGAGTGAAGTGGAAAATCATCGTAACAAGAAAATAAAATTTCTACGATCTGATCGTGGAGGAGAATATTTGAGTTATGAGTTTGGTTTACATTTGAAACAATGTGGAATAGTTTCGCAACTCATGCCACCCGGAACACCACAATGAAATGGTGTGTCCGAACGTCGCAATCGTACTTTACTAGATATGGTGCGATCTATGATGTCTCTTACTGATTTACCGCTATCGTTTTGGGGTTATGCTTTAGAGACGGCCGCATTCACGTTAAATAGGGCACCATCAAAATCCGTTGAGACGACACCTCATGAACTGTGGTTTGGCAAGAAACCAAAGTTGTCGTTTCTTAAAGTTTGGGGCTACGATGCTTATGTGAAGAAACTTCAACCAGATAAGCTCGAACCTAAATCGGAGAAATGTGTCTTCATAGGATACCCAAAAGAGACTGTTGGGTACACCTTCTATCACAGATCTGAAGGCAAGATTTTCGTTGCAAACTTTAGATCCTTTCTAGAGAAGGAGTTTCTCTCGAAAGAAGTGAGTGGGAGGAAAGTAGAACTTGATGAGGTAACTGTACCTGCTCCCTTATTGGAAAGTAATTCATCACAAGAACCGGTTCCTGTGACAACTACACCAATCAGTAAGGAAGCTAATGATATTGATGATGAAACTTCAGATCAAGTTTCTACTGAACCTCGTAGGTCTACCAGAGTAAGATCCGCACCAGAGTGGTACGGTAATCCTATTCTGGAAGTCATGTTACTTCACCATGATGAACCTACGAACTATGAGGAAGTGATGATGAGCCTAGATTCCGCAAAATGGCTAGAGGCCATGAAATCTGAGATGGGATCCATGTATGAGAACAAAGTATGGACTTTGGTTGACTTGCCCGATGATCGGCAAGCCATTGAGAATAAATGGATTTTTAAGAAGAAGACTGACGCTGATGGTAATGTAACTGTCTATAAAGCTCGACTTGTTGCAAAAGGTTTTCGACAAGTTCAAGGGCTTGACTACGATGAGACTTTCTCACCCGTAGCAATGCTTAAGTCTGTCCGAATCATGTTAGCAATTGCTGCATTTTATGATTATGAAATTTGGCAAATGGATGTCAAAACTGCATTCTTGAATGGATTTCTGGAAGAAGAGTTGTATATGATGCAGCCAGAAGGTTTTGGTGATCCAAAAGGTGCTAACAAAGTGTGCAAGCTCCAGCGATCCATTTATGGACTGGTGCAAGCATCTCGGAGTTGGAATAAATGCTTTGATAGTGTGATCAAAGCATATGGTTTTATACAGACTTTTGGAGAAGCCTGTATTTACAAGAAAGTGAGTGGGAGCTCTGTAGCATTTCTGATATTATATGTAGATGAAATATTATTAATTGGAAATGATATAGAATTTCTGGATAGCATAAAGGGATACTTGAATAAAAGTTTTTCTATGAAAGACCTCGGTGAAGCTACTTATATATTGGGCATCAAGATTTATAGAGATAGATCAAGACACTTAATTGGACTTTCACAAAGCACATACCTTGATAAAGTTTTGAGAAAGTTCAAAATGGATCACGCAAAGAAAGGGTTCTTGCCTGTACTACAAGGTGTGAAGTTGAGTCAAACTCAATGCCCGACCACAGCAGAAGATAGAGAGAAAATGAAAGATGTTCCCTATGCTTCAGCCATAGGCTCTATCATGTATGCAATGTTGTGTACCAGACCTGACGTGTGCTTAGCAATAAGCTTGGCAGGAAGGTACCAAAGTAATCCAGGAGTGGATCACTCGACAGCGGTCAAGAACATCCTGAAATACCTGAAAAGGACTAAGGATATGTTTCTCGTATATGGAGGTGACAAAGAGCTAGTCGTAAATGGTTACGTCGATGCAAGCTTTGACACTGATCCGGACGATTCTAAATCGCAAACCAGATACGTGTTTTTATTAAACGGTGGAGCTGTTAGTTGGTGCAGTTCTAAACAAAGCGTCGTGGCGGGATCTACATGTCAAGCGGAGTACATAGCTGCTTCGGAAGCAGCAAATGAAGGAGTCTGGATGAGGGAGTTCATTTCCGATCTAGGTGTCATACCTAGTGCATCGGGACCAATGAAGATCTTCTGTGACAATACTGGTGCAATTGCCTTGGCAAAGGAATCCAGATTTCACAAGAGGACCAAGCACATCAAGAGATGCTTCAATTCCATCCGGGACCAAGTCCAGGTGGGAGACATAGAGATTTGCAAGATACATACGGATCTGAATGTTGCAGACCCATTGACTAAGCCTCTTCCACGAGCGAAACATGATCAGCACCAAGACTCCATGGGTGTTAGAATCATTACTGTGTAATCTAGATTATTGACTCTAGTGCAAGTGGGAGACTGAAGGAAATATGCCCTAGAGGCAATAATAAAGTTATTATTTATTTCCTCATATCATGATAAATGTTTATTATTCATGCTAGAATTGTATTAACCGGAAACATGATACATGTGTGAATACATAGACAAACATATAGTCACTAGTATGCCTCTACTTGACTAGCTCATTAATCAAAGATGGTTATGTTTCCTAACCATAGACATGTGTTGTCATTTGATTAACGGGATCACATCATTAGGAGAATGATGTGATTGACATGACCCATTCCGTTAACCTAGCACTTGATCGTTTAGTATATTGCTATTGCTTTCTTCATGACTTATACATATTCCTGTAACTATGAGATTATGCAACTCCCGTTTACCGGAGGAACACTTTGGGTGCTACCAAACGTCACAACGTAACTGGGTGATTATAAAGGAGTACTACAGGTGTCTCCAAAGGTACATGTTGGGTTGGCGTATTTCGAGATTAGGTTTTGTCACTCCGATTGTCGGAGAGGTATCTCTGGGCCCTCTCGGTAATGCACATCACTATAAGCCTTGCAAGCAATGTAGCTAATGAGTTAGTTACGGAATGATGCATTACGTAACAAGTAAAGAAACTTGCTAGTAACGATATTGAACTAGGTATTGGATACCGACGATCGAATCTCAGGCAAGTAACATACCGATGACAAAGGGAACAACGTATGTTGTTATGTGGTTTGACCGATAAAGATCTTCGCAGAATATGTAGGAGCCAGTATGAGCATCCAGGTTCCGCTATTGGTTATTGACCGAGAATAGTTATAGGTCATGTCTACATAGTTCTCGAACCCATAGAGTCCGCACGCTTAACGTTACAATGACAGTTTTATTATGAGTTTATAAGTTTTGATGTACCGAAGGTTGTTCGGAGTCCCGGATGTGATCCATGACATGACGAGGAGTCTCGAAATGGTCGAGACATAAAGATTGATATATTGGAAGCCTATATTTGGATATCGGAATCGTTCCGGGAGAAATCGGGATTTTTCCGGAGTACCGGGGGTTACCGGAACCCCCCCGGGGGTTATTGGGCCTACATGGGCCATGAGGGAGAAGAGGAGGGCCGGCCAGGGCAGGCCGCGCACCCCCTCCCCCCTAGTCCGAATAGGACAAGGAAGGGGGGGGGGGCGGCGCCCCCCTTTCCTCTTTCCCCTCCCCCCTTTCCTTCTCCACCAAGGCAAGAGGGGGGAGTCCTACTCCCGGTGGGAGTAGGACTCCTCCAGGCGCACCCCTAGGGGGCCGGCCGCACCTTCCCCCTCCCTCCTTTATATACGGGGGCAGGGGGGCACCCTAGGACACACAAGTTGATCTACGTGATCGTTCCTTAGCCGTGTGCGGTGCCCCCCTCCACCATATTCCACCTCGGTCATATCGTCACGGAGTTTAGGCGAAGCCCTGCGCCGGTAGAACATCATCATCGTCACCATGCCGTCGTGCTGACGGAACTCATCCCCGACACTTTGCTGGATCGGAGTCCGGGGATCGTCATCGAGTTGAACGTGTGCTGAACTCGGAGGTGCCGTACGTTCGGTACTTGGATCAGTCGGATCGTGAAGACGTACGACTACATCAACCGCGTTGTCATAATGCTTCCGCTTACGGTCTACGAGGGTACGTGGACATTACTCTCCCCTCTCATTGCTATGCATCACCATGATCTTGCGTGTGCGTAGGAAATTTTTTGAAACTACTACGTTCCCCAACATGATCATCATCGTCACCAGCATGACACCATGATCTCCATCATCATGATCTCCATCATCGTGTCTTCATGAAGTTGTCTCGCCAACTATTACTTCTACTACTATGGCTAACGGTTTAGCAATAAAGTAAAGTAATTACATGGCGTTATTCGATGACACGCAGGTCATACAATAAATTAAGATAACTCCTATGGCTCCTGCCGGTTGTCATACTCAATCTCATACATCACATATATATCATTCATCACATCCTTTTGGCCATATCACATCACATGGCATATGCTGCAAAAACAAGTTAGACGTCCTCTGATTGTTGTTGCAAGTTTTTTCGTGGCTGCTATAGGTTTCTAGCAAGAACGTTTCTTACCTACGCCAAAACCACAACGTGATATGCCAATTGATATTTACCCTTCATAAGGACCCTTTTCATCGAATCCGATCTGACTAAAGTGGGAGAGACAGACACCTACTAGCCACCTTATGCAACTAGTGCATGTCAGTCGGTGGAACCTGTCTCACGTAAGCGTACGTGTAAGGTCAGTCCGGGTCGCTTCATCCCACGATGCCGCCGAAACAAAATAATACTAGTAGTGGCAAGTAAATTGACAAAATTGACGCCCACAACAAACTTGTGTTCTACTCGTGCATAGAAACTACGCGTAAACCTAGCTCATGATGCCACTGTTGGGGATCGTTGCAGAAATTAAAAAAAATCTACGCATCACCAAGATCAATCTATGGAGTAACTAGCAACGAGAGAGAGAGGAGTGCATCTTCATACCCTTGAAGATCGCGAGACGGAAGCATTGCAAGAATGCGGATGAAGGAGTTGTACTCGTAGCGATTCAGATCACGGTGGATTCCGGTCTAAGCACCGAACAATGGCACCTCCTCGTTCAACACACGTGCAGCCCGGTGACGTCTCCCGCGCCTTGATCCAGCAAGGAGGAGGGAGAGGTTGAGGAAGATGGCTCCAACAGAAGCACGACGACGTGGTGGTGATGGAGTGGCAGTTCTCCGGCAGGGCTTCGCCAAGCTCACGCGGAGGAGGAGAGGTGTTGGGGAGGGGAGGGGCTATGCCTTGGATGTCTTGGTGCAGCCCTCCCTCCACTCCTCTATTTATAGGGAGAAGGGGGAAGGGGGCCGGCCCCTCTAGATGAGATCTTTCTCTAGGAACATATCTAAAATAGTAGAACTAAAGCGCAAGCTACGACATAATTTGCAAAGACCTTTTGACTATGTTCATGATAATTAAGTTCATCTAATCAAATTATTTAATGAACTCCCACTCAGATAGACATCCCTCTAGTCATCTAAGTGATACATGATCCGAGTCAACTAGGTCGTGTCCCATCATCACGTGAGACGGACTAGTCATCATCGGTGAACATCTTCATGTTGATCATATCCACTATACGACTCATGTTCGACCTTTCGGTCTCTTGTGTTCCGAGGCCATGTCTGTACATGCTAGGCTCGTCAAGTTAACCTAAGTGTTTCGCGTGTGTAAATCTGGCTTACACCCGTTGTATGTGAATGTTAGAATCTATCACACCCGATCATCACGTGGTGCTTCGAAACAACGAACTTTCGCAAGGTGCACAGTTAGGGGGAACACCTTATTGAAATTTTAGTGAGGGGTCATCTTATTTATGCTATCGTCGTTCTCAGCAAATAAGATGTAAACATGACAAACATCACATGCAAATCATAAAGTGACATGATATGGCCAATATCATCTTGCGCCTTTGATCTCCATCTTTGAGGCACGACATGATCACCTTCGCCACCGGCATGACACCATGATCTCCATCTTTGAGGCACGACATGATCTCCTTTGTCACCGGCATGACACCATGATCTCCATCATCGTGTCTTCATGAAGTTGTCTCGCCAACTATTATTTCTACTACTATGGCTAACGGTTAGCGATAAAGTAAAGTAATTACATGGCGTTTTCAATGACACGCAGGTCATACAATAAATAAAGACAACTCCTATGGCTCCTGCCGGTTGTCATACTCATCGACGTGCAAGTCGTGATTCCTATTACAAGAACATGATCAATCTCATACATCACATATATCATTCATCACATCCTTTTGGCCATATCACATCACATAGCATACCCTGCAAAAACAAGTTAGACGTCCTCTAATTGTTGTTGCATGTTTTACGTGGCTGCTATGGGTTTCTAGCAAGAACATTTCTTACCTACGCAAAAGCCACAAAGGTGATATGCCAATTGCTATTTACCCTTCATAAGGACCCTTTTCATCGAATCCGATCCGACTAAAGTGGGAGAGACTGGCACCCGCTAGCCACCTTATGCAACAAGTGCATGTCAGTCGGTGGAACCTGTCTCACATAAGCGTACGTGTAAGGTCGGTCCGGGCGAATTCATCCCACGATGCCGCCAAATCAAGATAAGACTAGTAACGGTAAGCATATTTAACAAACCAACGCCCACAACTACTTGTGTTCTACTCGTGCATAGAATATACGCATAGACCTAGCTCGTGATGCCACTGTTGGGGATCGTTGTAGAAATTAAAAAATTTCTACGCATCACCAAGATCAATCCATGGAGTAACTAGCAACGAGAGAGAGGAGAGTGCATCTTCATATCCTTGAAGATCGCGAGACAGAAGCGTTGCAAGAACGCGGATGAAGGAGTCGTACCCATAGCGATTCAGATCGCGGTGGATTCCGATCTCAGCGCCGAACAATGGTGTTCAACACACATGTAGCCCGGTGACGTCTCCAGCGCCTTGATCCAGCAAGGAGGAGGGAGATGTTGAGGAAGATGGCTCCAATAGCAGCACAACGACGTGGTGGTGATGGAGTGGCAGTTCTCCGGCAGGGCTTCGCCAAGCTCACGTGGAGGAGGAGAGGTGTTGGGGAGGGGAGGGGCTGCGCCTTGGATGTGGTGCTGCAGCCCTCCCTCCACCCCTATATTTATAAATAGAGAAGGGGGTAGGGGGTCGGCCCCTCTAGATGAGATCTAGTGGGGGGGCGGCGGCCAAGGGGGAGGGGGCTTGCCCCCCAAGCAAGGGGGGAGCCCCCCTTTAGGGTCCCCCCCAACCCTAGGCGCATGAGCCCTAGGGGGAGGTGCCCAACCTACCTAGGGGCTGGTTCCCTTCCACTTACAGCCCATAAGGCCCTCCGGAGCAGGTGGACCCTCCCGGTGGTCCCGGTACAATACCTGTATACCTCCGAATATTTTCGGTGACCGTATGATGACTTCCCATATATAAATCTTCACCTCCGGACCATTCCGGAACTCCTCGTGATGTCCGGGATCTCATCCGGGACTCCGAACAACATTCAGTAATCACTTACAAATCTTCCTTATAACCCTAGCGTCATCGAACCTTAAGTGTGTAGACCCTACGGGTTCGGGAATCATGCAGACATGACCGAGACAGCTCTCCGGCCAATAACCAACAGCGGGATCTGGATAACCATGTTGGCTCCCACATGTTCCACGATGATATCATCGGATGAACCACGATCTCGAGGATTCAAGCAATCCCGCATACAATTCCCTTTGTCAATCGGTACGTTACTTGCCCGATATTCGATCGTCGGTATCCCAATACCTCGTTCAATCTCGTTACCGGCAAGTCACTTTACTCATTCCGTAATGCATGATCCCGTGACTAACTACTTAGTCACATTGAGCTCATTATGATGATGCATCACCGAGTGGGCCCAGAGATACCTCTCCGTCACCCGGAGTGACAAATCCCAGTCTCGATTCGTGCCAACCCAACAGACACTTTCGGAGATACCTGTAGAGCACCTTTATAGTCTCCCAGTTACGTTGTGACGTTTGGTACACTCAAAGCACTCCTACGGTATCCGTGAGTTACACAATCTCATGGTCTAAGGAAATGATACTTGACATTAGAAAAGCTTTAGCAAATGAACTACACGATCTTGTGCTATGCTTAGGATTGGGTCTTGTCCATCACATCATTCTCCTAATGATGTGATCCCGTTATCAATGACATCCAATGTCCATAGTCAGGAAATCATGACCATCTGTTGATCAAAGAGCTAGTCAACTAGAGGCTCACTAGGGACATGTTGTGGTCTACGTATTCACACATGTATTACGGTTTCCGGTCAATACAATTATAGCATGAATAATAGACAATTATCATGAACAAAGAAATATAATAATAACCATTTTATTATTGCCTCTAGGGCATATTTCCAACACTACCCTCCCTTGGTAGTGAGGTCCTATTGGAAACTAAGGGATATTAAGGCCTTCTTTTAATAGAGTACCGGACCAAAGCATTAACACTTAGTGAATACATGAACTCCTCAAACTACGGTCATCATCGGGAGTGGTCCCGATTATTGTCACTTCGGGGTTGCCGGATCATAACACATAGTAGGTGACTATTGATTTGCAAGATAGGATCAAGAACTCACATATATTCATGAAAACATAATAGGTTCAGATCTGAAATCATGGCACTCGGGCCCTAGTGACAAGCATTAAGCATAGCAAAGTCATAGCAACATCAATCTTAGAACATAATGGATACTAGGGATCAAACCCTAACAAAACTAACTCAATTAGATTGTAAATCTCATCCAACCCATCACCTTCCAGCAAGCCTACAAGGGGATTACTCACGCACGACGCTGAGCATCATGAAATTGGTGATGGAGGATGGTTGATGATGACGATGGCGACGGATTCCCCTCTCCGGAGCACCGAACGGCTCCAGATCAGCCCTCCTGAGGAAGGGCTTGGCGGTGGCTCCGTATCGTAAAACATGATGAATCCTTCTCTTTATTTTTTTTCTCCCCGAAAGTGAATATATGGAGTTGGGCTTGAGGTCGGTGGAGTCCCAGGGGGCCCACGAGGCAAGGGGCGCGCCCTAGGGGGGGCGCCCTGCACCCTCGTGGACAGGGTGTGGGCCCCCTGATGCTGATTCTTTCACTAATATTTTTTATTAATTCCCAAAAGTTGCTCCGTGGATTTTCAGGTCATTCCGAGAACTTTTATTTCTGCACAAAAATAACACCATGGAAGTTCTGCTGAAAACAGCGTCAGTCCGGGTTAGTTCCATTCAAATCATGCAACTTAGAGTCCAAAACAAGGGCAAATGTGTTTGGAAAAGTAGATACGCTCGAGACGTATCAACTCCCCCAAGCTTAAACCTTTGCTTGTCCTCAAGCAATTCAGTTGACAAACTGAAAGTGATAAAGAAAAACTTTTACAAACTCTGTTTGATCTTGTTGTTGCAAATATGTAAAGCCAGTATTCAAGTTTTCAGCAAAGATTATGAACTAACCATATTCACAATAACATTTAGGTCTCATGTTTACTCATATCAATGACATAATCAACTAGCGAGTAATAATAATAAATCTCGGATGACAACACTTTCTCAAAACAATCATAATATGCTATAACAAGATGGTATCTCGCTAGCCCTTTCTGAGACCGCAAAACATAAATGCAGAGCACCCCTGTAGATCACGGACTGACTAGACATTGTAATTCATGGTAAAAGAGATCTAGTCACAGTCATACTCAATATAAATTAATAGCAATGCAAGCAAATGACAGCGGTGCTCTCCAACTGGTGCCTTTTAATAAGAGGATGATGACTCAACATAAAAGTAAATAGATAGGCCCTTCGCAGAGGGAAGTAGGAATTTGTAGAGGTGCCAGAGCTCGAGTTTTGAAACAGAGATAAATAATATTTTGAGCGGCATACTTTCATTGTCAACATAATAACCAAGAGATCTCGATATCTTCCATTCTACACACATTATAGGCGGTTCCCAAACAGAATGATAAAGTTTATACTCCCCCACCACCAACAAACATCAATCCATGGCTTGTCCGAAACAACGGGTGTCGTCCAACTAACAACAATCCTGGGGGAGTTTTGTTTGCAATTATTTTGATTTGAATTAAGCATGGGACTGGGCATCCCGGTTACCGGCCGTTTTCTCATGAATGATGAGCGGAGTCCACTCATCGTGAGAATAACCCACTTAGTATGGAAGATATAGACAACCCTAGTTGATACATGAGCTATTCGAGCATACAAAACAGAATTTCATTTGAAGATTTAGAGTTTGGCACATACAAATTTACTTGGAACGGCAGGTAAATACCGCATATAGGAAGGTATGGTGGACTCATTTGGCATAACTTTGAGGTTTATGGAAGCGGATGCACAAGCAGTATTCCCCCTTAGTACAAGTGAAGGCTAGAAAGAGGCTGGGAAGCAACCAACTAGAGAGCGACAACAATCATGAACATGAATTAAGATTAATCACCAATGAGTGCAAGCATGAGTAGGATATAAATCACCATGAACATAAATATCATGGAGGCTATGTTGATTTTGTTTCAACTACATGTGTGAACATGTGCCAAGTCAAGCCACTCGAATCATTCAAAGGAGGATACCACCCTATCATACCACATCACAACCATTTTAATAGCATGTTGGCACGCAAGGTAAACCATTATAAACTCCTAGCTAATTAAGCATGGCATGAGCAACTATAATCTCTAATTTTCATTGCAAACATGTTTCATCCATAATAGGCTGAATCAGGAATGATGGACTAATCATATTTACAAAAACAAGATAGGTCGAGTTCATATCAGTTTCTCTCATCTCAATCAGTCCATCATATATACTCATTATTGCCTTTCACTCGCACGACCGAATGGTGTGGATAATAATAATAGTGCACGTGCATTGGACTAAGCTGGAATCTACAAGCATTTAATACAAAGGAGAAGACAAGGCAATATGGGCTCTTGGTTAGATCAACAATAATGCATATGAGAGCCACTCAACATATTCATTGTGGTCTTCTCCTCTCAACCCCCAAAGGAAAGTAAAGAAATAAAACTATTTACACGGGAAAGCTTCCAACAAGCAAAAGAAGAACAAGAAATCTTTTTGGGTTTTCTTTTCATATTACTACTACAAGCATGGAAAGTAAACTAGCTAAAGGCTACAACTATTTTTTTTTGTTTTTCTTAAGGTTTTTCAAACACACAAGAAGAAAGCAAGAAAAAGAAAATAAACTAGCATGGATAGTACAATGAAAAAGTATGAGCACCGACAACTAGCGTGAGTGTGCGAGCATGAATGTAATGTTGGTGAGAAATATGTACTCCCCCAAGCCTAGGCTTTTGGCCTAAGTTGGTCTATGGCCACTGCTCGAAGCTACTCTCTCCGGAGTACTGAGGAGGATCCTCCGGGTGCCACTGGTTAGCGATCTCCTCTGGATCCCACTGGTAAACAGACTGTCTATATGGGCCAAGTGGTGGCTCAGGCTCAGGCTCTGGGGCTGGTGTCATCCTCCAGTATGCATAAATGGCCTCGGGCAAGATGAGGTACGTGCCTGAAAGTATGTTAAAAAAAGAGGGTGCATGTAAGATAATAGTCTCATAGTGAGTTTTACCAAATATCAAATTATACTTAAGCATCTTCTTCTTATTTTTAACAATAAACTCATGTGCTACCATACTCTTATAATCCAGAAAAATAGTGGGCAACAAGTTTTCTTCTTTCTCATAATGCCTAATAGGTATCTCAAAATGTTCAGCAAGGCGAGAAGCAAAGATACCACCAAAGATGGGGCCCTTTGTACGGTTCAGACTTAACCGTTTAGCAACAATAGCGCCTAAGCTGAAAGTTGTATCACGAAACAAAGCATGGCGTAAAATAACAAGATTAGGAGCACTAAGGTTTCCACTATTCCTGCGACCAATTAAGCATCTACTACAAATATTGCAAAGTAACATAGAACAAGAAAATGTACACTAGTAATTCGTGCATCAGAAACTTTCCTCGTTTCCCGTACAACAATTCTATCACTAAACTCCTCCACATCACTACAATGTGGTTCCTCGATACTTCCCACAAAGGGTATCTTGCAGACACGACAAAAAGCACGGAGTGTCATCTCCCTAACCTCATCATATAAGTGAAACTCCACTGAAGGTGGTGATTTCTTAGCCCGGAAATAAATTTTTTGCACGAAAATATTAGTGAGTAGGAGATATTGTTCGTGCTAGTCGTGGAGAAAGTCGGTGAGGCCTGCATTCTCAGCCAAGTAATAAAAGTCATCATGAATTCCGGCGGCCCTCAAGAATGCACCACAAGGCCATTCGCACAATCGGACTGCTATGGTGCGAGGAAGATTGTACTTGGGCTTTTTGTTCTCCTCATTCTGCTTATCCTTCGAGCTTCGGCTCGAAGAGCCCCTCAACAACCTCTTCATCACTTTCTCGAAAAACAATCCTCCAAAACAGTTTTGTGAATGGAGCTTTGAGCAAGGAGATCGAAAATGGCAACAAGATGAGCTAGAACACGAGTTTGAGCTATGGGAGGATTTTTTTTGGAGGAAGACAAAGTGAGTGTGTACTGAAATAAGTGGAGGGGGTCCATGTGGGGCCCACGATGCAGGGGGGCGCGCCCTGTGCCCTCGTTGCCAGATGGTGGCCCCCCTGGTGTGTTCTCAGTGCCAGATATTTTTAAATATTCTACAAGAAATCATACTCCATTTTCAGGATATTTGGAGAACTTTTATTTTCGGGGTATTTTTTATTGCATGGATAACTCAGAAAACAGATAGAAAATACTATTTTTTTTTCTTTATTTCATCTAAATAACAGAAAGTAAAAGGAGGGTACAGAGAGTTGTGCTTTCTAACTTCATCCATCTCATGCTGATCAAAAGGAATCCACTAACAACGTTGATCAAGTCTTGTTAACAAACTTCTTCCGAATAACGTAAAACCGGAGAATTTTTGAATAACACTAGGTTACCTCAATGGGGATATGCGTGTCCCCAACAATAAGGATATCATATTTCTTTTTGACAGTAGGAAGAGGAAATTCAAAACCTCCAATAGTAATCATTGAAAATTTTCCAATAGAATTGATACTATGGATTTGAGGTTGTTTCCTCGAAAAGTGTATCGTATGCTCATTACCATTAACATGAAAAGTGACATTGCCTTTGTTGCAGTCAATAACAGCCCCTGCAGTATTTAGAAAAGGTCTACCAAGGATAATCAACATACTATCATCCTCGGGAATATCAAGAATAACAAAGTCCGTTAGAATAGTAACGTTTGCAACCACAACAGGCACATCCTCACAAATACCGACATGTATAGCAGTTGATTTATCGGCCATTTGCAAAGAGATTTCAGTAGGTGTTAACTTATTCAAATCAAGTCTACGATATAAAGAGAGAGGCATAACACTAACACCGACTCCAAGATCACATAAAGCAGTTTTAACATAGTTTCTTTTAATGGAGCATGGTATAGTTGGTACTCCTGGATCTCCAAGTTTCTTTGGTATTCCACCCTTAAAAGTGTTATTAGCAAGCATGGTGGAAATTTCAGCTTCCGGTATCTTTCTTTTATTTGTAACAATATCTTTCATGTACTTAGGATAAGGATTCATTTTAAGCGTATCAGTCAAACGCATACGCAAGAAGATAGGTCCAATCATTTCAGCAAAGCGCTCAAAATCCTCATCATCCTTTTTCTTGGATGGCTTAGGAGGAAAATACATGGGTTTCTAGACCCATGGTTCTCTTTCTTTACCATGCTTCCTAGCAATGAAGTCTCTCTTATCATAACGTTGATTCTTTGATTGTGGGTTATCAAGATCAACAGCAGGTTCAGTTTCTACATCATTGTTACTACTAAGTTGAGCATCAACATGAACATCATCATTAACATTATCACTAGGCTCATGTTCATTACCAGGTTGTGTTTTAGCATCAGAAATAGAAATGTCATTGGGATTCTCAGGTGTGTCTATAACCGGTTCACTAGAAGCATGCAAAGTCCTATCATTTTTCTTTTTCTTCTTCTTAGAAGGACTAGGTGCATCAATGTTAGTTCTCTGAGAATCTTGCTCAATTCTCTTAGGATGACCCTCGGGATAAAAAGGTTCCTGAGTCATTCTACCACCTCTAGTCATAACTCTAACATCATTATCATTTTTCTTATTGTTTAATTCATTGAGCAAATCATCTTGTGCTTTAAGCACTTGTTCTACTTGAGTAGTAACCATAGATGCATGATTACAAATAAGCTTAAGGTCACCTTTGACTCTAGACATGTAATCACTCAAGTGTTCAACCATATACGCATTACGTTTCAATTGTCTACCAACATAAGCATTGAAGTTTTCTTGTTTAACAATAAAATTATCAAACTCATCCAAGCATTGGCTAGCAGACTTATAACAAGGGATATCACCTTCATCAAATCTATAGAGAGAATTTACCTTTACTACCTGTGTCGGGTTATCAAGACCATGTATTTGTTCAATAGGTGGTAAATTCTTAACATCTTCAGCTTTAATACCTTTGTACTTCATAGATTTCTTTGCCTCTTGCATATCTTCAGGACTGAGAAATAGAATAGCCCTTTTTTCAGAGTTGGCTTAGGAGTTGGTTCAGGAAGTGTCCAATCATTATCATTACTCAAGATATTATTTAATAGCAATTCAGCTTGCTCGACAGTTCTTTCCCTGAAAATACAACCAACACAACTATCTAGGTGGTCTCTGGAAGCATCGGTTAGTCCATTATAAAAGATATCAAATATTTCATTTTTCTTGAGAGGATGATCAGGCAAAGCATTAAGTAATTGGAGAAGCCTCCCCCAAGCTTGTGGGAGACTCTCTTCTTCAATTTGCACAAAATTATATATTTCCCTTAAGGCAGCTTGTTTCTTATGAGCGGGGAAATATTTAGCAGAGAAGTAAAAAATCATATTCTGGGGACTACGCACACAACCAGGAGCAAGAGTATTAAACCATATTTTAGCATCACCCTTTAGTGAGAACGGAAACAACTTAAGGATATAGTAATAACAAAAAATTTCCTCATGAGTAAATAGGGTGGCTATATCATTCAATTTAGTAAGATGTGCCACAACAGTTTCAGATTCATAGCCACAAAAAGGATCAGATTCAACCAAAGTAATTAACCCAGGATCGACAGAGAAATCATAATACTTATCAATAATACAGATAGGTGAAGTAGCAAAAGCAGGGTCATATTTCATTCTAGCATTCAGAGACTTTTCTTTAAGCTTAGTTAATAGTTTCTTAAGATCATATCTATCTTTGCAAGCAAAATGGTCTCTAGCAGTTTCTTCATCCATAACATATCCCTCAGGTACATCAGGCAATTCATATCTAGGGGGAGAATCTTCATCATCACTTTCATCGATATTATTAGTTTCAATAATTTCATTCTCTCTAACCCTAGCAAGTTGTTCATCGAGAAATTCACCTAATGGCACATTATTATAAAGCATAGAAGTAGTTTCATCATAAGCATCATGCATGGAGAAGTGGCATCATCAATAACATGCGACATATCAGAATCAATAGTAGGTGCAGGTGTAGGTGTCGCAAATTTACTCATAACAGAAGGTGAATCAAGTGCGGAGCTAGATGGCAGTTCCTTACCTCCCCTCGTAGTTGAGGGAAAAATCTTGGTTCTTTCATCTTTCAAGTTCCACATAGTGATCAACAGATATAAATCTCAAGTGACTCAAACAATAGAGCTATGCTCCCCGGCAACGGTGCCAGAAAATAGTCTTGATAACCCACAAGTACAGGGGATTGCAACGGTTTTTGAGGATAGGGTATTCAACTCAAATTTATTGATTCGACACAAGGGGAGCCAAAGAATATTCTCAAGTATTAGCAGCTGAGTTGTCAATTCAACCACACCTGAAATACTTAATATCTGTAGCAAAGTATTTAGTAGCAAAGTAGTATGGAAGTAACGGTAAACGTGGGAAAAGTAACAATAGTAGTTTTGTAGTAATTAGTAGTTTTGTAGTAATCATAACAGTGGCAACGGAAAAGAAACTGAGCAAAGATCAATATGTGAAAAGCTCATAGGCAATGGATCAGTGATGGATAATTACATCGGATGTGATTCCTCATGCAAGTATGCAACAGTTATAACACAGGGTGACACAGAACTAGATCCAATTCATCAATGTAATGTAGGCATGTATTCCAAATATAGTCATACATGCTTATGGAAAAGAACTTGCATGGCATCTTTTGTCCTACCCTCCCGTGGCAGCAGGGTCCTATTGGAACCTAAGGGATATTAAGGCCTCCTTTTAATAGAGTACCGGACCAAAGCATTAACACTTACTGAATACATGAACTCCTCAAAGTACGGTCATCACTGGGAGTGGTCCCGATTATTGTCACTTCGGGGTTGCTGGATCATAACACATAGTAGGTGACTATTGACTTGCAAGATAGGATCAAGAACTCACATATATTCATGAAAACATAATAGGTTCAGATCTGAAATCATGGCACTCGGGCCCTAGAGACAAGCATTAAGCATAGCAAAGTCATAGCAACATCAATCTTAGAACATAATGGATACTGGGGATCAAACCCTAACAAAACTAACTCGATTACATGGTAAATCTCATCCAACCCATCACCGCCCAGCAATCCTACGATGGGATTACTCACGCACGGCGGTGAGCATCATGAAATTGGAGATGGAGGATGGTTGATGATGACGATGGCGACGAATTCCCCTCTCTGAAGCCCGAACGGACTCCAGATCATCCCTCCCGAGGAAGATTAGGGCTTGGTGGCTGCTCTGTATCATAAAACGCGATGAATCCTTCTCTCTGATTTTTTTCCCCGAAAGTGAATATATGGAGTTGGGGTTGAGGTCGGTGGAGTCCCAGGGGGCCCACGAGGCAGGGGGCGCGCCCTGCACCCTCATGGATAGGGTGTGGGCCCCCTGATGCTGATTCTTTCGCCAATATTTTTTATTAATTCTAAAAGGTTGCTCCGTGGATTTTCAGGTCATTCCGAGAACTTTTATTTCTGCACAAAAATAACACCATGGCAGTTCTGCTGAAAACAGCGTCAGTGTGGGTTAGTTCCATTCAAACCATGCAAGTTAGAGTCCAAAACAAGGGAAAAAGTGTTTGGAAAAGTAGATACATTGGAGACGTATCACGGGATAGGCATCGTCGACGTCGTAGCGGGAATAAATGCTTTAACTAAAAAAATAACAACAAATGTGACATATTCAAGATATGACATGTCCACTTCAAAACGAATCAACCTAGAATTCTGCTAAATACACCTAAAACACCTAAATTCTATTAATGACACCTAATTAAAAGCCTACATTTCAAACATGGTTCAATCATAACTAGGGTTCATACTACATTATTCTAAGATTAAACAACTAAAATACCTGAATTAAATTAACAACATGGGATGGCTGGTCTCACCTCGAGGTCGGAGGGGGTCGGTGACGGAGACGACAGCGGGGATGATGCAGGGGCTCCTTGATTTATGCAAAAACAAAATATAAACAAAAACATTATTATCGTCATCTTAGCACTTAGTGAAACTCCCTAAGCTATCAAGTAAATATCCAATTTGATTCCAAATAAAATTTTCAACTGTCTGCAATTTGTTTCCTAAACCCTAAGAACATTATTATTCTCATTTTTTACCTACGGTCTACTTCTTGAACCATAGAAAAATGCCCTAATTTCACATAACTTAGAGTTTGATTGCTGAAATATATTTCAAAATATACTATGAACCCTAGAAAAAGCCCTAATTTCATAATATAACAAGCAGAGGACATTTTTTACCAACTAAATATAGTAAAATACAAACTATAATATTGAAACTATAAACTATAAAGTATAAACTATAACTATAAACTACAACTATAAACTAGAATATTTTCAAACTATAAACTAGGAGGAGGAGGAGTGAGGAGGGCCAGTGGTGGCTAGAGGAGGAGGGAGGAGGGCCGGCGGAGGCTGCAGGAGGGGGAGGGCCGGCGGTGGGTGGAGGAGGAGGGAGGAGGGGCGGTCGGAGGAGGAGGAAGGAGGGCGTGGTGGGAGGAGAAGGGAGAGGAAGGGGGAGAGCATACCGAGAAGGACGAGGGAGGATGGCGGCGGCAATGCGGGGGCGGCGGCAATGCGGTGGCGACGGCAATGCGGCGGCGGCGGAGGCATAGTGAGAAGCGGGGAGTGAGGGGAGGAAGAAGATGGTCGGGCACGGGAAGGAAAAAATTAGGGATAAGGCACCCATAGTAGTAGCGCGTGTCCAGGAACATCGCTACTGCTGCGATTCATAGCAGTAGCGCGGGGTGTAGAAAAGCGCCACCACTATACCTATCCTGCGGGAAATGTTGTGACAGTTATAGTAGTAGCGCTTTTTGTCTGGGTCGCGCTACTGCTAATTATATAGTAGTAGCGAGCTTTTGTACACGGCACTACTGGTATATAGCAGTAGCGCATATTTTTGACCAATGCTACTGTTAAGCTTCTGTGTATAAGCTTTTCCCTAGTAGTGCGGCGTGAGCAGGAAGCAAATGGATGCGGGAGCAGGCGGATCGACCGAAACGGGAGCTGCGGCGTTGACCTGCTACGGGCCGGGGCAGATCAATTCCTCCACATACCGCCGTGTTGCGGGCAGCTTTGGCAGCAGGCTCCTACCTCGCCCTTGATCTCCCTCGCCTCCCTACGCTCTGAATCCATCCGTTCCCCGCGCCGCCGGAGTCAAAGTTGCCGGTAGTGCTGAGGTAGTCGTGGGTGTGTGGCGCGGCGAGGCCCTGGCACACCGCCTTGAGCACAGGCGCGACCAGTCCCTCCCGGCGGACCCTGCGAGGACGAGTGTGCCCATAGCATTCGGCGTGCGCAGCTGGGGCCTCCCGATGGGCGCCACAAGCATGGGCGTGACTAGAGCTTGGCTGACCGTCGACTAGCAAGGGGCAGCGTGTAGTGCGGCGGCATTCTTGTCCATGTGGAGAGGGAAGAAAATGAAGAGGGGGAAATAAAATGTGTGGCTGATAGGTGGGACCCCGTCCAACTCAGCAGGTCAACACATTGACTAGGACTATTCTTCGTCAGATCATCCCGATAGACAGGTCCCACCCGTCAGTTTTGCTGTTAGAGGCGGCCCAGCTTGGAATTAGTGCATTTTGTTATTTACTTGACGCGGAAGTGGTGGTCTTTTGTGACTTTTGGCAAAAGCGGTGGTTTTAAAGTACCCTTAACACAAATGTGGTGGTTTGGAGCAATTTACTCACCACAAAACAAATATGGGTGTTTTTTCTCAGATGTGTGGCACGGACACATGGCAACTCCGAACATTTTCTTATGTCAAGTTTAGTAACACGAGGATGACAAATTTAGTTATCATTTTTTTGAGCCCTGACCGTAGAACAATCGTTCTACGATAATTTCATTAATAAGGTAAAACAAATATGTTACAAAATATAATACAAAAAGGAGAAAGAAAAGATGAAATGTAAAAATCTTCAGCCAATCCCAGTTCTAGATATCATGTGTAAGTCCATCAGAGGTTTAATTCAGTCCATTCCTTGATCTTATTCGCTTTCTCTTCTTTGGCTCGAAGTTGCACAGCCTAGAGGCCATCCGACGGGTAAAACTTCCAGGAGTCAATAGCAGGAGGTGCCGACCGAAAGATCTTGTCATTTCGCACAGACCATAAGCTTCAACAACTCATAAGAACAATATCTAGAGCCAAATCTTTGGGAAGCCGCGTAGAAATGAGTAGAATCTCATCAAAAGAGGAGATACCTCTGGTTCTATCAGGCACAATGACATCCCAGCAGGCCAAAGCAAGTGGGCAATCCCAGAATAAGTGAATCAAAGTTTCTTCCACTCTGTCCGAACAAAGGGCACAGTTGGAGTCAGGGAGATGCATATTGCGTCTGAGGAGCATATTCCTTGTGTTAATCCGATCGTGTAGAAGAAGCCAACCAAAAATCTTGTGTCTCAATCTGCATGAGGTACCCCATAATTGCTGAAAAATGCAGTGGGCAGAGGAGGGGCCCATAAGACGCTTGTACATTTTCATAGAGGAGTACTGCCCTGAAGGCCAATGATATTTCCAAATGTCCCCGCTATCAGATTGAGTTCTGGCAGTTAACATGTCTTGAACCCTGATTAGCTATTGGTAGGCCTGCATGGAAAGTGGCCTATGGAAGAGGGTGCTGAGATCCTCATGATTCGTCACCGATTGGAGGGTACAGTCCTTGTGAAGAGCAAAAGAGAATAGCTCAGGGAATTTTGCTTTTAATGGAAGTCCACCCCAATTATCAGACCAAAATAAAATAGAGTCTCCTTGACCAGCTTGACAAATGGCATGTGATTTGTAAAGGGGTATGAGTTTGAGCAGAGTCTTCCACTAGAATGAGCCAAGCAACTTATCACTAGGTGGGCCATTTTGGTAGTAAGTTTCCCAAATGATGTTCACCCAAGGGGTATCCACTTTATTAAAAAATTTATGCAGAAACTTCATCAGCAGGGCTTTGTTGTGGACCGAGATATCAAGTATACCTAGTCCACCTTGTGCTTTAGGCTTACAGATAGCATCCCAAGAGATCATAGCAGTTCCTGAGTCCAATGATCCAAATTTTCTCCACATACAATTCCTTAAGTAGCTTTCAATTTGCTTGACCACACCTTTTGGTAACATTAAAGAGCACATAAAGAAAATGGGCATGCTGGCAAAAACTGATTTGATCAGGGTGAGTTTGCACCAGTGGATAAGAGGGTAGAGCAACTTAAGAGCCTATTCTCAATTCTTCTCAACATGGGCATGAAATCCACAATTCGAGGTCTATTAATGCTGAGTGGTAAGCCAAGGTAAGCATGAGGAAGAGTACCAATCTTGCAGCCCAGAATCTCAGAAAGCTCTATCATTTTGGCAGGAGGAGTGTTAATGGCAATCATGATGGATTTAGCATAATTAACTTTGAGGCCAGTGTAAGTTGCATAGTGGAGAAGCAGGTTTTTTATTTGATGAAGTTGAGCGCCATCAGCATTGGCCACCAAAATCGTATCATTAGCATATTGAATAATCGGATACTCTGGGCAAGAGGTATGAATGAGAGGGGAGGTGATCAAGGAGTGGTGCATGGCCTCATTGAACATTGTTTGGAGCAGATCAGCAGCTAGAACAAATATGAGGGGGGATAAAGGATCCCCTTGTCTAACCCCTTTCTTACAAAGAAATTGCTTGCCAGGGACACCATTAAGGAGGATAGAGGAGAAACCAGAGCCATAAATCATCTTGATCCAATTAATCCATCTGCTGGCAAATCCCTTAGCTTGAAGGATATCCACAATAGTATCATGATTGATCATATCAAAAGCCTCTTCAAAATCCACCTTGAGGAGAATGATTTCTTTCTTGGATGAGTGGCATTGGCGGATGTACTCATAGGACCAGGCCAGACAATCTTGTATGCATCTATTATTGAGAAAGCCATACTGATTTTTATGCACCAGCGAGAGGATCACCTTTTGTAATCTATTGGCCAACAATTTTGTGAGGATCTTAAGAGTGCAATTCAGCAGAGAGATGGGTCTGAATTCAGCAGGAGTAGAAGCTTCCTCTGTTTTAGGGATCAAGGTGATAAAGGAGTAGTTGATGCTCTGAAGATTGACATTCCCATGGTAGAAGTCATTAATAAGCCTATAGAAATCAGGAGTAATGATAGGCCAGCAAGCTTTTAGAAAAGTAGCATTAAATCCATCCGGGCCAGGGGCTTTGTCAGCAGACATATGAAGCACCACATGATCAATCTCAGCAGTGGTGAAGGGGACCTCAAGTTGAGCCAGATTCTCATTATGTGATATAAGATGGTTCAGGAAAAGAGGGTTTTGTGTGGCAACAGAAGTACCCATCCTATCCTTGAATGCTCTGTATAGGATGGCAGCTTTAGCACTGTGAGAGTAATGTTCCAAGTTGTCCTCATCTTTGAGCATAGAAATACAATTATTCCTATGCTTGATAGTAGCTTTGGCCTGGAAGTATTTAGTATTAGCCTCTCCCACCTGAATTTTTCTGATGGTGGCTCTTTGCTTCCAATACAGTCTCTGATGTTTAAGTATCTTTTCCAAATGAGACTTAAGGATGGTCCTACTATTAGATTCCACAATAGTGAGGTCCCTGGCTTCTTCCAAATAATCAAAACACAGTATCATAAAGTTGGTATTGTCAATAATTTTCTTGAGATCAGAAAGGTTTCTGGCCCAAATTTTCAACCCTTTCCTAAGTCTCTTAAACTTAGTAGCAATGACCTTGGCACTGTCTGTCTCATGCACATTCTGTGTCCAAATATTGTGAACCACTGACAAAAAATCATCATGCTCCAACCAATAATTCTCAAATCTGAAAATGTGAGATTTAGGAATAGAGGTACCAATCTTGACCATAAAAGGGACATGATCAGATGTGGTTTTTCCCAGAGGATGGGCCAAGGTGGCAGGGTAGCTTAAAGTCCAACTCTCAGAAGTAAAACACCAATCAATTTTTTCCAAAAGGGGCCAATCTTGCATATTGCTCCAGGTAAAATTTCTGCCTTTAATAGGGATTTCAATCAAGGATAAACTGCCGATAGCTTCATTGAAGGCTAACATATTGAGAATATTGCCTCCTTCCTGACTTCTGTTGTGAGGATATCTAATGTGGTTGAAATCACCAAGAATCATCCAATTACTGTCCTCAGGAGTTTGGAAATGTTTAAACCAATCAATAGAAAGAGGCCTCTCTTCCTATTGGCTAGGACCATAAACATTAGTCAAAATCCAATTGTTCCCATTGTGGTTGGAAGTGAAAGAGATTGAAATGGAATAGATATTTGAGTGGAAAAGTTGGCCCTGGAACACCTGATCATTCCACACAATAAGCAGTCCTCCTGCAGCACCTATAGATGGTAGGTACTCAAACTTATTGAGCCTCCTAGGGCAGAAATTCTGCAAAAATCTACTATCAATCAATTCTCTCTTTGTTTCTTGAATGCATAGGATAGCACAGTTGGATTCCTCAATCTTATTTCTGATAGTTGTCCATTTCTTGGGATCATTCAAACCTCTAATGTTCCAGTTCAAGATAGACCAATCCTTATTCATGATAGAAGACAGAGTAACACTGACCCAGCCACGGTAACCATCTGAAAATGGAGCTCTCTTTCTGACAGAAAATAGGACTGACACATGCATAAGTCCCAGTAGTATACCACACATAAAATGCATTCAGTGTGACAAACATCCAAATCATACACCATAGCAGACAGAAACATATCATGTAGCAGAACATCTCAAACATTCAAGGAGGATAGACAGTATCATAGTCAGTAGACAGTGCAACAGAGTTACAAAAGGTTCTGAAAAGCAGGATTACACCCTTAACATCATTACAAGAATCTTTCCAAAAGCTAGAACTAGCCAGACACATGGAGGAGTGCTAAGCTTGTACTGAGGATAGATGGAACTAAAATTATGAGCTGACTCCAGGGGTTTCCTTGGCCGTTGGATTGCCCTTGCTTTTCTTGAGTTTGGTGGCCAGCTTCTCCTCTGAAGTATCTTGAGCAGCCACCTTGCAGAATGAAGTATTGAGACTTTTAATCACTTTTGCAGGTATTGGAGGAGGAAGAGAATGACAAGCAAGACAATTCTTATCCATGCAAATCTTTTTCTTATAACCTTTAGCTATATGTTGTAATCTGCAACCCCTTCTTACCTCAGTCTCCACCAGAGGAACCTTTTCCTTTCTTTTCTTGATGTTATGCATATTAGAAGTAGATGCAGGAGCCTGGGCCAACATAGGAGAAATTGGAGCTGGTGAGTTGACTTCTTGCTCCTGAGTGTCCTGTGCCAAATGAGAGAAGGACAAGGATGAATCCACAGGAGGACAAGATTGAGGAATAACAAATGGCAGTGTAGTATTGCTGGCTCCTTGAGTAATAATCTCCCAGACTGTTGAGGTAACAAACTTCTTCGCCCAGTCAAATTTATCAGGTGTAAGAAGAGTGACTGACAGAAAATTGACCCATTCAACAGGTACATGGATAGCAGCTTGTTCCTTGTTAGAAGGGGCAAAATGCTTGTTCCAGACTTCAGCCCCTTCCTTACCCAAAAGATCATCCACCTTAAGTGTGTCTCCAATGTCATCTGTGCCCAATGCAGAGTATCTCAAACTATCTTCTTCTGAAATAAATTCATTTCTTTGAAGAAAAGCAGGGTATGGAAAACCAGGGGGAGCAGATAGCTCAGAAGAGGAAGATGACTCACCCAGTGCTCCTGATACAATCAGTTTTTCAGTACCACCAGTTGTTGTAGGAGAGGTAACTTTATTTCCCGTACTAAGTTCAGCAAGCAAATCTTCAGGCAGGTTAGGCTGATGTTGAGAATCCATAAGATTGGAATCTTGTTCAGTGATGATAGCCAAACGAGTAGACGAGTTCAACTTGTTATAGGCCATGTTGATGTGATTAGTCATGGAGAAGGCTTCCAAGAGCATAGGATCCTCTCTGTTAGCCACCACAACAGATTGAGATGGGATTAACATGAGGTTCAGACTCAGGTCATTAATAGGTGGAGGAACCACAACATGGGCCTCCACATTGATGTGCTGCTGAATAGGCAGTGGGCCAACAAGCCCATCTTGAGCTACTGGAATCTGCTCCTGGATAGGCCCAATGGGCTCATCCACCAAATTCAAATCAGGCACAAGTGGCTCCAATGGTCCTGCCACAGAAGCACTTGTATTTCCACTGTTAACATACTGTCCCAAAGATAGTGTGAGGCTGCTATGTGGTGCCAAGTCTGGATTCTGTGGTTGATCATCCTCCATAGGAGCCATCAGATCTTGAAGCTGTAGAAACTCTCCAGGATGTAACTCTTGATCAATGACAGGGTTTCCTTCAGGCATAGTCCAATGCCCCCAACCAGGCATCTCTTCTGGGTCTTCTTCCTCCTCCAGCTGCTCCTCATTACCTTCAATTTATGGAGCCAAGTTGAGATTCAAAGGTTGGTTTCCTGGAGGCACAACCTCATGGTGTTGAAGTAGACCTAGGAAATGGTTGAGCTGGTTTGGGTGATGATGAAGCTGAGCAGGTTGTGGGTGAGGATTGCCAAATGGAGGGATCTGATCCTCATCATGCGGTTCCTCCCCCAGAACATAATGTTGTAGAATTACCACAGGAACAGTGAGAGAGTCCGAGTGTTCTCCATCTCCAAAGACAATACTTGAAGGTATGTCTCTTAATTCTCCCACTTTGATCTTAACCATTTGATTTGCCTTAGTGCTCCTGACTCTGTCCCACATGACAAACTTCCCAAATTTACTGACTGCATTATTAATTTCTCTAATGTTCCTTCTGTCAAATGGATAGCCACAGAGCATAACCCAAACCTCTCTAGTAAGAACAAGTTTTCTCTAGTTGAGACCCTTGTCATGGTTTTGGAAGATAACATGGACATCGGTATATTGGTGTGGGCTACTAGCCACCAGATCGTCCCGATCGAAAACACTGTTGAGTTGAACATATGCTTGCCCAAACGGACACTGAGTAATCTCTCGAAAGCCTAAATGCCTGTCAGTGAGGAAATCTGAGAGTACCTCACGCACCGTGTTGAAGTCCACCGGGAGATTTGGCATGGGAACGATGGTAGCAATGGCCCAATCTTCGTGGAGTGGAGTTGGCGCCGCCGCGAGGACTTTGATCCGAGCAGGCCTCCCCTCCACCGTAATGCTCTGGTGGTTAGGAGGGAGGAAAGGGGAGGGATCAAATGGGAAGGAGGCCATGGCGATGGCACGCGCAGGTGGGGTGATGGATGAAGCTAAGATGTGAAGCGGCCTCCGGGCAATGGGGATGGTGGCGGCTTGCAGACGCTGAGTAGCAGAAGGTGATGGGGCGGAGTAATGGATGGAGCCAACTCGGGAAGGAGCAGAGGAGGGAATATCGAGGCGAGCAGGGGATGATGGCTGATTGATCGCACCTGCCAATTTAGCAGCGGGAACAGTGGCAATGTGCCTAGGAATCGCAATCGCCCGACTTGGGTCAGGTATTGGGCTTGCAGGCTAATGGTTGTTGGGCTGGGTTGAGGAGTAGCAATCTTTAGCAATGTGGCCCCAATTCTTGCAGGCCCGACACTTAATCCGATTAGTATAGGTGGGCCGTGCATGGCCAAGGAGAAGATAGCGCACACAGAAGGCCTGTTGGGTGTTTTGAAGTTGCGCCGATCCCGCCCTTGGCTGCATGATGGCAGATGAATGGCCATTATTGCCATTATTGCCATAATGACCCGACGATGGAGCATGTCGGATTGACTGAGTGAATCGATTGGGCGAAGCCTGATGATCAACACGAGAAGGAATGGGAAAAAACCCAGGTGATCTAAGAGCATCAACATAGGATTTCCTGGGGTGACGACGGAAAACATGAGTCCATTCATCCTCTTTCTCTTGGAGGTATTGATCAAGTTCCCAGGAAGAGCTGGGTCCTCCTTCTCCCCAGAGCAGAAAGTTAACATTTAGAAGGGGAAGCGAAATGTTGCCCCCTTTGATGATGGAAAAACCAACTTCTTTGGAAGAAACGATAAACTTGAAAGACCAATTTTGCAATAACTTGACTTTAAAAAGGGAAGCTCTACCCCCGAAACAGGCCAGAAGAATAGTGCTAACCGATTCTTCCGAGAGGCGTAGGCGAGATCTGGTGAATTCAGCCACCATAGGGAATTCTTCAGAATCGAGATCTTCGGAATGGTTGATCGGAACACCCCATTTCCTCCAGATTTCGGCAGCAAAATCTTGACCCTTGTCGAAGTCGAGGTCAGCAAGAGCCATGTTCGGGTGGGAGGTGGAAGCAGCAGTAGATCTTGGATGACGGAGTAGGAATGACACCCGCGGGAGAGCAGAGACTCCGGCGAGCTGCAGGCTAGCGGCGGGGAGGCGTGGACGCCGGGGCCGGAGTGGCCACCGGCGGGGCTAGGCGTGGGAGGCTAGGTTACAAATTTAGTTATCATGGCAACTCCTTTTCAGATGATAAATTCTTTTTTCAAATGGCAACTTTAATTATAAAAAACATCATGACCGGAGTGCTTCATGTCACATGGTTGGGCACTTATCATTTGAGTTTTCTTTTCTTTACGATTGCAAGGATGATGAGCAAACAGACATAATCGCACATGCACACCAGACGTATCGCCCATCCATGAAAGTGCGTCTCCTAATCACCGCTAGATTTGAAGGGGGTTCTCATCGGACGTATCGTCTCCGTGTGCCTAAATGTGAACACTATCATTTGAACTCTAGCGGACAGGAGTAGAACACGACTCTACCGTCTCACCAAGAGGTAGTTCTTCTCAGCAAGGTCATTTTCTTTCAAGCAAAGCGATGCTGCACTTGTGTCCGATGTGGAATTACTAGGCATCTAATACTACCGCTAGCCTTTGGTTATCACCGCACTCTCAGCACACATGTTCGCACAGGGGGTGGCAAATCACCTCCATGCCATCACCGGATGCTCTTTTTTTTCCACCGCATTACACTTGCGTCATGCCACTTTGTTCTCCCGTATCTATGTACCTCCGTCCACGTCCCGATCGGGCCGAAACATGTGTCGGCGTTCTCCAGGCAGAGCGCGGACAAGAACAGTAGTAAAACACCCTGCTTTCTGCAGCCGGATTCCGCTGCCAAATCGTTGCACCATCAGTGACGGAAGTTGCCTCCAAGTTGCCAAAGGACGCAAACTGAGCTTGTCGCTGGCGCAATTGAATAACGCCCAAGTTGGCACAAGAGCCACCCAAACGGGCCGCCGAACAGAGGGGCGAAACCTGGCAGACGCCTCGGACCGGCCGGGCAATGGGACGCCTCCGGCCTCGGCTCTGCCTTGCAGACACCGTGGCCGCGCCCTCCATCTGGCCGCGCCACACGCCAGCCACCGTCCAGGCCACCCCCGCACACCACAGCTCCCACGACTTGTCCCGTACCTCACCGGCGGTGCACACGGTTCTCCGATCACGCCCGTGGTGTGCTGTGCTGGAATCTTTTGGCTGAGAAGCACAGCACAGACGCACCAGCCCGTGGCGTGTTGGACGTTGTGTCTTGTCCCGTTTCTTTCACCTTCCCTTCCCGTGCAACTCGCGCGCGCCACCCCGTTGCGTGCAAGTCCCTTCGGCTTGGCCGCACATGAGGCTAAGCCGGGCCGTTGAGCGAGCGGACGGACGATGCCAAGGCGCTACACATGTCGCCACGATGTGTCAAGCCATGTACTGTACTACCGTGCTCTGCGTGCTGCGCGGCGGGGCCCCGGTGCATGTGACCGGAGGCGTGGGCCCGCGGGTCAGGCGTCGGGATGGAGCGCGTGCGGGCGGGCGGGCGGACGGGCGGGCGATCGAGAGGCCAGGATCGCGCGGGCTCGATCGGATGACGGGATGAGCCTCGGCCCGGCCTCGCAGGCCGCTCATCCTATATCCTCTCCCCTCCTCGCCCGCGTTCCAGTCCAGCTCCCCTGCTTCTTCCTCCTCTGTCTCTTCTTCGTCCGTCCCTTGCACCTCGGCCTTGGCTTATCTTAAACCCCCTCCTCCGTCATCGTGTGCGTTCTGTCGGGGTAGATAGAGGAGGGGCTCTCTGAGGGAGTGAGGGAGGGAGGGCGGCAATGGCCCCCAAGCATGCCGGCCGTGGCAAGGGCCGGGGCGGCGGCGGCAAGGGCGACCGCAAGAAGAAGGAGGAGAAAGGTACAGATACACCGACGGGATAACTTATCTCCGCGTGCCCGTACATCGTTGTGTCGTCCATAATCGTCGCCGTCGTCGAGTCCGTCCTCGGCGGCATTGAATTGCTGTTTTTGGCGATGCTGCCGTATGCCCATATTTGTTCCACTGCTTTACAATTTTGCGCCCGCATAAAAGGTAAAAAAGACGGGCAAATTAGTAGCACGAGCAGCAAACAGTAATCATGTCTGTTCTTTGCTCCATCTCCCATCTCTCATCTTTTGCTTTTCAAAATCGCTTGCTTTCCGTTTCAAAAATAAAATAAAATCACTTGCTTCGATTCCTGGCTACTACGACGCTTTGCGCCAGCTGAATTGAAGGATACGCCGCCCCGCCCAGCCCCTTTCCCCGCTCATGATTAGTTTTCGCCGCGCCCGATGCTCGTTCCTTTTTTTAGCTTCGAATTACGATGCCGGTCCCGTTTCTTGGTGCAACCGCGCGCCGTGGGGGCGACGTCAGTTGGGTCATGCGGTCCGCGAGGGCGCAGTGAATTGCGCTCGCGCGGCCGGCCGGCCGTGGAGGCTGCTCTGACCTCCATAATTCCAAGCATTCTTGTTGCTGCTGTTGCTGTCGGTGACGATGTCTGAAGCTCTCCGTCTCTCCTCGTGTGTTTTGCAGTGGTGCCGAGCGTGGTGGACGTCGCGGTCACCACCCCCTACGAGTCCCAGGTGACACTCAAGGTATGTATGCATTGCCATGGCTTCTTCTCCCACTCGGAAAGCTCCTCAGCACGACAATGAACAGGACAAACACGAGCTGAATATTTTCCAGCTGATTTTGGCTGACATGTCTCTGATTCCGAGCACACCGATGCCTACAATTTACGTACTCTGCAGCAATCTCCATGCCGAGATGCTCCCTCCCTCCCTCCCAGTATTCTTCTGTAGTTTAGGCTATCTCTGTAAGAAAAGATAGCATTGTTTACACACGCCTCACAGTACGTATCCAGCAACAGAAGAGCAGTGAATATCTCGAGAAATATGTATGGTTTTTGTTCTTATATTCATGCGCGTGATTCGTGTGTGCAGGGGATATCGACGGATCGCGTGCTGGACGTGCGGAAGCTGCTGGCGTCCAACGTGGAGACGTGTCACCTCACAAACTATTCACTCTCCCATGTGGTAATGCTTCCTTGGCTTCACTCGTCTTCACCTTCCTTTCCCTTGTGCTGCTAGCTCTGGACGGCCCAAATTCATTCATTTGCAGGCTGTACTAGCTAGCTAGCTAGGTGCTGCCCCAACATTTTTGGCAGCAAGCTGCACTGCTAATCAGCCGCAGCTTCTTCAATCGTACTACCATTGTTCACTTACCTACCTACTTTTGGGATGCATTTGTGTTGGTGCAGGTGCGTGGGCAGCGGCTGGAGGAGGGCGTGGAGATCGTGGCGCTGAAGCCGTGCGCGCTCACCATCGTGGAAGGTAGGTGGCCGCCGGACCAAACAATCTACTACCTGCTGCACTCTGTTTTGATCTTCGTCAGATACAGACGCCAGCAGTGGTGAACTGAATGCACGCTGCTGCTGTTTGTTTCTTGTTCCTTTATGTTTCTTTTGTTCTGGCGCTGTCGAAAGGCGTCACATGGATTCGCGCTCGATCCGGCGGCTTGCACGTACGTAGCTGGCTGGCTGGCGTTACTACAACAGGAGCACATACGTTAATGCTTGTGCGGAAGAAGCAACGTGCAAGTGGACAAACGCGCATAGGCATAGTTGTAGCTTGCTGCCATGGACGCAGCGTCTAGAGGTTCGTATGTAATGTACTGCATGTGCACCCTCGTTGCTCTGTGTCCCACAGTCCATCGCCGATCAACCAACGGACGAGCTTTCCCCCGCACACTCGTGTTCACAGGAGCAGAAAAGCACGGGGTGGTTTTGCTGGATTGTGTAGAGTTTGACTCGCCGGTCGACCGGTGCCCGCGCCGCGCGCGTCGTCTCGTCTGCCTGCCTGCCTGCCTCTCTCGGCAGCCCGGGGAGCCCATTGCCATCGCGGTGCCGCCCTCTCGAGCTCCGACTGGGGCGGCTACGGTAGAGAGCTTTTTCCGGCACACCAACCAGTCGTGCTAATACTACTTTCTTCACCGACGTCCCTTTCCGGCCGCCCCCGATGGCGTCACGGCGCACGGTGATAGCTTCGGGAGTGCCGATCGAGCTCACGTACGTACGGTACAGTGAGTGGTTGAGCGCCGCGTGCGAGAAGAGAGAAGTGGTCTGACCAACATGGTACTTAACGCCTGTTTAGTGTGCGATCGGTCTGGTTGGTTTGGTCAAAAACGCCATTGTTTGAGGTCGCCTCCTTTTCCCCGTCAGCGAGAGCGACCGGTGCTGCCGTCGAGTGCCGATTAGTTTGGGAGGGAGGGAGGGAGGTGGCGTTTGGACGCACTGGGAGGGGCATATTTTCCACCTGATGCCAAGTCCACCTTCTTCTCTTAAGCAGCAGACTAATCACGCACACTGCTACCTATCTTATCTCACGCTAGCATCATCATATAGGAGTAGTATATACTATCTGGGGTGGAAAATGCAGCCTTGTGCAGCTCCTTTGTCCTCCCTAACCTATCCAACAAGTACGTATCTCATTGTTGGAAAATAAAGGAAGTGGTATCTGGGCGTTGGTGCGCACAGGACAGGACAAAGCTGGGCGGCTCTTGGAATCAGCGGTCGGTGTGTTGGACTGTTAGCTCCAGTGGATACTAATTAATCCTACTAATCCTGTGAGGCCGCACTAGCTTGCAATGACTCACCAAGTTTACTACGTCGGGTATCTTAATCTTGGGGTTCGGTGCCAGTGAATCAAAATTGGTGCATTTTCTGGCTTGTTGACAAAACTGCACATCTCCTTGCAGACTTGGCCCTTTTTTTATCGGATTTGCTTCTTCTATGTAATTTTCCCTGTGTTTAATCTGCTCCTACCTGCTCTCATTTAGCTTCTTCAATTTGCTTGAAGCTTCAGTTGGCAACTACCTCCATTTCCCCCTAAAAAACATTTCAGAATTCATTTTTGGTTAGCCAGTGTTTTTTTTAAAGAGCCACTGGTTTTTTAGGGGTCTCACTGTTTTTTTTAGACTTGTTGGTTAGTCGGTGTTGGGCTAGAATGTTTTTTTGAGTCAGTGCTGTGCTAGAATTTAGAGCCCAGCCCAAATGTAACTGTAGGCCTTCGGTACTGACCGGGCCCAGCAACGGCTTTCCTTTCTTGTGTGCAGAGGAGTACGCGACGGAGGAGGCCGCGGTGGCGCACGTCCGCCGGCTGCTGGACATCGTCGCCTGCACCACCGCCTTCGCCAAGGCCAAGCAGCACAAGTCCTCGTCCAAGCACGCGCAGCGCCCCGCCACGCCCCCGTCCCCCCCACCCGCCTCCTCCCCCGGGGCCAATGGCGTCGGCGCCGGCGAGGCGCCCGCGATTTCGGAGGCGCACGACATGCAGGCCATCGGCCCGCCGCCCAAGCTCGGCGAGTTCTACGACTTCTTCTCCTTCGCCCACCTCACCCCGCCCCTCCACTGTAAGCCGCATTTTTTATTGGCCGTGGATTCTCTGATGGAGCCTGCTTTTGTGGGTGGGGGATTGACTGACTTTGGGCGTGCAGTTATCAGGAGGAAGGAGAGGAACGGCGCTGCCCAGGACGGCGGTTACTTCGAAATCGAGGTGTGTGATCTCTCTCCCTCGCTCAGAGCACTGGAATTCGTTTGGTTGGCCCTTTGAAGTGATCCAACTCTGAAATGGGCAACTACACTGTGACCATACACATCACTGAAGGAATTTTGTTATGTGCCCCAGGTGAAGGTTTGCAACGGGAAGCTTCTGCACATAATTTCCTCGGTCAAGGGATTCTACCTGGTGGGGAAGCCGCACACCGTGAGCCGGTCCCTGGTGGACCTGCTACAGCAGCTCAGCAGTGGATTTGCCAATGTTAGTAAGCGTGATTCCACACGATTATCACCAATGCATTGCCTGCTTCGTTTCTATTCTTATCTTTAACTTTGCCGAGTACACTTCGGTACCCTACATTTCGAATATCGTATGTTTATCTAATATTGGTATCTGTTATTTGTTTCATACAGGCGTACGAGGCACTGATGAAAGCTTTTGTGGACCACAACAAGGTGATTGTCTTAAATACTTTCATTTTTCCTGGTTATACTAAAGATTGAACCAATGTTAAATCTATTGAACTTATGGTGGTGATATGTTTCTTGCATCCTTAGTTTGGGAATCTACCGTTCGGCTTTCGTGCAAACACATGGCTTGTTCCTCCTGTATATGTGGACTCTGCTACAAAGAGCCCAGCTTTGCCGGCTGAGGATGAGAACTGGGGTGGCAATGGAGGTGGCTGCGGACGAGATGGAAAACATGACCGGAGACGGTGGGCAAGAGAATTTTCTATTTTGGCTAGAATGCCATCCAAGACCGAGGAAGAGAGGGTGATCAGAGACCGGAAGGCTTTCCTTTTACACAATCTGTTTGTAGATACAGCGATTTTCAGAGCTGCGTCGACAATACGGCGGCTGGTTGATACTAGTCCACAAACTGGTCCGGATGGTTCGTTAGTACTTGAGGAACGTGTTGGGGACTTGCATATAACTGTAAAGAAGGATGAGGCTGATGCTAGTTTGAAGTTGGAGGACAAAGTTGACGGAGTTGCCATCTACCAGACGGATGCTATGGATATATCACAAAGAAATCTTCTGAAAGGTTTAACCTCTGATGAGAGTGTCGTTGCTAAGGTGATTGCTTGCTACCTTTATGATTTACACACTTAAACTGTGTGCTCTAATATTGACTGCTAAGTTCTGTCATCTCGATTTCCATGCAGGACTCTTCCACGCTAGGTGTGGTGATTGTTAAGCATTGCGGATATACGGCAACAGTGAAGGTTTCGGGACGCACAAAGAACAGCAGCGATGGCAAACAAACCAGTGATATCTCTGATCATCTTGATGAAATACCTAACATCGATGTGGATGATCATCCAGATGGAGGTTCTAATGCCTTGAATCCTCACAGGTTTGATATTTTTTCTTACTTACATGCTTGCTTAGTGATAGGCTGATAGCTTCAAGATTTTATTCACATACTTGCTCATCAGTCATCACTAGAGGAATTTTCCACATTCCACACTCAATGTTGTTTAACAAACCTTGTTTTCTCTGTGTGTTCTTTTTTCAGTCTAAGAATACCACTGCCGAAAATTATCAACCCAGAAATCGTTGCCAGTAACCAGCACCTTGCATCTAAACCACATGTTGATAATTATGCGAGGAAACTAGCATGTACAGTACTTGAAACCAGCTTGAGGAAACTGGAGAACACCCCGAACAAAAATCCTAGACGTATCAGGTGGGAACTTGGGTCCTCCTGGCTCCAGCACTTCCAGAAAAAAGATGCTTCCATTTCTGAGGACAGTGAGAAGAATGCAAAAAAATCTGAAAAAGATTCATCTGTCAAAGGTCTTGGCAAGCACTTTGAACAATTAAGAAAAATTAATAAGAAAGAAAGCACAATTGAAGATGCTAAGACTGTTAAGGAAGAATCTGATAGCAACTGCCTGCTGACAAATGGTACGGAGAAGTCTGAAAATGTAGTATTTACCGAAATAAGGAACCTGATTACAGAGGATGCTTTCTGCCGCTTGAAGAGTTTGGAAGCTGGCCTTCATCAAAAGGTGATTTAACTATACGATTCCACACTTGTTTTAGAATTTCCAAGTGCCATCAGTTGACATGTTCTGTCTTAAAAGAATTAAATTTATGCCCGATGCTATTTGATCTGGATTGACAGAGCACAATCGGTACTATATATGAATATGTTGGTGAAACTCTGATGCACTATTACCTAACTTCATTTTTCTTAATCTAGTCCCTTGAAGAGCTCACAAAGATGGCCCATAAGTTCTATGATGATACTGCACTCCCAAAGCTGGTAAGCGTTCTCATACTCCAAGTCTTATGTATTTGGAAAACCTTAGCTAAAATCCACAGTTCTGAGAGTCCATATTTAAGATATTGCTGTCTTGACACTTTCTTACATACTATTTGATTCCCAAACTGAATAATTACTTTTCTCTGGGACTGATTTCTGCAGGTGGCTGATTTTGCTTCCCTTGAACTTTCTCCAGTGGATGGAAGAACGATGACTGATTTCATGCATACAAGGGGACTAAATATGTGCTCATTAGGCCGTTTGGTGGGTGTAAATACTAGTCTTAATTGCTTTTGCTTCTATGCTAGCAGGATAAACTCATGTTCTTTTTCTTCAAAATATCAGGTAGAGCTAGGAGAGAAGCTCCCACACATCCAGTCAATATGCATCCATGAAATGGTCATTCGAGCCTTTAAGCACGTCATTCGAGCTGTTATTGCAGCTGTTGATGACATGCAAAATATGTCTGCGGTTATAGCCGAGACTTTGAACATTTTACTGGGATCTCCAAGATTAGAAAATGATCTTGATACAGATGCTAATGAGCATAACTTGCGGCTGAAATGGGTAGAGAGCTTCCTTTCTAAAAGATACTGCTGGACACTGAAAGATGAATTTGCGCACTTGCGGAAGCCCATCATTCTGAGAGGCCTTTGCAGCAAGGTACATACTGTAAAGTGAGATTTGCAAACATTCATAGCTTTTCGTTTCCTGAACAGCATACTAATATATCTGTTGATCAGGTTGGCCTTGAGTTAGTCGCAAGAGATTATGATATGAATAGCCCAAACCCGTTTGACAAATCCGACATTGTCAACATAGTTCCTATATGCAAGGTAGCATATTACTGAAAGTTCAGAACTATTTATGTCTCGTCGATTGGGTGTATTGTTGATTAAGTTTGCTTTGGCATTGTCTTCTCTTCCAGCATGTCGTCTACTCATCTATTGATAGTCGAAACTTACTAGAATCATCAAAGATGGCTTTGGATAAAGGAAAGCTTGATGATGCTGTTAACTATGGAGCAAAGGTATGCAGTGGTCAACCTTTTTTCATGTCTTCTCTGTACATCATCTAACTGCTGTGCTACAGTTCTTGCTGCATATTTTTTAATTTTAGTGAAGTCATTGTCTTGTCATCTTTATGTACTAATATACTCTCTTTTCTTTTGAAGGCCTTGTCCAAAGTTATAGCTGTTTGTGGTCCATACCATCGGCTGACTGCTAATGCATACAGTCTTCTTGCTGTAGTTCTTTACCATACTGGAGATTTTAATCAGGTATCTAAATGAACTTGGTTTAGGTTGCCTGTAATCTCTGTTGGATGCTCTGCTTTGCGCAAATCTGTTTTGCTCAAAAACCACTCTGCTATTATTATTGTAGTGAGCTGCATAGTTTGTCATTGATAGAACTCTGCAAGCAAATAGAGACATGTTGGATAGCACTTTGTGAATATATTGGAAGTTGCAGTTCTTTACTACTATTTGTTCTTTTGTTGTAGGCAACTATATATCAACAGAAGGCACTTGATATCAATGAAAGGGAGCTTGGTCTTGACCATCCGGAAACTATGAAGAGCTATGGTGATTTGTCAGTTTTCTACTACCGTCTCCAACACATTGAGATGGCTCTGAAGTAAGTGTTGTTATAGGCGTTCGCTTGTGGAAACATGAAAAATTACAATTATGACTGGTTCTTAGATAGTCTATATGAAATCCACAATGTTATTGTACTGATATATTTCTTCCCAAAAAATGGTTAAGCAGCATATATGTTGCAAGTAGGATGTGGCCATTTCAGCTTTTGTTCTGCTGTACTAGGCAGTGTGTGTGCTGTTTTGTCAAATAGCCTGTGACTGGAGGTGTGTTTACTCATGAAGTGACTATGGGAACCTGTTTGTTGGATAACAATCATCTTTCACATATCATCCACCTGTTTTCATTTCTATTCTCTATTTTTATTAACTTGTATTCCTAATGGTATATTTTCCTCTTGAAGGTATGTCAACCGTGCACTTTATCTACTTCAATTTTCTTGTGGGCTTTCACATCCAAATTCAGCTGCCACCTACATAAATGTGGCTATGATGGAAGAAGGTATGGGAAATGTTCATGTTGCTCTAAGGTATTTGCATGAAGCGCTAAAATGCAACAAGAGATTGCTTGGAGCTGATCACATACAGGTATTTTTTTTTACTTACCATGTTTTCATTAGTCCACCTAAGGCTTACACAAGTAAACGACGAAATGTATTTTTTTTCTTCGAATTGGTCAACGTACTCTAGGATACACCACTCGTAGAGATCAGCTCTGTACTTACATCTGTTTAATACAAAATACTCCCTCCGTCCCAAAATTCTTGTCTTAGATTTGTTCAAATACGGATGTATCTAGTTACGTTTTAGTGTTAGATACATCTGTATCTAGACAAATCTAAGACAAGAATTTTGGGACGGAGGGAGTACGTTATTTGAGCTTTCTCCTGCAGTAATATTTCTCTAGGATTAAATAGCAGTACTGGAATGCTTATCTTATAACAATGGTGATGTAAGACACCACTTACAATCAGTACGGGATCAATTTCTTCATATAGTTAAATTTGTCTAACCCAAACAACGTTTCCAGAAGTGCTCTTCCACCAATATTTCTGTAGAAATGGCATTATTGTACTAAAATGCTTGTCTTACAGCATAATGTGCATACACCTATATCGTATTTAGACATGTCATATTAGGCTACAACAATGCACACAAAGTCCAACTTGTGATGTTGCTTCTCAAGTTTCTGGATATTCCTCTCTCTCAAAAAAAAGTTTCTGGATATTCCCTATTGCTCTCCATCAAAGGCGTGCCTAACTTTTCATATTTTTCTCAACAAAACTACTCAGCGTCTTCCAGGTTTTGAAACGGCATTTTTTTTACATAGAGGCAATATCACCATGCTGTTCTTTGGTTCAGAAAAAGATTTGTATTACTGTAGCTCTGTGCTGTCATGTATCGTTGAAATGCATCTAGCAAAATATGCCCCTTTATATATTGGAGAAATACACCAATTTGTTTGGTGTGCATGCACATTTGGATTCATGTGATGTACACAATATGCACAAAATCCGGTTACTAAATTTGTATCACTTTTTTTTACCAATCAGACTGCTGCAAGCTACCATGCCATAGCCATAGCCCTCTCCATGATGGATGCGTACTCCCTAAGCGTGCAACATGAACAAACCACCTTACAGATACTTCAGGAGAAACTAGGAGACGATGACCTTCGAACTCAGGTTCTTTTTCTGTGAACATATGAAGCTGAAGACCAAATATTTTAATGTTCTCTTGGATTGTTAAACATTACTTTCCTGCTGCAGGATGCTGCTGCTTGGCTAGAGTATTTCGATTCAAAAGCATTAGAACAACAAGAGGCCGCTCGCAGAGGAATCCCAAAACCTGATTCTTCTATTGCAAGTAAAGGGCATCTTAGGTATGAATAAATTGTGTATTATCAATTGTAAACTGTCTCAATCTAGATTGAAACATTTATCTTTCCAGTGTATCAGATCTACTTGACTACATAAGCCCGGATCAGGAAAGAAAAGAGAGGGATATGCAAAAGAAGTGCAGGCGTGCAAAGGTGATTATAGTATATGTATAATTTTCAAGATTATCATTGTTAAAATGAGTTAGCAGAGATATGATTATTTTTCAAGATTATATCTGTTGAAGAATTCTGAGATAAGAGATTGGCGTGCAGTGGGAAGTTCAGAACAGGGCCGGTATGATAATTTTTGTAGGGGTGTTATGTATGGACCAATTAACATGTGCTAGTCAGTGATCCCTAGGCAGCTTATGAAGTTAGTATAGGTCTAAAGTTATGACTTATAACTGCCATAATAGACACTACAGTGGTACCAGCTGATCTTGCTAAGTTGGGTACTAACCAGAAATCACCGCAGGAACGTAAAATCTAATCGGGATATACCCATTTTATTTTGGTAAAAAAATCCTGTGGACATATACTGACATATATTTGGCTAAGCTTCCTGATTGATTAGTGCCATCTACTTGAAAATATTCAAGGTCCACCCATGAACTTACGGACCAAGTATAAGTCCATTTTGTTCTTAAATAGAAATTCTCTGCATATGTACACACATTTTATTCTTTATTGTACAATTAAAAGATTCATGAGTTGTGGTCACTTTTCTCTTGTGAATGTTTGCTTAAAGGTTCTGCTGCTACTGCCTAAATCATTATATGAAACTTCCATGTTGCTCATATTGCCTCTTACTTTTCCTTTTTTCACCATTTGTAATATTAAATGCAGAATAATACAAGAGCACACCAAGGTGAACCAGTTGAAGAGAAGGAGAACTTTCAGCATGACTCAGGATCTCTTCTTGAAGCAGACAAAAAGGATTTTCAAGAAGCAAAACTGGAAGCAAACCCTCGTGTAGTAGCAGCAGTAGCAGAAGAAACTTATGCTGTCCATGATGAGCTGAAGCAGGTAGATACTTTGTCACCTGAAGAGTATTCTGATGAAGGTTGGCAAGCAGCTACATTGAAAGGGAGATCTGCAAATGTGCGGAAAAAAAGCATCCGCAGAAGGTCATCTCTCACCAAATTAGTGGTTGATCGTACAGAAGATGGCCGCACTGCTTCTGCTCATAGGAGTGGTGTACAACCACAAGCAAAAGAGCATAAAGAGGAAGCTGTAAACTCCCCTAGCCAACTGTCATTTGGCAACTTTATCAGAAGTGACAAGTTGAATGGGGATCCCGTCATTACCGAAGAGAAGTCTTCTAAGGGTGCGTCTAAATCGGAATGGAAGGTAAAGCCCACAGGAATCAAGAGGCCAACTAGCATAGCTTCAAAGCTGGTATCATACAAAGATGTGGCAGTGTCACCGCCTGGCACAGTGTGGAAACCAATTGTGGAACAGAAGGAAACAAAGGAGAAGGATAACGAACAAGATACTGATGTAGCACCTTCATCCGAGGAAGGAGATAGAAAGCTTATAGATGAAGAGAAGGAGAAGTCAAGTGATGAGAGCAGCAAAGAGAATGTCTCAACTCAGCCAGAGGGAAGCAGTCCCCCAGAGCCAGAGAAAGCTTCTGACAGCAATAGTGACGGAAGCTCATCTCCGGGCAAGAAAACAAGTGGAAGCAAACTTTCAGCCTCAGCACCTCCATTCAAACCTGGATCACTCTTATCAGTGTCCCATCCTTACAGCACAGTGGCAATATATGATGCCAGCGTTGTGCTTCAGCCAATCCCAAGTCAAGCAATGGAGATTCTCCCTCATGCTGTCGATACTAGAGTACCCCGTGGTCCTCGGTCCACCTTGTACTATCGTACTGGACATTCTTTCCAAAGGAAACAGGGTTATACACAGAGCCAGAGCACTATTCTGAGGGGCAGCACCTCCCCTCCAACCATGAACCCCCATGCTGCTGAGTTTGTGCCTGGAAAAACTGTGCAACAAACTGATTTGGCTGCAGGGGAACAAACTAATTCTGTAAGTGATCCAGCAGATCAGCAGTTGGCATCACATGCCTCAGATGGAGTGAAAGTCGATGTTCGTGAGGCAGACAAGGCAGGTCAAGTGGAGAAGACAACTCCAGGTAAAGTGAAGGAACGAGCGAAAGAGGCGACAAGAGATTCATACAAAGCAGAACTTGCAAGGCAGATTCTGCTCAGCTTCATTGTCAAGTCGGTCCATGACAGCTTAGGTTCGACTCGACCTCAACCGGACAGAAAACCAAGCGGGTCAGATGAAGCTAGTAACGAACAGAGCAGCAACGTAACCAAGACTGCCGTAAGTCCGAAAGAGTTCGACAAACAACCGAAGGCCGCCGAGGTGCCCAAGAGCGAGAAGGATACAGAGGGGTTTACAGTGGTCTCAAAGCGTAGGAAAAGCAAGCAGCACTTCGTGAACCCCATAAACGGTCTCTACTCTCAGCAGTCAATCTGCACTTCGGTCAGCTGAGAGGTTGCTGCGCTCCCTGAGACCTGCAAGCAGTGCAATGTGTTGGAAGATGGTATTGCTTACTTTGCTCTTATTAGGCGCTTGGTAGCAGAGTTTTGCCCTATATTCAGATGAACGAGCATGTTGTCAAACTGTACAAAGTTTTCCGCCGCCCCTTTGCCAATAATTTTTTTGTAATTTGAGGTAGCAGAATAAAATGGTTTCCCCTCCTTCCTATGGATGTACTATGTTATTATGACAGAATTATAGGATATAGTAGCAAACATTCATTTCTTCCAACACTCCAATGGTGCTCCTGAATTTGCTTTGATGATTTGCACTTGTCAAGTTGCCGTTGCAGAACATAGTTTTGCCCTATCCAGTTGAACGAGCATAGTCAAACTATACAAAGATTTCCTCAATTCCATTTTCGAATAAGTTTTATAACTTAGGGTAGCAGTAGTGCTGAATAAAATGTTTTTCCCCTTCCTGTATACTACCCCTATGTTATTATGACAGAACCATAGGATTTCCTTTGCTAGTCTGCACCGCCAAGTTGCCGTTGCAGAGCAGAGTGCGAGGCCGGAGACATCAGAGGTTTAGCTATAGTGTGATTGCCAAGTTAAGTAGTTTTTGGCAGGAGCGACAACTCATACCCTTCACACTCGTACGCAAGGGCACCCAAGCGCTAGGATTTCTCGTGTCTCCCGCACCGCCTCCGGTCTACCTCATCTCCTATGATCTTAAGGCCATGAGGCGCCTCCGGTCTACCTCATCTCCTATGATCTTAAGGCCATGAGGCGCGGTGGATCCCAGCCCTTGCCGGCCGGAGGGCTTCATTTTAAGTGTTTTTGAGTTTTATTAGGGTTTGAGGTGAAGGAGGATGCAGACTGCTGGGGCGATTGCTGCATGTCAGGCGTACCGAGGTGCTATGTAGTAGTAGGATGCCTTGAGCTGGGAGGGCCAGGGTTGCGATTGCCCGGGCGACACCGGCCTGGCAGTGCGCTTTTGCTTAGGAGCTCTGCCCTGACCGGTTGTGAGAGTCCGGTGTCAGACTCCCCCAAACCTCTCCTAGTTTGGGGTCAGTTTGTCGGATTTCGGAAGTTATTGGATGGCTAAAAATGTCCGGACCGTCTGATCCGGATATTTGTGGTCGATTTGATGATCCACGTTGGAGTTTCCTATACCCCCATGGTCCATTTTTGTAAAGAATCTGTAATTTGGGTTAGCATTAGTGCTACTAAACAACGCAACCTTTTTTTCTCTCACAAACGTCCATCCCATCAAACACATCTTGCCGAACATTCCAGTGGATTTTCTCTAAAAAAAAACATTCCCAGTGGAGCTCCTCGTTAGGCTTTGCTTTGATCTGCACCTGCCCAAGGTGAAATCCTATTTGGAGTGCCAAATAGAGTGCATTTGGTACATCCGACACCCTACCCCATCGCTTGTTTCATAGTGGGCTAGCCCAGCATTTTTTTCCACCAGTTTTTGGGAAGCTTTAAGAAACTTTCGATTGTTTTTTTTTTCACTTTTCATTTATGCTTTTAGGCTGAGTTTGTTCGGGTTTTCATTTCTATTCTTTATCTCCTCATTTCTCTTTGGCAAAGGCTTGGCTTCAATCGATGGATCGCACGCGAGCATCCGTTGTCTCGTCTGTGCGACGTGTCATGTGTGGGGGCCGCTCAGCACTAGAGATTAGCGAGCGGTTCCTTCTTTTCCTCTTCGATCTCTCCCTCCTATCTAACGAAAAGATAAGCCAACAGCCGGTTCTTCCCTTCCCTCTTATATCTCTCTCTCATGAATGGATGAGGAGCAGCCGGCCATGGGAATCGATGCCTTGCAGACAGGTCGGGCATGGGCGCCGCCGCTGCCGCCCGCCTCCACCATGAACGTCGGCCGTCGCAGTGCGCCCGAGCTCGGAATGGCCACCGCCGACCTCGTCCATGCCGTCCTCGACCATCACGATGTTGCTGCTGCGGGACCATCTTTCATTGCAAAAAAAAAAAACCTGCAACATCATCCATGTTGCAAAAGTCCTTCCGCAACACCATCTATGTTGTCAAAATGAATGAAAAAAATGTACAACACAATCTTTGTTGCAAATATTTCAACAACAAGACTTCTATTGCAAATGTTTCTGCAAGAAGGCCTCTATTGCAAAGGATTCTACAACACCAAGTTTGTTCCAATGACGGTGCCGAGTCGTTGGAGCACCCCCTTTTTTCTAGTTATTTTATGAATAATTTTGCAAATAAACCTTTCTTTAAAAAATTCTGAACATTTTAAAATTCATGCTTGTTTTTCAATTGTTGAACTATTTCGTGTTTTTTTTTCAAATTCATGAAGATTTATCAAATTGATGACCTTTTTCAATTTCATAAACGTATTTTAAAAATCATGATTTTTTTTTCAAATTTATGAATAATTACGAATTCACGTACATTTCTTGAAGAAAAAATTTATATCCATGTACTTTTTTCAAAATCACAAATATTTTGAAATTCAGTAAGATATTCAAAAAATTAAAAAAAAGGTGACCGGTGTTTTCTCTAAGACACCAGGGAGGAGTAAACAAATCGAGTGAAAAAACCCGGATGAACTACCTAGCGTAGTGTGTACTGGGTTAGCGTGCGCTAGCAACTGTTGGACCCAGGCTACAAAGATCGCGTGCATGCGCGAGGAAGCTACCTGGCGCCACGAGAGCTATATCTCTCTCTTATAGTGTAGGGTTCTCTCACTATAGGTACGGTTTTCTCTACAGTTTTCTTTTGTTTTTTCACCGGTTTATTTGGTTTTTCCTTTTTGCCGGGTTTCACTAGTTTTTTCCCTTCTTTATATTTTTCCTTTGTTTTCTTTCTTTTTTCTTGGTGTTCAATGTTTTTTTTTCATTTTTTTTTGTTTTTTCTCTTCGGTTTTCATTGATTTTATTCGCTTTTCTTTATTTCTCTTTCTTTTTCACCGGTTTTATTTGGTTTTTTTAGTTCTTTTTAAATGAGTTTGTTTATGGGTTTCATCGTTTTTCTTCGGTTTTAGGATCTTTTTACTGACTTTTTTTGCTTTCCACGTGTTGTTTATATCCTTTTTCTTGATCGTCTATGTACATTTTCATGTACAACAGTATTTTGTACATGTTAAACATTCTTTGAACGCACAATGTTATTTTAAAAATTGATGTTTTGATTTCTAGTTTTGTATGCATAAAGCACATTTTTATACATGTTTAACATTTTCTTATATTCCATCCGATATATGTCTAAATACACCCATTTGAGTGACAACTAATATGGATCGGAGGGAGTACATGATGATTAACATTTTCTTAAATACATGTTTTATGTCTACTTGTTTCATAAACATTGTGTATTTTTATATACGTCTAAAACATTTATTTGATATAAATTTAATATTTTCCATATACATGATTAACATTTTTTTATAATGGCACATACATCTTTTTGAACGTGGGAACATTTTGAAAATGTCACAAACGTTTTTTTATGCTAGCAACTTTTTTCTTATATGGAGTACATTTAAAAATAAAGTCATGAAATTGGATAAATGTTAACACAATGTAAAACAAATGTAAAAAATTAAACGTATATATATATATGTTTTATTTTATTATTATTATTTGTTATTTTATTTTATTTTATTATTATTTGTTTTTACGTTCTGAAATATATGTGTTACAATATTTGTGAAAATAATAATAAAAGAAAAAAGAATGAATGAATAAAGGAAAAAACAGGAGAAAAGACGCACTTACCTAAATCGTACCTGGGCCGACCTATTTCACGAAGTCCTGACGCGAGTGTTCACTCCAACTTGCATTAGGCGAGGTATAGGCGCGCCCTCCTGGCGCATTATGATCATGAGCGAAGCCACACCAAGATATGGGTCTATAGATGTACACCCATTATCTCTACTCCTATAAAAACCTGAGTTGGTAATGATGGTGTGTCTGCCATCTTTCACCAATAGCTGCCGGATCTAAATCTAACGCATACAAAGCAAACTGATGCAGTTTTGCAAAAAAGGATGCTCGCACTTGTTTTCATATTTACAAACAACTCCTTGTATCTCACAATCAGCCTTATCTCTTCCCCACCACATCCAGAAGGCCATGAAACAATCAGGTGTGATGGCCGCTGTCGGCGCCATCCACCCACAATCTTGGTGTTCCGTGCAATGCACGGGCATCTTACTAGTCCACCAAAAAAAAGAGATGTACAACCATTAATTTTAATTTGGTTCTCACTGTAAGAATGTGTAGTTGTAAGCTTAACGAAATCATTTAGCATATATTAGTCTATTTTAATTGACCAAGCTAACACTAATTTTTCATTTATGACCATGTTTGTTTGAGATACAGGGATCAGATTCAGCTTTACGAATGAAGCTAAATCTGGATTGTGAAACGAACATCTATTGTTTAAGATTCAGAGATCAGATTCAGGTTTGCTAGTAAAGCTGATCTGAAAGCTGAAACAAATAGCTGTTTCAAAGTGTACTTTAGTGGTAAAGTTCATTTCGTGAATCAGATTTGGCGAATCTAGAGGTGATTAGAATCCAATCAAAGTTGGAACAAACAGGGCCGCAGAATCAACTTCGCTATTGAGGCGAATCCACATGTGATTGAAATCCAATCAAAGCTGAAACAAATAGGTCCTATGTAGACCCATTTTTCTAAACTTGGTTCTGCCACTGATTATGGTTCTGACGACTTCCACTGCTCAAACTAGTGAAACCAGCCCGACGCAATGCGGGTTCGCTCTTCGGATGCCTCCCCGACGACACACCTCTCCCCTGGGTTCCACAGTTAATAAGCCGTTGCAGCGGGGCAGAGCTGAGCATGCAGAGAGATCAGTGGACATCACTTGGCCTGCACTTACAGTTAAGCCGTCGCACGCATTGCCGTGCAGCTGCAGCAGGCCGCAGCCCACACTGCTGCATGCGCCCATCCTACTACTCACCCTATACCCTTCCGCGAGGTCAACCCATGCATGCGTCCGCCCCCTTGGCCAATGCCCAGCCCGGGCCCGTGCCCGTGCCGCGCCATGCCATGGCATCGCCTCCCCCGTGCATGCAGCTAGCACTGCAGTCTGCAGAAGCATGCGCGACGGACCGGACGCATTCATGGCCCTCCCGTGTCGCTCGTTCTCAACTCCACGGACACAGCACAGCACAGGGTCAGCGACGCAGCTGTGCACTGCCCGGCTGTGCCTGCCTCTCGCTACGCATGCATGCATGCGTATGCACGCCGTGCACTGCACACGCCGGATGCTACGCCCGCGTCTACTGCACCCGTTCTCCGTTTCTCCTCTCCCTTTTTATTTATGACAAGTCCATTGATTCGCAGCCAGGCTGCTGATCGGCTCAGGCCAGATCAGACCAGAGAGGCCAGCAGGGCCGGCGTGGCAGCGTGAACTCTTATTAATTAACGGTGCTGCTGCTCTGCAGCAGGCTGCAAGAGAGGGGGGCTAGTCACGGGAATCCGGTTGGGAGGGGAGATGCCACGAACCGGAAAGCGACGGGGCTCTGTTCTGATTGATCCAGCCGGAGAGATCAGGGTCGGGCTGGGCTGCGAGCGGCGAGAAACGCGCTGGTCACTGCAGATGGTTTCGGTATCCTGTGCTGGAGTATATGCTCGCCAGTGTGCGCACGCACGCGAGGGCGGTGGGCTCGCGGCTGTGCCGGCGTGCATGCTCACCAAGAAACAGTGTGCACAAAATGTTTCGAGTACATTGCGGGAGAACAGAAATGATTCTTGCCAAGACAGATGGGTGGATGGAAAATTCCGGACGAACCGTAGTGGAGAGATATTTTTAGGAGAAATGCCTAGGGTACAATCCTAGAAATCGAAACAACACACACAGAGATGAAAAATTCATTAGGATTACAATCTTCTAAAATTCTTGCAGAAGTCCTTCGAATACAAGAGGCCAGTACACTAGTGCTATTTTCGGCGGTGATGCTCCAAGTAGAAACAGAGCGTCCTTTCTTACTAGCCGTAGCCGAGTTTTCTCAGAAGTTTGTATAGATAAACTTGTGAAAAATAAAGCAAAAAGGAGGGACGCATAACGGCCTCTCCAACACGAACCCTCAAATGGTCCCTATATCTCCTTTCAAGAGTCCATACATTTTTCTATCTTCAATGCTATCCCTCAAACATTCGCGGACTGATGACGGATGTCCAAATTTTGGTAAACCAAAAGCAAACTTGGAGGGCTTTGGCAAAGTCGGGACATCTGTCCAGCCAACAAAAAGCCACAACGTCGAACATCCGGACATCCCCTGTCTCTCCTCAACCACGACATGCTCATGTATAAATGGATATTTAAGAGACATGATACGGTGACCATATCAGTGGCTCCGTAATGGTCCGGACCAATCCACAAATAATTAATGTGTTTGTTTTAAGGATCAGCGTTGGAGATGCCCTAAGTTTGACATGTCACAACTGACCATGGTTACGGAGTCAATGCCTACCGTGATCACACTCTCATGGACCTCTTGGCTAGCCTTTAACGTTTGGTGTGAGAAAAAATAACGTTAGGTGTGAGAAAGTTATTAGCTGAAATGTTGTAGTAATGACCTCGATGAATTTGTTTGACTTTCTTTCACCATATGTGTGAATTGGAAACCAAGTAAGCAGGATGGCAACATAGATTTTCTTTAAAGGAAGACAATGGACTTTTTTTTGACATAGTACAATCGAAGTCGCTCACGTACACAAGCATACACTCAACTTTATGAACGCACACACACGCACAATCTACCCTTATGAGCACCTTCGAGAGACCGACCCGACACATCATTTTGAGATTGACGAAGTCATCACATGCGTCTTTCTAGTTGACGGGAATGTCTCCTTCCATTGAATGCACATCGTCAAAAGGCCGGAAATAAATCCAGAAACTTGTGGTTGTATGGTTAGGAGAAGAATGGTATTCCCAACACACTAGAATTCAAGTCCTAGACTTGACATTAGGATTACAATCCTCTAAAATTCTTGCAGAAGTCCTTGGAATATAAGAGGCCAGTACACTAGCTAGTGCTATTTTTCGGCGATGATGCTCCAAGTAGAAATAGAGCATCCTTTCTTACTAGCCGTAGCCGAGCTTTCTCAAAATTTATATGGATAAATTTATGGAAAAAAGGAAAAAGGAAGGACACATAAGGGTATCTTCAACGTGGACCCTCAAATCGCCCCTATATGTCCTTTGCGGGAGTCCAGACACTTTTTGTCATCCAATGCTATCCCTTAAATGTCAACGAACTGATCCGGACGTCAAATTAGGGCAAACCAGAAGCAAAGTTGGAGGGCTTTGGGGGAGTCGGACATACGTCCAGCCAACCAAAAGCCACAACGTTGGACATCCGGACATCCCCTCTCTTTCCTCAACCGCGACATGCTCATGTGTGTAAATAGACATTTATGGGACATGGTTCGTTGACCGGCTCCTACATCAATGTCCACGAACTGGTCCGAACCAGTACACGGACAAATAGTGTCCATTTTAAAGATCATCGTTGGATGTGCCCTAAGAAATTAAAGTGTGACATGTCACAACTAATAACCATGGCTACGGAATCAATGCCCACCAAGATCACACTCTCATGGACCTTTTGGCTAGCTTTTATCGTTTGGTGTGAGAAAGTGATTAGCTGAAATGTTGTAATAATGATCTCGATGAATTTGTTCGACTTTCTTTCACCACATGTGTGAAATGAAAACCAAGTACCATGATCGTAACATACATATTTTTGAAAGGAAGACGATGGACCGAAGAGCATCTCTAGCCACACTTGGTTAATGTGAGTATGGAGAGAATTCCTTATTTGGCCCTTTCTTAAAATTTGCTTCCCTATTTGGCCCATAACAAAATTTTCTTCCCTATTTGACACCTAAAGTAGTTTTTTGTTCCTTATATGCTACTTCTATCCATTTTGGGCAGTAATGGGGTTAAGTGTGAGGTGAAAAGACCATCTTGCCTCCTAGTGCATTGTGTAACTATCCTGGATGTAGTTAAAAAATCCCAGTTCCCCCGTCGTGTAACACTCAACATTTCAACACCATCCCAAATACTTCACGGGAAATAAAATTCAACAATTCATAAATAGGTGATACACAATTGAATTAACTGTGTTATTGTGCTCGTCGATCTTTTTTCCTTTTGTTTACTTTCCTCATCCAAGAGGCACACATTCCCCAACATAATATCGACTCCTCTGTGACCCTTGCTAGCCTCACATTCTCTTTTGCATGCTCAATTATCTCATATGTCTTTGCCTTGTCAAGCTTCCATTTTTTGCCATTTTCCCTATCTTGTACATGCCCATCCTCTCCCTCTTAATTGCCATCCCCCTGTGCATCCTTTCCCAGTCGGGGTCCATCCTCTCGCTTCGCACATTCAAGAAGAGCTTGTACCTTTGCTCTGTCTTCTCCTCCATTTTCTTCACCACCCCCTCCCCCGGTTGTTGCAGAAGATGTTTGTATATGTGGTGGACATTTTGCTTGTCGCGCCCTCATGCATGATCCTATCCTTCTCCCAATTCTCCCCCTCAAGTGTCTATTCCTCCCTGATTCAGTCCCATGTCTGCCTGTTCCTCCACCTTGACCATCATTTATCATATCCATCATGAATGAGTCCTAAACGTGCATCACACTGAAACTACCATATTAAAATCGGTCCCAACAATGCATATGGGGCAAAAAAATTGCATATCAGGTTGAAGAATTTCCTCGAATAGTTGGTTTGCATGTCCAACACTCGAGGTTCCGAACATTGTCCACATCCGTTGGAGTTCTAGAGACTCATACACTGTATCCAGGGAAGCGTCTGACTCTTGCGTGAAGGCATCTGGAATGCCTAGCCATTGCGAAGCCGAACGACGTGGGGAGCGGGCGTGGCGGAAGACGCTAGAGCAGACATGGCAAACTCCACGTCAATGCGTCCTTCACCGCAACTTCCTTTTCGGCCTTCTCACGGGTGCATTGTCGGGTATGCGGTATGCTAGCTGTTCCTTGTTGGCGATGGTCTCAGCCTTATTCCCAACGGTAGGGACCCCATGAACTCGGCCGAGCCATTCTCCATGGTGGCAGGAGTCGACGTCGGCAACATGGACGCTAGAAGGGAAGGATAGAGTGGGTGAGTCGGTCGATTTGGTCAATTTTGAGAGATTTGTGGTGTATTTGTTCCTGTTAGATCCGACATGGTGGACTCGTCCCGATGACCCCAAATTCGCTTCACATATAGGCTGAGTTTGAGGCGTGTTGGACAACCCGAACATACGGCTTGAATATGAGAAAGCTAGTTGGATGACGTTTATTCGTCTGGGCAGTGTCCAAGCTATCCACACGGACATACCAAGGATTTGGAGTCCAGTTAAAGATGCTCCAACAATCGTCAAACATCTATTAATTCCAAATGAATACTACGTTTGACGCACAAACCCTATCCGACCCACCACACATCCGATTCATAACAACATGCGTGTACGTAGACCACCCTCCGGCATGGTGCCCGTGACTGCTAGTACTAAATCTTCTAGGCGCACCCACGAAATATATTCCACGGCCCCCCACATGCAAGATGCGGAAAGATCTATGTTTGCTGCCCTCTCCCCACAGGCGGGCAAGAGCGGAGATCGAATAACCAATTGACGTCGGCATCCGATTCCTACCCAACTTTCGTGACCAACAACACGATCGCAAGATGTCAATCAGCTCCCTCCGTTCATGCATGGGCAGATAGATAATGTTCGAAACTTACGCGCAGCTCGCGCTGAAAGATCACATGCGCCTTTCGGGCAATTGGTCGATGATGCCTTTCTCGTACGTTTTCCCAAAGTTTGTTGACTTCTCTTAGAGGACGATTTTTTCTTCTTCTTTCAAAAGGCAGTTAGTAGTTACTTTGACCTCAGACTTCAAGACCTGTATTGAACTTATTTGTTTTTTTAATAAACGTGACCGTATGCATAGCTCTGATGCACAGGCCGAGATCTCCTCCTTTTCGAAAAAAAGGCACTTTGACCTCAGTTTCTATGTTTAGCAATTGTATGCGTGGAAATGAAACAAGGCAATAAATAGCTTTGACCGCAGGTTTTTATGCTTAAGATACTTGGAGTACTTGTGTGTAAAGAAATGAAATTAAGACTTGCACGAATGGATGTAATATTAGTGGGAAAATGGAAATGTAGAGAGAAAGCAAGAGTTGAGCAACCAAATCAAGCATAATTAGGAAGCAACACTGGTCCGGTCATGGATCATCTAATGTGAAACAGCTAGGTGGTACAGAGAATTAAACACGGCATGTCGGTCGTGGGGATTAATGGCGGGGTTGACCGGAGTCTAGCTAGAGCCTAGAGGTGATGGCTAATTACTAGAGCTAGGCGAAGGAGGAGCCCCGTGGGGAGTGGACGGGGAACAGGGGCAGCAGCTTGGGCCTCTCGGCGGCGTCGCCTCCGGCGCCGGGGGCGGCTCTTGGTGATGAGTGCAGGTAGAAGGCCTTGGAGGCGATGGCCTTCTCCTCCCTCTCCACCTCCTCCTTGCTTATCACCACCCCGCAGGAGCACGACGAGGGCGGCGACGGGGAGGGTGACGAGGAGGAGGAGGAGATGTGGGCGTAGTCCATGGTCGACACCGGCGAGTATGGCATGAGCCCGTGGTGGTGTTGGTGGTGGTGATGGTGGTGCTGGTGGCCGTGGTGGTAGTAGAACGGCTGCGGCCGGGCGAGCTCCAGCCTGGCCGGCGTCGCGCGCCGCCTCTCCTGCAGCTTAGGCCGCCTCATCGGCACCACCGGCACCATGGCGGCGCCCGCGGCGTGCTGCCTCTCGGTAGCCTGCGCCGCCGCGGCTGCAGCTCCCCCCGGCGCGCCCGTGAGCCTCTGCACGAGCGCGCGGAACGTGGCCGGGTCGGCCTGCACGAACGTGGTGTTGGCGTCCATGTCCACGCAGCCCCTCGCCGCCGCCGAGCCACCACCCCTGCTCGGCGCCGGCGCGCGAGGGGACGACGACGACGGCATGAGATCAACCGAGCAAGCTAGCTAAGCTACCTACCTACCTAAAGAAGAAGCGGGCGGCCGGCAGGAGAGGCGAGGCGGTGTGTGGCAGCACATGCGAGGGCGAGGCGGACGGAATGGAAGAGGGCTCGCCGGCTGCCTGCCTTTTTAAGGGACAGAAAGGGTGCATTAAAGAGCGTAGGGATCCACCCATCGCTCGTAGGACGAGGGTCTTTTCTTCCTTTCTTTCTGCGAGCTCCCAACCTTTGCCTCTCTTTATTGCCGTGCGTGCATGTCCATGGCCGAGTACGTACGTACTAGTAGTACATGTAACATGTCACCACAACGACGACGACGACTGCTCGAGGCTTGCCATCCATCCATCGACCCACATGGATGTACATGCATGTGCCTGGCGCAGAAGGATCCATCTTTTCGCCTGGACCATGAGGCGTGCACATAGGCGCATAGATAGCTACGCACGCGTACGAAACTATACGGCGCGGCGAGAGGTCCGTTGATATGAACATGGAGCATGGTGGTGTCGCTTCTTCTTGTCTCATGAGTCATGAGGCTTCTTCACCCTTGAGGTGTAGTACATGGTGCATCAGCGCATGCACTGGGCTAGATGCGTGCCGACAGAGCGAGGCCGGTGCGGTGCAGTGCGGTGTCCGCCTGGCTCTGGCTGGACGGCCGGCCGGCGCCCGTGGAGTATAGACCACGGTGTACATGCTTGCGCGAGGGCGAGGCCGGCCGGCATGCATGCGGTACCGTATACTCGTCGCGCTGAGCCAGAGCCAGAGCCAGGCCGGTTGCTTGGCTTAACCGTTGCGCCCACCGGGTACAGCATACTGCACAGTGCACTGTACCTGCTCGTACTCCGTATCTTACGAGCCAAGATCGGATCCATCCATGGCTGCCAGCATATGTACTCCCTCCGTTTTTATTTACTCCGCATATTAGAGTTGACTGAAATCAAACTTTGTAAAGTTTGATCAAATATATAGAAAAAAATATAAATATTTACCATAAAAAATCTATATGACGTGGAAGTACATTCAACAATGAATCTAATGGTATTGATTTGTTATTGTATATGTTAATATTTTCGTCCATAAACTTTATCAAAGTTTGCAAAGCTTGACTTTGACCAAAGCTAATATGGGGAGTAAATAAAAACAGAGGGAGTAAGAAACAAAATGAACCGTAGAGAGTATTCATTCATTCATTAATGACTATACTTGCTCTGTTAACGTCAGTGAGCAAGCGTATGACCCATGCCATAGCGCGTGTATAACCCGTCATTGCCACTGATGATCATTGATCAGTACAGACGATCGAGCTAATTAATTATCACGTACTGCACGCAAAGCAAAAGAAGAGAAAAGTCACCCCTCGACGCGTTTCTTCTCCCTTGGCGTACTGAGAGACCGAGAGTGCACGTACACATCGGGAATTCGGAATATATGTGCATCAGATCGACGGCGACGGCGACCGCGGGCTGGCGCGTCACGGGCGCGCGTGCGGGGGACCCGGGGAGGGAGGCGGACGGGTCGGAGCGGAGCGGGGGGCGGGCGGGCTTGCGTGGGGGAAAGAAGAAGGTGTGCAGTGCATGTGTGCTTGCTCGCTTGCGTGGGCCACGGTGGATCAGCTGCGCCGCGTCCGGCGAGATAGGGGCTGATGGCGACGGCGGCCGCGCCACGCGGAGCGCGCGCGCGTGGCCGGCGCCAGTGTCGCGTGATCGGGCGTGCATGGGGGGAGCCTGGCTGACCTGTCAGGCTGCCAGGATGGGGCCAGCTCCACGGAGTACGTAAGTTGACGCGGCCGGCGAGGAGGCCCGCGGGCGAGGTCCAGTTGTCCCGTAACGTCCGTCCATGGCTCCATCGATCGATCGATCGATCGGTCACGGGGGTACGTGGATGGCTTGTCGGGGGACATGCATCAATGCATGTAGCCGATGTGTCGATCCGCCATGCGCGTCGGCAGCCAACCAGCCACAACCTCACTCGGCTCACGGAGAGAGAGAGAGTGTAGGTCTATTTTGGTTGTTGCATTTCGAGATATTTTTCAAACAGTTTGACTAATTCATGTCTAGGTGTTTTTTAAGGATGTCATATCTAAGCTACTATAAATATATAATGCAGCAACAAGAAAAAAAACTAGGACAAAAGAAAAAGACCACAAACAGAGTGAACATCAATTTAGATGTGACATAATTATGTCGCATCTAGATGTGTCCCCTATACAAACCCTTTTTCAAAACCGAGCAAAAGCTAGAGAGTCCCTACGTCAGAGCATCTACAGCCGGACGCCTCAAACCCGCCTCATACGCCCGGGCGGGTTTCTTGGGAGCCTACAGAGGACATGCAAGACAAATTTTCTTGGTCTTGGGAGGATAACAGGCAGTTCACGGTTCGATTGGCATATGCGGCAAAGTTCTAGGCGAGAGAAGTGGCACCCACGACGGATCTCACTTGGAAATCGAGGGCGCCCTCACAATGCAAATTCTTCACATGGCTTGTCCTGCGGGATAGATGTTGCACGTCGGACCGCCTGGCAAGGCGAGGACTACTGCATCAGGATACGTGCCCCTTTTACGACCAGGAGGAGGAATCTATCAACCACATCTTGCTTACTTATGTTTTTGCCAGGGTGATCTGGGCTGAGATCTGTCAGACCTTGGGGAAGCCGGATTGGGTGCCGTCGCAACATGATTCTCTCACGCCATGGTTGTGCGGCAAGAATGGACCTAACAAAGCCAGTACAAAGGAATAGTGCACTATCCTTGGGCATACATTGTGGAACTATGGAAGCACAGGGATGCAATTGTCTTTGACAGAGCGCGGCTTTCGTGTGAGCATGTGAGGCGCTACTTGGTAGAATTAGACTAGAGGGTTTAGTTTGGTTGTCGGCCGGCCTGCTAAAAGGAGATGTAGCACCCTTCTTTAGTCGCTTAGCGCGATGGGAGGCGTGAGGAGTGAAGTTTTATGTAAACTCTTGTAACTAACGGTGGAGGCATTCTTTTGCCCTTCTTCCTTAATATATGATATGCACACTCGTGCATATTCGAGAAAAAAACGCCCGGGCAGGCCGTCCAATCATGATTTTTCAACCTAGACGAGCTCTTTAAACGGGCCTCAAACGTCCGGACCTACCGACACCCCTCATATCCAGTCCAAATATTGGGCGGATATGGGGTGCCCGGGCGCGCCCGAGCAAGTCCGCAACGTCGGACCCGACAGTCCGACCCCACCGAAATTGCACCAAATCCACCAAACTTTCCTCCTCCTCCCGTCGCCCTCCAACCTTTCCCGTGCTCGAACCCTCGCCGTCCTCCATCCTTACTCCCCATCCTCACCACTAGTATCGATCCACCGCTGAAGATGTCATCTAGCATGCCCCCGACCGCCGCGACGGAGACGCAGTCCACCTCGTCCATCGGTGTTCCTTCAATGGCTCCGACTTGCAAGGCGGAGAACGTCGCTCGGAAGTTGCAGCGACGTCGACAGCGAGAGAGGGAGGCAGCGGCACAGGGAGGTTCAAACATGGTGGAGCACCTGTCTCCTCTTGGATGATCATATGAAGAAGTGGCTTGCGGACAAGAAGAAGGAGATCAATGACCATAGGGAGTATGAGGCGGCGAGGGCGGCTGCGGCTCGGATGCAAGCAGAGCAGGACGAGTAGGACACATTGCGCCTGGAGTACGAGGCATTCCGCTTGGAGCAGTCGTCCGGCCAATGGTCCGAAGCCATCCCTCATGCTCAGACATTGATTTCATTTTGGCATGCCCGGTTTTTTGAACTATGATTTGCTTAGCTTTGTTTCGAACTGTTGAATTCAGACAATTTGTACGTATGATCGACGCGCATGGATTGCATGGACTTAATGAAGGAAATATGCTAGAGGCAATAATAAAGTTATTACTTATTTCCTTAATTCATGATAAATGTTTATTATTCATGCTAGAATTGTATTAACCAGAAACTTAGTACATGTGTGAATACATAGACAAAACATATAGTCCCTAGTATGCCTCTACTTGACTAGCTCGTTAATCAAAGATGGTTATGTTTCCTAACCATAGACATGTGTTGTCATTTGATGAACGAGATCACATCATTAGGAGAATGATGTGATGGACATGACCCATCCGTTAGCTTAGCATTATGACCGTGATAGTTTCATGGCTACTGCTTTTTCATGACTTATACAAGTTCCTTAGACTATGAGATTATGCTACTCCCAAATACGGAGGAACACTTTGTGTGCTATCAAACGTCACAACATAAATGGGTGATTATAGGGGTGCTCTACAGGTGTCTCTGAAGGTGTTTGTTGGGTTGGCATAGACTGAGATTAGGATTTGTCAGTCCGTGTTTCGTAGAGGTATCTCTGGGCCCTCTCGGTAATACTCATCACTATAAACCTTGCAAGCATTGTGACTAGTGAGTTAGTTGCGGGATGAAGTATTACGGAACGAGTAAAGAGACTTGCCGGTAACGAGATTGAACTAGGTATGATGATACCAACGATCAAATTTCGGGCAAGTAACATACCGATGACAAAGGGAACAACATATGTTGTTAAGCGGTTTGACCAATAAAGATCTTCATAGAATATGTAGGAACCAATATGAGCATCCAAGTTCCGCTATTGGTTATTGACCGGAGACGTGTCTCGGTCATGTCTACATAGTTCTCGAACCCGTGGGGTTTGCACGCTTAACGTTCGATGACGATTGGTATTATGAGTTTATGTGATATGATGTACAGAAGGTTGTTTGGAGTCACGGATATGATCATGGACATGACGAGGAGTCTCGAAATGGTTGAGACATAAAGATTGATATATTCGACGACTATATTCGGACACCGGAAATGTTCTGGAGAAGTTTCGGATAAAACCGGAGTGCCGGAGAGTTATCGGAACCCCCGGGGGAACTAATGGGCCTCGATGGGCCTTAGTGGAGGGAGAGAGAGAGGCGGCCAGGGCAGGCCACGCGCCCCTCCCCCTTGAGTCCGAATAGGACAAGGAAGGGGGGCGCCCCTCTTTCCTTCCCCCTCCCCCTTTCCTTCCTTCCCCCTCTCTCCCTTTAGGTGGAAACCTACTAGGACTTGGAGTCCTAGTAGGATTCCCCTCTTGGGGGCGGGCCAAGGAGGGCCGGCCGGCCTCCCCTCTCCTCCTTTATATACGGGGGAGGGGGGCACCCCATAGAGACATAAGTTGATCAAGTTGATCTTTTAGCCGTGTGCGGTGCCCCTCTCCACAGTTTTCCACCTCGGTCATATCGTCGTAGTGCTTAAGCGAAGCCCTACACCGGTAACTTCATCATCACCGTCACCACGCCGTCATGCTGATGAAAATCTCCCTCGACCTCAGCTGGATCTAGAATTCGTGGGACGTCACCGAGCTGAACGTGTGTAGATCGCGGAGGTGCCGTACCTTCGGTGCTAGGATCAGTTGGATCGTGAAGATGTGCGACTACATCAACCGCGTTGTCATAACGCTTCCGCTTTCGGTCTATGAGGGTACGTAGATAACACTCTCCCCTCTCGTTGCTATGCATCACCTAGATAGATCTTGTGTGATCGTAGGAATTTTTTTGAAATTACCGCGTTCCCCAACACTTAATGATCGACATTTGAGGTATGTGAATGTGGGGCGCAACATATGAGGGGCCGGCGGGTGCTGTGTCCGGATGCGCCCACGGGCGTATAGGGGGCCGGATTTTCCACGTCCGGTTGTAGATGCTCTCAGCCGGTGCTGGTTGAGGAGCCTGCACTGCCCGGAATGCGGAAACCGCCGGTGCAGGCTCCTCCTCCACCATGACAGCCTCGAAGTGCGTCTATGTTCGTGCCATGGTGAAGCCAGATGCGGGCTCGGGCTAGTTGTCAGGTGCCTCCTCATTCGATCGGTCATTGTCTTCCAAGCTTTTGTTTGACGAACTTGGTGCCAGTATGGACTATGTGTGTCGCGCACATTGGGTCAGCCAGCCGTTTGCAATGGGCACCATCTCGTTGTTGGGAAACGTAGCATGCAAATTCAAAAAAATTCCTACGCTCACGCAAGATCTATCTAGGAGATGCATAGCAACAAGAGGGGGAGAGTGTGTCCACGTACCCTTGTAGACCGAAAGCAGAAGTGTTTGCTAACGCGGTTGATGTAATCGAACTTCTTCTCGCTCTGACCGATCAAGTATCAAACATACGACACCTCCGATTTCTACACACGTTCAGCTCGATGACGTCCCACGAACTCTTGATCCAGCAAAGTGTCGAGGGAGAGTTGTGTCAGCACGACGGTGTGGTGACAGTGATGGTGAAGTGATCCGAGCAGGGCTTTGATAACCCACAACTATAGGGGATCGCAACAGTTTTCGAAGGTAGAGTATTCAACCCAAATTTATAGATTCAACACAAGGGGAGCCAAAGAATATTTGAAGGTATTAGCAGCTGAATTGTCAATTCAACCACACCCAGAGATTAATTATCTGCAGCAAAGTGATTAGTAACACAATAATATGATAGCTTTGATGAAGTAACAGTAGCAACAATAACGGTAACAGTGATAGTAGTGTTTTGTAGCAGTAGCAACAATAGTAACTTAGCAAGAACAATATAAGATAAATTTGTAGGCATTGGATCGGTGGCTCATTGGATGATATTCATCATGAGACAGTTATAACCTAGGGCGATACGACTCTAGCTCCAGTTCATAAATATAATGTAGGCATGTATTCCGTAAATAGTCATGCGTGCTTATGGAAAGAACTTGCATGACATCTTTTGTCCTACCCTCCCATGGCAGCGGGGTCCTACTCGAAACTAATGGATAGTAAGGCATCCTTTTAATAGAGAACCAGAACAAAGCATTAACACACGGTGAATACATGAACTCTCAAACTACTGGCATCACCGGGAGTGGTCCAGACTATTGTCACTCCGGGGTTGCCGGATCATAACACGTAGTAGGTGAGTATAACTTGCAAGATCGTATCTAGAACGTGGATATAGTGGTAACAACATAAACGGTTCATATCTGAAATCATGGCACTCGGGCCAAAGTGACAAGCATTAAGCATGGCAAAGTCATAGCAACATCAATCAGAACATAATGGATACTAGGGATCAGGCCCTAACAAAATTAACTCGATTACATGATGAATCTCATCCAACTCCTCACCGACCAGCGGGTCTATGAAGGAATTACTCACTCCCGGTGGGGGGCATCATGGAATTGGCGATCGAGATGTGTTGGTGATGACGAAGATCGAAGATCCCCCTCTCTGGAGCCCCAAACGGACTCCAGATCTAGCCTCCCGATGAAGAACAGGAGACGGTGGCGGCTCTGTCTCGTGAAACGCGGCCCTTTCTTTTTTCTGGAATAATGTGATTTTATAGCATTGGCTTCAGGGTCAGCGGGGCCACCAGGTGGGGACAACCCACCTGGGCGCGCTTGGAGGGGGTGGCGCACCCTGGTGGGTTGTGCCCACCTAGGTGCCACCCTCTGGTGGTTCTTGGCTCCAGATATTCTCTTTATTGATATAAAAATCCTTGCAAAGTTTCGTTCCATTCCGAGAACTTTTATTTCTGCACAGAAACAACACCATGGTAGTTCTACTGAAAATAGCATCAGTCTGAGGTTAGTTTCATTCAAATCATGCAAATTAGAGTCCAAAAGAAGAGGAAAAGCGTTAGGAAAAGTAGATACGATGAAGACGTATCAACTCCCCCAAGTTTAAACCTTTGCTTGTCCTCAAGCAATTCAGTTGATAAACTGAAAGTGAAAAAAAAACTTTTACAAACTCTTTTGCTCTTGTTTCATAAATAAGCTTAAACAACACCTAGGTTTTCAGCAAAGATTATAACTAACCATGTCGACAATAACTCTTAAAAATTATATTAACTCATATCAGTGACATAATCAACTAGAGAGAAATAATAAGATATCTCAAACAACAACACGTTGTCAAAACAACCATGATATAATATGACAATAGTGGTATCTCGCTAGCCCTTTCTGAGACCGCAAAACATAAATGCAGAGCACCCCCAAAGTTCAAGCAACGACTAAACATTATAATTCATGGTGGAAAAGATCCAGTCATGATGCACCCAAAATTATCTACACACAATGCATCGGCATGACATCAATGCTCTCAGGTTCTAGCGCTTATTTGAGAAGGTGATGACACAACATAAAAGTAAATAGATAGTCCCTTCGCAGAGTTAAGCAGTGATTTGCAGAGGTGCCAGAGCTCAAGTTTTTAAAACAGAGGTAAATGATATTTTGAGACATGCACCCTTCTCATTTACTTCACGACTATCAGTTATCAATATCTTCCATGCTAAACACGCTAGTGGTGGTCCCAAGCGGAAATGTAAAGGTTATGACTCCATTGAGAGTTTTTGTTTGATTATTTGTAAGCTCTTTTCTTTTTACAGTTTGGGACTCGGCATCCCTATTACCGCCCTTTTCTCATGCGATGACGAGTGAATAAACACCGACCTAAGAATAACCTGCTTAGCATGGAAGATACCGACTACCTCCTATCGTTCCATGAATGATTCAGGCACACAAAAAGGATATTTATTTGAAGTTTTTAGAGATGGCACATGCAAATTTACTTAGGACGGCAAGGTAATACCACATATAGGTAGGTATGGTGGACTCATCTGGAATAAATTAGGTTTCAGGTTTTTGATGTACAAGCAGAGTTCCCACTTAGTACAGGCGAAGGCTAGCAAATAGGTTGAGAAGCGGCCAGCTAGAGAGCAACGACGGTCATGAACATGCGTTATGCATAAGTAACATTGGATACTAGCATGAGTAGGATATGGACACCATGAACATAAATATCATAGAGGCTATGTTGGTTTTGATTCAACTACATGCATGAACATGTGCCAAGTCAAGCCACTCGAACATTCAAAGGAGGATACCATATCATCATACTTTATCACAATCATTTTGACGCAATGTTGATATCCAAGATAACTCATTATTCACTCCTAGCTACTTATGCATGGCATGAGAAACTATAATCTCTAATTGTCATTGCAAACATGTTTGATCATAATAGTCTGAATCATGGATACTAGGTTAAACATATTTACAAAACAGAACAAGTCGAGTTCATACTCGTTTCTCTCTGCCACGACCAATGTACTGCGTTTCTTTGCTAAGGTCTAACCACCTTGGAGTTTGAGTATGTCTTCCGCAGTTAACTTCAAGTCTAAGGAGAAGATACCTGTCTTTGATGGGACGAATTGCCCTTTTCGGAAAGAACATATGAGGATTGTAGCAAGGCCATTGATGATGACATGTGGTAGGTTGTGCAAATGGATACATGATTGAGGCTCTTGGTTATCTCACAACATAAGAGAAGATGCTTGTGCAACTAGATGCACAAGAAAATAACGTCAACTACAATCATCTTTCCAGGCTGCAATTCCTTCGCTACATAGGACTCAAATCAGTGAAGGAAATCTAACTGATCAGAGAAGATCAATGAAGGTGTTTCAACTCAGAAAGAAACACGAATTGATATTCTTCGAGCCTAGTTCAGCCGCTTCTAGAGGCTCGGGAATGAAAACTGTCAAGAAACCTTTGATCGTCTGAGTGATACCGCAAATGAGTTGCAAGGTCTTGGTGCTGAATATATTGCCAATCATGAGATTGTGAAGAGGTTGCTTCGGTCCTTGGACAATTCTTTTGATATCGCTTTGCTTAGTTTAATATCCAATGTGTTGTGTCAAGAGTGTTGAAGTTTCGAATGAAATTTTAAATGTCCTATTCACCCTCTCTGGTCAATATACTACTATCATATAATTGATATCAGAGCAATGTACTACTTGTATTTTCTTTTTAAGGTCTAACCACCTTGGAGTTTGAATATGTCTTCCGCAGTTAACTTCAAGTCTAGAGAAGATATATGTCTTTGATGGGACGGATTACCTTTTCTGGAAAGAAAATATGAGGATTCGTAGCAAGGCCGATGATGATATGTGGCAGGTTGTGCAGAATAGATACATGATTGAGACTCCTAGTTATCTCACAACATAAGAGAAGAGGCTTGTGCAACTAGATGCTCAAGCAAATGACGTCATTAACAATCATCTTTCTAGAGCACAACTCCTTCTCTACATAAGACTTGAATTAGTGAAAGAAATTTGGGACAGATTAGAGAAGATCAATGAAGGTGTTTCAACTCACTAAGAAACACGAATTGATATTCTCCGGGCCAAGTTCAGCCGCTTCAAGAGGCCCAGGAATGAAAAGTGTCAAGAAACTTTGATCGTCTAAGTGATATCTCAAATGAGCTCCAAGGTATTGGTGCTAAATGTATTGCCGATCATGAGATTGTGAAGAAGTTGCTTCGGTCACTGGACAATTCTTTTGTTAGCCTCGTGCTGATGATCAACAAAAGACCTGGTTTCAAAAGTCTTGATCCTGCTAATGTTATGGATAGGCTGACCACACATAAATAACAAAAAGAAGCAAGAGATCTATATGGCTCTAGCTACCAAAAGAATCATGCTCTCAAAGTTGAAGCTAATTCTTCCTTAGATGCTGAAGAATATGCTGATGAAGATCCTGATGAGCATTTTCAGCGGTTTGAAAAAAAAGAGTCAGTTCCAGATGAAAAGCTTGAGCAGTAACTTAAAGTCCTCGTCAGGCTCAAAATCTTCTAGAGACTATACATGCTTCAAGTACAAGAAGCCTGGACATTTCATCTCTGATTGTCCGATGTGGAAGTTGAAGCTAGAGCAAGTGGCAAAGATCTCGAGCTGGTAACTAAGCATTTTCAGCAGTTTGGAAAAAAGAATCAGTTCCAGAAGTAAAGCTTGAGCAGTAACTTAAAGTCCTCGTCAAGCTCGAAATCTTCTAGAGACTATACATGCTTCAAGTGCAAGAAGCTTGGACATTTTATCTCTGATTGTCCGATGTGGAAGTTGAAGCTAGAGCGAGTGGCAAGTTCATCATGGGTGGTAGCAAGAGTTTCAAGAGCAAGACCCAGAGCTATGATTCTGTTGTTGAGAATAAAAATAAGAAAAAATCTCAAAGAAGAAAGATAATTCCCTCTAGAAGTCTTCATCAAGAAACCCCTCCAAGAATTACTCCAACCAGAAGAACAACTGTCACAAGGATAAGGCATATATTGGAAAAGAAATGGACTTCGATGAAGAAGTCTCTAAGTCCGAAGAAGTTGTTGAAGAATAATTGCGTCGAACTTCTTCGACAACATGTGATGATAAAACTCATGCGTATATACTTGTTACATATAAACATAGAAATTTCACAAGTTGTTAAGTTGGGTCGGGATGGGCCCAAGCTCGGCATTTCCAGGGTGGGCTCGGTACAACTAAAGCCGAGCTAGCCTATCCTAAATATGTATTTATAGGGCGTGTCTAATTCTTACTTGTAGCGAGTTATTTTTTTTCCAGAAGAACTTGTAGCGAGTTAATAGGATGCATTGCGTGCAGTGTGATGGTACTGGGCCAGGCCCACCAACACGATCAAAGCTACATGTCTCATCTTCTTCTCTGGTTCTTCATTCATACATTTTTTCTTTTTATCTTTTGTTATATTAAAATAATCTAAGTACAGATTTTCCGAAAACCTAATTTACTTCATTTTTCTAAAAATGTTCACCGGGAATTTTGATAAATGTTAATGCAATGTATAAAAACTATTCACATACTTTGGAAAAAAATAATTGATAGGATTCTTAAAAATGTTCATGGTATTTAAATTTTTTAAAATAGTTGATACACGTCATATTTTTTTAACAATATTCACGTGTTTCAGGATAATTTATGTGGCATTTAAAGAATATGTTATAAAATGGGAAAAATATTTGCCTAATTTAGAAAATTTAAGGTATCATTGAAAAAATGTTCAATGTCTATTTGAATTTATTTAACACTTATTCGTCAAAAATATTCAAAATATGTATTAGAAAAATGTCAATCATAATTTGAAAAATATTCAACATTAATAAGAAAAATGTTCTAGATATATAGAAAATTTACAACAGGAAAAATGTATTTCAAAAAAAGGTAGTCATTTATTCAAAAAGTAAAATAAAAAAGCGAAACAGAAAAAAAGGAAATCCCAAAGAAAACTGTAGAAGGAACACAAAAAACCGAAAAACAACAGAAAAATGATAAAAAACCGGCACAAAAAGCATGCAAGAAAAAAATGGCAGAAATTTACTCCTGACGAAGGCATATTTGGTCAGCCTATCTAGCGCTATAGCCCCCGCGTTTATTCATATGCCCAAATCATGTTGGTCTGCTTAGGCGGAGCTTCCCTATTTTGCTTATAGCGAGCGCGATGATCGCCTATCTAATGGACATATCTTCGGCCTGGCCCGAGAAGCACACAGTTTAAACTCACGAGGCTAGCACGCCACAATTTTTTCCCTGGAAGTACGCCATGTTTTTTCCTGCGAAATAAAATTTTATCTAATCATTTTATATTTCAAAATATCCTGAAACATAAATATTTGATTGATTCTTTATTTTGACTAATTTAACAAAACTTTTATACATTCAAAAAACTGTTCATCGTGTATTTAAAAAATGTTAATCATGTACTGTCACCGTCTGGAATTACCTGTTGCTCAAACGGATATATTTTATCACTGAAATATGTCTAGACACATCCATTTCAGCAACAACTAATTCCGGACTGATGTTTAAATTATTTTTTTGCATGTATATAAAATTTCCATGCAATTATTTTATAAAAAAATAATTCACATATTTTTAAATACAAAATGAAAATTAATAATTACATAACTAACATTTGCGAACAAACGGTGCTGATTTTTGAAATACTTGATGGAAAGTTTCTAGATACATGGATAAAAAAATACACTATAGACAATTTCGAGAAAATGATGAATGTTTAAATACATCATGCACAGTTTCTAGCTACAAGTGGATGAATTTTAATACACGAGGACATTTTCCAATATGCGCAGAACATTTTTTAAACATGCTAAGTATAGTTTTAATATATGCGATGAACCTTTTAAAATACACAAGGGACCTTTTTTAATACAAGGCGAACATTTCTTTAAATATACGGTTAATGTTTTTGATATATGCTATGGCCCATTTTGAATTACGATGGGAATATTTTGAAAATATGATGACCATTTTTTATGCACGTTGAACTAAAAATTAAGAATAGGGTGAAAAGAAAAAAATTAAAAAGAAAAGGAAAATAAGAATAAAAAAGGAAAACAAAAATTAACGTTAACGATCCTGGTACTAGCTGTCCAATAGGTGCAACTAGGAATGCAGACGGACAGCATCTGCGAATCCGCGTTGGTCCGCGCAGCGAGAAATCACACTAATCGTTATTACTGTAATACTCATGTGTACGTTATTACTGTAATACTCATGTGTACGTTATTACTGTAATATCCAGATGGTGTTCTTGGATGTTCGATAGATGTTGACATACTCATAATTCCAATGTGGTATCTGGTATCTGAATTGTCTTTTGGATCAATCTTGATTAGGAACTCAAAGCTATTGCTGGTTGCCCGAAAAAAATAGTATCTTTATATTGTTAGACTTAATGTGTTGTCAAAGAAATAGAGTCAAGATTGTGTTTTGGAGACCATAACAACGCTAGAGAAGTTTTGGCCGATAAGAAAAGTTTTTTTATATGTACATAAAACAAGGACGTCGATAACTGCCACACGTGTCGCAGGAAAGAAGACGCACCACATATCTCTAATGCAAATAGATTGCCACGTCATCGCATGCATGCATGCAAGAATCTTTTTGGATTTTCAATTTTTAAAATGTTTTATCTCTTAAATGGAAAATCCGATTGAAGCTCCATTTTCACCATTAAATCCCTCGCGACGAGATCTTCAAAACTAGATCTCATATCGATATATTTTGGCGATTTTTTTTGTTAAAAGTTGCCATGTCTATTGCACATGAATTGTGATGATATTTACACTGAAGTTGCCATGATATGTTGCAACTATTTTCTTTTACATTTAAAAGTAAATTTTAACATATTATAAAACGGAGAATTAAGAAACTAGACTTGTCATGCACCATAAACTAAAATTGTCATGATGCATGCACTTAAAATTGCCATGATTCAATAAAAAATATTTTCATGATCAAAGTACTGGAATTGCCATCATCAAAAAACTAAAATTGTCATGATCTATAAACTAAAATTGCCACATGGCAACTTTAATTTAAGCACTATGGCAATTATAGTGAAAACATCATGGCAACTTCTGAGCAAAAAAAAAATTTCGTCGAAACATATCAACATGGGGTCTATTTTTGAAGATCTCGTCGAGACGGATTTAATGGTGAAAACGGATTGTTAGTTCACTTTTTTATTTAGAAGATAAAACATTTTTAAGCCGAAAACCCAAAAAAATTCTGCAGATGTCATCAATTCATACGTGGCAAAATGAGTGGTGATGGAGACGTGTGGCGATCTGCAAACGCCCACACGTGTGAGCGTTAGTTTTTTCTGCAAAACAAAGTAACAGAAGTTAAAGTGTGTGTATATGGACGTTATCATTTTTTACGTATACATAAAACCAGCATCTGCTCCTTCGCCCGACCCTCCCCAGACCTCTCTCCCCCGAGGTGGCGGCGCCGCGCGCCCCCGGGGAGTCCCCGTCCACACCGCCCCCAGCCCCCCTCCATCGCCTCCCACTACCGCCGTCGTCGCTGAGGACGACACAGAGCGAAGCCCCTGTGGTGAGGCGGCGGTGCCGACGCAGTCCTCGGCCGGCGGTAAAGCGTGGGGGCAGCGGCGTCCAGCTCCCTTCTCCTCCAATGGTAGTGCGCAGAGGGTTGGCGGTGGCCAGGAGATCTCCGGCGGCCGTTGGCAGATGAGATTTTGGCTGCGATGAGATCTGATCTTGGCCCGAGGGGTTTAGATCGAGATCCACTGCGGCTGTGCCTCGTCTCGACAACAGTAAGTGTTGGGGATCGTAGCAGAAATTTAAAATTTTCTACGCTGATCAATCTATGGAGTCATCTAGCAACGAGAGAGAGAGGAGTGCATCTACATACCCTTGTAGATCGCGAGCGGAAGCGTTGAAGAGAACGGGGTTGATGGAGTCGTACTCGTCGTGATCCAAATCACCGATGATCCTAGCGCCGAACGGACGACACCTCCGCGTTCAACACACGTACGGAGCGGAGACGTCTCCCGCACCTTGATCCAGCAAGGAGGAGGGAGAGGTTGAGGAAGAGAGATCCAACAGCAGCACGACGGCGTGGTGGTAGTGGAGAGGCAGTACTCCGGCAGGCCTTCGCCAAGCTCTTGACAGAGGAGGAGAGGTGTTGGGGAGGGGAGGGGTTGCGCCTTGGATGTGGTGGTCAGCCCTCCCCTCGCCCCTCTATTTATAGGGGAAGGGGGAAGGGGGTCGGCCCCCTCTAGATGAGATCTAGAGGGGGGGGGCAAGGGGAGGGGGCTTGCCCCCCAAGCAAAGGGGCGCCCCCTCTAGGGTTCCCCCCCAACCCTAGGCGCATGGGCCCAAGGGGGGGATGCGCCCAGCCCTCCAGGGGCTGGTTCCCTGCCCACTACGGCCCATGAGGTCCTCCGAGAGAGGTGGCCCCTCCCGGTGGACCCCCGGAACCCCTCCGGTGGCCCCGGTACAATACCGATAATGCCCCCGAACTTTTTCGGTGACCGTATGATAACTTCCCATATATAAATCTTCACCTTCGGACCATTCCGGAACTCCTCGTGACGTCCGGGATCTCATCTGGGACTCCGAACAACATTCAGTAATCACTTACAAGTCTTCCTAATAATCCTAGCGTCACCGAACCTTAAGTGTGTAGACCCTACGGGTTCAGGAATCATGCAGACATGACCGAGACAGCTCTCCGGCCAATAACCAACAGCGGGATCTAGATACCCATGTTGGCTCCCACATGTTCCATGATGATCTCATCGGATGAACCACGATGTCAAGGATTCAAGCAATCCCGTATACAATTCCCTTTGTCAATCGGTACGTTACTTGCCCAAGATTCGATCGTCGGTATCCCAATACCTCGTTCAATCTCGTTACCGGCAAGTCACTTTACTCGTACCGTAATGCATGATCCCATGACCAACCACTTGGTCACATTGAGCTCATTATGATGATGCATTACCGAGTGGGCCCAGAGATGCCTCTCCGTCATACGGAGCTACAAATCCCAGTCTCGATCCGTATCAACCCAATAGACACTTTCAGAGATACCTGTAGTATACCTTTATAGCCACCCAGTTACGTTGTGACGTTTGGTACACCCAAAGCACTCCTACGGTATCCGAGAGTTACACGATCTCATGGTCTAAGGAAATGACACTTGACATTAGAAAAGCTCTAGCAAACGAACTACACGATCTTGTGCTATGCTTAGGATTGGTTCTTGTCCATCACATCATTCTCCCAATGATGTGATCCCGTTATCAATGACATCCAATGTCCATGGTCAGGAAACCGTAACCATTCATTGATCGAGCTAGTCAACTAGAGGCTCACTAGGGACATGTTGTGGTCTACGTATTCACACATGTATTACGATTTCCGGATAACACAATTATAGCATGAACAATAGACAACTATCATGAACAAGGAAATATAATAATAACCATTTTATTATTGCCTCTAGGGCATATTTCCAACAGTCTCCCACTTGCACTATAGTCAATAATCTAGTTACATTGTGATGAATTGAACACCCATCGAGTTCTGGTGTTGATCATGTTTTGCTCGCGAAAGAGGTTTAGTCAACGGATCTGCGACATCCAGATCCGTATGCACTTTGCAAATATCTATGTCTCCATCTTGAACATTTTGACGAATGGAGTTGAAGCGACGCTTGATGTGCCTGGTCTTCTTGTGAAACCTGGGCTCCTTGGCAAGGGCAATGGCTCCAGTGTTTTCACAGAAGAGAGTCATTGGCCCCGACGCATTGGGAATAACTCCTAGGTCGGTAATGAACTGAAGGAAATATGCCCTAGAGGCAATAATAAAGTTGTTATTCATTTCCTTATATCATGATAAATGTTTATTATTCATGCTAGAATTGTATTAACCGGAAACATAATACTTGTGTGAATACATAGACAAACATAGTGTCACTAGTATGCCTCTACTTGACTAGCTCGTTGATCAAAGATGGTTATGTTTCCTGACCATAGACATGTGTTGTCATTTGATTAACAGGATCACATCATTAGGAGAATGATGTGATTGACTTGACCCATTCCGTTAGCTTAGCACTTGATCGTTTAGTCTTCTGCTATTGCTTTCTTCATGACTTATACATGTTCCTATGACTATGAGATTATGCAACTCCCGTTTACCGTAGGAACACTTTGTGTGCTACCAAACGTCACAACGTAACTGGGTGATTATAAAGGTGCTCTACAGGTTTCTCCGAAGGTACTTGTTGGTTGGCGTATTTCGAGATTAGGATTTGTCACTCCGATTGTCGGAGAGGTATCTCTGGGCCCACTTGGTAATGCACATCACTTAATCCTTGCAAGCATTGCAACTAATGAGTTAGTTGCGGGATGATGTATTACGGAACGAGTAAAGAGACTTGCCGGTAACGAGATTGAACTAGGTATGGAGATACCGACGATCGAATCTCGGGCAAGTAACATACCGATGACAAAGGGAACAACGTATGTTGTTATGCGGTTTGACCGATAAAGATCTACGTATAATATGTAGGAACCAATATGAGCATCCAGGTTCCGCTATTTGTTATTGACCAGAGCCGTGTCTCAGTCATGTCTACATAGTTCTCGAACCCATAGGGTACGCACGCTTAAAGTTCGGTGACGATCGTAATTAGGGTTTTTGTGTTTTGATGTATCGAAGGTTGTTCAGAGTCCCGGATGTGATCACGGACATGATGAGGAGTCTCGAAATGGTCGAGACATAAAGATTGATATATTGGAAGCCTATATTTGGATATCGGAATTGTTCCGGGTGAAATCGGGATTTTACCGGAGTACCGGGGGGTTACCTGAACCCCCCCAGGGGTTAATGGGCCTACATGGGCCCTAAGGGAGAAGAGGAGGACCGGCCAGGGCAGGCCACGCGCCCCCTCTCCCCCTAGTCCGAATAGGACAAGGAAGGGGGGGGGGGGGCGCCCCCCTTTCCTCTTTCCCCCTTCCCCTTTCCTTCTCCAACAAGGCAAGAGGGGGGAGTCCTACTCCCGGTGGGAGTAGGACTCCTCCAGGCGCACCCCTAGGGGCCGGCCGCACCTCCCCCCTCCCTGCTTTATATACGGGGGCAGGGGGGCACCCCCTGACACACAAGTTGATCTTCGTGATCGTTCCTTAGCCGTGTGCGGTGCCCCCCTCCACCATATTCCACCTCGGTCATATCGTAGCGGTGCTTAGGCGAAGCCCTGCGTCGGTAGAACATCATCACCGTCATCACGCCATCGTGTTGACGAAACTCTCCCTCAACACTCGGCTGGATCGGAGCTCGAGGGACGTCACCGAGTTAAACGTGTGCAGAACTCGGAGGTGCCGTACGTTCGGTACTTGGATCGGTCGGATCGGGAAGACGTACGACTACTTCCTCTATGTTGTGTCAACGCTTCCGTTGCCGGTATACAAGGGTACGTAGAAAACACCCTCCCCTCTCGTTGCTATGCATCACCATGATCTTGCGTGTGCGTAGGAAAATTTTGAAATTACTACGTTACCTAATAGTGGTATCAGAGCCAGGTTTTATGCGTTGATGTTATATATATGCACGAGTAGAACACAAGTGAGTTGTGGGCGATACAAGTCATACTGCTTACCAGCATGTAGTCATACTGCTTACCAGCATGTCATACTTTGGTTCGGCGGTATTGTTGGATGAAGCGGCCCGAACCGACATTACGCATACGCTTACGCGAGACTGGTTCTACCGACGTACTTTGCACACACGTGGCTGGCGGGTGTGAGTTTCTCCAACTTTATTTGAACCGAGTGTGGCTACGCCCGGTCCTTGCGAAGATTAAACCAACACCAACTTGACAAACTATCGTTGTGGTTTTGATGCGTAGGTAAGAACGGTTCTTGCTAAGCCCGTAGCAGCCACGTAAAACTTGCAACAACAAAGTAGAGGACGTCTAACTTGTTTTTGCAGGGCATGTTGTGATGTGATATGGTCAAGATGTGATGCTATATTTTATTGTATGAGATGATCATGTTTTGTAACCGAAGTTATCGGCAACTGGCAGGAGCCATATGGTTGTCGCTTTATTGTATGAAATGCAAATGCCCTGTAATTGCTTTACTTTACCACTAAGCGGTAGCGATAGTCGTAGAAGCAATAGACGGCGTAAACGACAACGATGCTACGATGGAGATAAAGGTGTCGCGCCGGTGACGATGGTGATCATGGAGGTGCTTCGGAGATGGAGATCACAAGCACAAGATGATGATGGCCATATCATTGATTGCATGTGATGTTTATCTTTTATGCATCTTATCTTGCTTTGATTGACCGTAGCATTATAAGATGATCTCTCACTAAATTTCAAGATAAAAGTGTTCTCCCTGAGTATGCACCGTTGCCAAAGTTCGTCGTGCCCAGACACCACGTGATGATCGGGTGTGATAAGCCAGTTTTGCACGCGCAGAATACTCAGGTTAAACTTGACGAGCCTAGCATATGCAGATATGGCCTCGGAACATTGAGACCGAAAGGTCGAGCGTGAATCATATAGTAGATATGATCAACATAGTGATGTTCACCATTGAAAACTACTCCAATTCACGTGATGATCGGTTATGGTTTAGTTTATTTGGATCACGTGATCACTTAGAGGATTAGAGAGATGTCTTTCTAAGTGGGAGTTCTTAAGTAATATGATTAATTGAACTTAAATTTATCATGAACTTAGTACCTGATAGTATCTTGCTTGTCTATGTTGATTGTAGATAGATGGCCCGTGCTGTTGTTCCGTTGAATTTTAACGCGTTCCTTGAGAAAGAAAAGTTGAAAGATGATGGTAGCAATTACACAGACTGGGTCCGTAACTTGAGGATTATCCTCATTGTTGCACAGAAGAATTACATCCTGGAAGCACCGCTGGGTGCCAGGCCTACTGCAGGAGCAACACCAGATGTTGTGAACGTCTGGCAGAGCAAAGCTGATGACTACTCGATAGTTCAGTGTGCCGTGCTTTACGGCTTAGAACCGGGACTTCAACAACGTTTTGAACGTCATGGAGCATATGAGATGTTCCAAGAGTTGAAGTTAATATTTCAAGCAAATGCCCGGATTGTGAGATATGAAGTCTCCAATAAGTTCTATAGCTGCAAGATGGAGGATAATAGTTCTGTCAGTGAGCATATACTCAAGATGTCTGGGAATAATAATCACTTGACTCAACTGGGAGTTAATCTTCCGGATGATAGCGTCATTGACAGAATTCTCCAATCACTGCCACCAAGCTACAAAAGCTTTGTGATGAACTATAATATGCAAGTGATGGAAAAGACAATTCCCGAGCTCTTCGCAATGCTAAAGGTTGCGGAGGTAGAAATCAAGAAGGAGCATCAAGTGTTGATGGTCAACAAGACCACTAGTTTCAAGAAAAAGGGCAAAGGGAAGAAGAAGGGGAACTTCAAGAAGAACAACAAGCAAGTTGCTGCTCAGGAGAAGAAACCCAAGTCTGGACCTAAACCTGAAACTGAGTGCTTCTACTGCAAGCAAACTGGTCACTGGAAGCGGAACTGCCCCAAGTATTTGGCGGATAAGAAGGATGGCAAGGTGAACAAAGGTATATGTGATATACATGTTATTGATTTGTACCTTACTAGAGCTCGCAGTAGCACCTGGGTATTTGATACTGGTTCTGTTGCTAATATTTGCAACTCGAAACAGGGACTACGGATTAAGCGAACACTGGCCAAGGACGAGGTGACGATGCGCGTGGGAAATGGTTCCAAAGTCGATGTGATCGCGGTCAGCACGCTACCTCTACATCTACCTTCGGGATTAGTATTAGACCTAAATAATTGTTATTTGGTGCCAGCGTTGAGCATGAACATTATATCCGGATCTTGTTTGATGCGAGACGGTTATTCATTTAAATCAGAGAATAATGGTTGTTCTATTTATATGAGTAATATCTTTTATGGTCATGCACCCTTGAAGAGTGGTCTATTTTTGATGAATCTCGATAGTAGTGATACACATATTCATAATGTTGAAGCCAAAAGATGCAGAGTTGATAATGATAGTGCAACTTACTTGTGGCACTGCCGTTTGGGTCATATCGGTGTAAAGCGCATGAAGAAACTCCATACTGATGGACTTTTGGAACCACTTGATTATGAATCACTTCTTGCGAACTGTGCCTTATGGGCAAGATGACTAAAACGCCGTTCTCCAGTACAATGGAGAGAGCAACAGATTTATTGGAAATCATACATACAGATGTATGTGGTCTAATGAATGTTGAGGCTCGTGGCAGATATTGTTATTTTCTCACCTTCACAGATGATTTGAGCAGATATGGATATATCTACTTAATGAAACATAAGTCTAAAACATTTGAAAAGTTCAAAGAATTTTAGAGTGAAGTTGAAAATCATCGTAACAAGAAAATAAAGTTTCTACGATCTGATCGTGGAGGAGAATATTTGAGTTACGAGTTTGGTCTACATTTGAAACAAAGCGGAATAGCTTCGCAACTCACGCCACCCGGAACACCACAGCGTAATGGTGTGTCCAAACGTCATAATCATACTTTACTTGATATGGTGCGATCTATGATGTCTCTTACTGATTTACCACTATCGTTTTGGGGTTATGCTTTAGAGACGGCCGCATTCACGTTAAATAGGGCACCATCAAAATCCGTTGATACGATGCCTTGTGAAGTATGGTTTGGCAAGAAACCAAAGTTGTCGTTTCTAAAAGTTTGGGGCTGCGATGCTTATGTGAAAAAGCTTCAACCTGATAAGCTCGAACCCAAATCGGAGAAATGTTTCTTCATAGGATACCCAAAGGAAACTGTTGGGTACACCTTCTATCATAGATCCGAAGGTAGGACATTCGTTGCTAAGAATGGATCCTTTCTAGAGAAGGAGTTTCTCTCGAAAGAAGTGAGTGGGAGGAAAGTAGAACTTGATGAGGTAACTGTACCTGCTCCCTTATTGGAAAGTAGCTCATCACAGAAGTCTGTTCCTGTGACACCTACACCAATTAGTGAGGAAGTTAATGATGATGATCATGGAACTTCAGATCAAGTTGTTACTGAACCTCATAGATCAACCAGAATAAGATCGGCACCAGAGTGGTATGGTAATCCTGTTCTAGAAGTCATGTTACTAGACCATGATGAACCTACGAGCTATGAACAAGCGATAGTGAGCCCAGATTCCGCAAAATGGCTTGAGGCCATGTAATCTAAGATGGGATCCATGTATGAGAACAAAGTGTGGACTTTGGTTGACTTGCCCAATGATCGGCAAGCAATTGAAAATGAATGGATCTTCAAGAAGAAGACTGACGCTGACAGTAATGTTACTGTCTACAAAGCTCGACTTGTTGCAAAAGGTTTTCGATAAGTTCAAGGGATTGACTACGATGAGACTTTCTCACCCGTAGCGATGCTTAAGTCTATCCAAATCATGTTAGCGATTGCCGCATTTTATGATTATGAAATATGGCAGATGGATGTCAAAACTGCATTCCTGAACGAGTTTCTGGAAGAAGAGTTGTATATGATGCAGCCAGAAGGTTTTGTCGATCCAAAGGGAGCTAACAAAGTGTGCAAGCTCCATCGATCCATTTATGGGCTGGTGCAAGCCTCTCGGAGTTGGAATAAACGCTATGATAGTGTGATCAAAGCATTTGGTTTTGTACAGACTTTTGGAGAAGCCTGTATTTACAAGAAGGTGAGTGGGAGCTCTGTAGCATTTCTGATATTATATGTGGATGACATATTGCTGATCGGAAAGGATATAGAATTTTTGGATAGCATAAAGGGATACTTGAATAAGAGTTTTTCAATGAAAGACCTCGGTGAAGCTGCTTACATATTGGGCATTAAGATCTATAGAGATAGATCAAGACGCTTAATTGGACTTTCACAAAGCACATACCTTGACAAAGTTTTGAAGAAGTTCAACATGGATCAAGCAAAGAAAGTGTTCTTGCCTGTGTTACAAGTTGTGAAGTCGAGTGAGACTCAAAGCCCGACCACTGCAGAAGATAGAGAGAAGATGAATTTTCCCTATGGTTCAGCCATAGGCTCTATCATGTATGCAATGTTGTGTACCAGACCTGATGTGTGCCTTGCTATAAGTCTAGCAGGGAGGTACCAAAGTAATCCAGGAGTGGATCACTGGACAGCGGTCAAGAACATCCTGAAATACCTGAAAAGGACTAAGGATATGTTTCTTGTATATGGAGGTGACAAAGAGCTCAACATAAATGGTTACGTTGATGCAAGCTTTGACACTGATCCAGAAGATTCTAAATCGCAAACCGGATACATGTTTACATTGAACGGTGGAGCTGTCAGTTCGTGCAGTTCTAAACAAAGCGTCGTGGCGGGATCTACATGTGAAGCAGAGTACATAGCTGCTTCGGAAGCAGCAAATGAAGGAGTCTGGATGAAGGAGTTCATATCCGATCTAGGTGTCATACCTAGTGCATCGGGTCCAATGAAAATCTTTTGTGACAATACTGGAGCAATTGCCTTAGCGAAGGAATCCAGATTTCACAAGAGAACCAAGCACATCAAGAGACGCTTCAATTCCATCCGGGATCTAGTCCAGGTGGGAGACATAGAAATTTGCAAGATACATACGGATCTGAATGTTGCAGACCCGTTGACTAAGCCTCTTCCACGAGCAAAACACGATCAAGACTCCATGGGTGTTAGAATCATTACTGTGTAATCTAGATTATTGACTCTAGTGCAAGTGGGAGACTGAAGGAAATATGCCCTAGAGGCAATAATAAAGTTGTTATTTATTTCCTTATATCATAATAAATGTTTATTATTCATGATAGAATTGTATTAACCGGAAACATAATACTTGTGTGAATACATAGACAAACAGAGTGTCACTAGCTAGTATGCCTCTACTTGACTAGCTCGTTGATCAAAGATGGTTATGTTTCCTGACCATAGACATGTGTTGTCATTTGATTAACGTGATCACATCATTAGGAGAATGATGTGATTGACTTGACCCATTCCATTAGCTTAGCACTTGATCGTTTAGTATTCTGCTATTGCTTTCTTCATGACTTATACATGTTCCTATGACTATGAGATTATGCAATTCCCATTTACCGGAGGAACACTTTGTGTGCTACCAAACGTCACAACATAATTGGGTGATTATAAATGTGCTCTACAGGTGTCTCCAAAGGTACTTGTTGGGTTGGCATATTTTGAGATTAGGATTTGTCACTCTGATTGTCGGAGAGGTATCTCTGAGCCCACTCGGTAATGCACATCACTTAAGCCTTGCAAGCATTGCAACTAATGAGTTAGTTGCAGGATGATGTATTACGAAACGAGTAAAGAGACTTGCCAGTAACGAGATTGAACTAGGTATGGAGATACCGACGATCGAATCTCGGGCAAGTAACATACCAATGACAAAGGGAACAACGTATGTTGTTATGCGGTTTGACCGATAAAGATCTTCGTAGAATATGTAGGAACCAATATGAGCATCCAGGTTCTGCTATTGGTTATTGACCGGAGACGTGTCTTGGTCATGTCTACATAGTTCTCGAACCTGTAAGGTCCGCACGCTTAAAGTTCGATGACGATCGTAATTAGGGTTTTTGTGTTTTGATGTACCGAAGGTTGTTCGGAGTCCCGGATGTGATCACGGACATGATGAGGAGTCTCTAAATGGTCGAGACATAAAGATTGATATATTGGAAGCCTATATTTGGATATCGGAATCGTTCCGGGTGAAATCGGGATTTTACCGGAGTACCGGGGGGTTACCGGAACCCCCCGGGGGTTAATGGGCCTACATGGGCCCTAAGGGAGAAGAGGAGGGCTGGCCAGGGCAGGCCTCGCGCCCCCTCCCCCTAGTCCGAATAGGACAAGGAGGGGGGGGGGCGGCGCCCCCCTTTCCTCTTTCCCCCTTCCCCTTTCCTTCTCCAACAAGGCAAGAGGGGGGAGTCCTACTCCCGGTGGGAGTAGGACTCCTCCAGGCGCACATCTAGGGGCCGGCCGCACCCCCTCCCGCCTTTATATACGGGGGCAGGGGGCACCCCATGACACACAAGTTGATCTTCGTGATCGTTCCTTAGCCGTGTGCGATGCCCCCCTCCACCATATTCCACCTCGGTCATATCGTAGCGGTGCTTAGGCGAAGCCCTGCGTCGGTAGAACATCATCACCGTCATCACGCCGTCATGCTAACGAAACTCTCCCTCAACACTCGGCTGGATCGGAGCTCGAGGGACGTCACCGAGTTGAACGTGTGCAGAACTCGGAGGTGCCATACGTTCGGTACTTGGATCGGTCGGATCGGGAAGACGTATGACTACTTCCTCTATGTTGTGTCAACGCTTCCGTTGCCGGTCTACGAGGGTACGTAGACAACACTGTCCCCTCTCGTTGCTATGCATCACCATGATCTTGCGTGTGCGTAGGAAAATTTTGAAATTACTACGTTACCTAACATGAACTCCTTCATCCAGATTGCTTCATGTGCTACCTCCTTGGCTGCCATGTACTCCGCTTCACATGTAGATCCCGCCATGACGCTTTGCTTGCAATTGCACCAACTCACTGCCCCACCATTCAAAATATACACGTATCCGGTTTGTAACTTAGAGTCATCCAGATCTGTGTCGAAGCTAGTGTCGACGTAACCCTTTACGAAGAGCTCTTCGTCACCTCCATAAACGAGAAACATATCATTAGTCCTTTTCAGGTACTTCAGGATATTCTTGACCACTGTCCAGTGTTCCATGCCGGGATTACTTTCGTACCTTCCTACCAAACTTACGGCAAGGTTTACATCAGGCCTGGTACACAACATGGCATACATAATAGACCCTATGGCCGAGGCATAGGGGATGACACTCATCTTTTCTCTATCTTCTGCCGTGGTCGGGCATTGAGCCGAGCTCAATTTCACACCTTGCAACACAGGCAAGAACCCCTTCTTGGAATGATCCATATTGAACTTCTTCAATATCTTATCAAGGTATGTGCTTTGTGAAAGACCTATGAGGCGTCTCGATCTATCTCTATAGATCTTGATGCATAATATGTAAGCAGCTTCTCCAAGGTCCTTCATTGAAAAACACTTATTCAAGTACGCCTTAATGCTGTCCAAAAGTTCTATATCATTTCCCATCAAAAGTATGTCATCTACATATAATATGAGAAATGCTACAGAGCTCCCACTCACTTTCTTGTAAACGCAGGCTTCTCCATAAGTCTGCATAAATCCAAACACTTTGATCATTTCATCAAAGTGAATGTTCCAACTCCGAGATGCTTGCACCAGCCCATAGATGGAGCGCTGGATCTTGCATACCTTGTTAGCATTCTTAGGATCGACAAAACCTTCCGGCTGCATCATATACATTTCTTCCTTAAGGAATGTCGTTTTGATGTCCATTTGCCATATCTCATAATCATAGTATGCGGCAATTGCTAACATGATTTGAACGGACTTCAGCTTCGCTACGGGAGAGAAAGTCTCATCATAGTCAACCCCTTGAACTTGTCGATAACCGTTAGCGACAAGTCGAGCCTTATAGATGGTAATATTACCATCCGCGTCCATCTTCTTCTTAAAGATCCATTTGTTTTCTATTGCTCGCTGATCATCGGGCAAGTCTGTCAAAGTCCATACTTTGTTTTCATACATGGATCCTATCTCGGATTGCATGGCTTCAAGCCATTTGTTGGAATCTGGGCCCACCATAGCTTCTTCATAGTTCGAAGGTTCACCGTTGTCTAACAACATGATTTCCAGGACATGGTTGCCATACCATTCTGGTGTGGAACGTGTCCTTATGGACCTACAAAGTTCAGTAGTAACTTGATACGAAGTACCTTGATCATCATCATTAACTTCCTCTCCAGTCGGTGCAGGCACCACAGGAACATCTTCCCGAGTTTCGCCACTCACCGGTTCAAGAGGTAGTACTTCATCAAGTTCCACTTTCCTCCCACTTACTTCTTTCGAGAGAAACTCTTTCTCCAGAAAGGACCCGTTCTTAGCAACAAAAATCTTGCCTTCGGATCTGAGGTAGAAGGTATACCCAATGGTTTCCTTAGGGTATCCTATGAAGACGCATTTTTCCGACTTGGGTTCGAGCTTTTCAGGTTGAAGTTTCTTGACATAAGCATCGCATCCCCAAACTTTTAGAAATGACAACTTAGGTTTCTTTCCAAACCATAATTCATCTGGTGTCATCTCAACGGATTTAGATGGTGCCCTATTTAAAGTGAATGTAGATGTCTCTAAAGCGTATCCCCAAAAAGATAGCGATAAATAGGTAAGAGACATCATAGACCGCACCATATCCAATAGAGTGCGATTACGACGTTCGGACACACCGTTACGCTGAGGTGTTCCAGGCGGCGTAAGTTGTGAAACAATTCCACATTTCCTTAAGTGCGTACCAAACTCGTGACTTAAATTCCCCCCCCCCCCATGATCTGATTGTAAGAACTTTATTTTTTCTGTCACATTGATTTTCTACCTCATTCTGAAATTCTTTGAACTTTTCAAAGGTCTCAGACTTGTGCTTCATTAAGTAGACATACCCATATCTACTTAACTCATCAGTGAGGGTGAGAACATAACGATAGCCACCGCGAGCCTCAACGCTCATTGGACCGCACACATCAGTATGTATAATTTCCAATAAGTTGGTTGCTCGCTCCATTGTTCCGGAGAACGGAGTCTTGGTCATTTTGCCCATGAGGCATGGTTCGCACGTGTCAAATGATTCGAAATCAAGAGACTCCAAAAGTCCATCCTTATGGAGCTTCTTCATGCGTTTGACACCAATGTGACCAAGGCGGAAGTGCCACAGATATGTGGGACTATCATTATCAATCTTACATCTTTTGGTATTCACACTATGAATATGTGTAACATCACATTCGAGATTCATTAAGAATAAACCATTGACCAGCGGGGCATCACTACAAGAAATATGTCAACTAGTGACCTTTTGTCAGTGACCCTAGAAGAATTGGTCATAGATCTATGACCATTTCAGACAAATTGGTCAAAAGCTGTTCGGTGGGCTCCAAACCCTAAACCATTGTGACCATTTTGGTCAGAAAGATCGTAATTTCCTTACACGAAATGGTCACAAAGCAAACAGTGCTAGTCCGCTGCCTTATTTCTAGTTGTTAATGACCAATATAGATGGTCATAGCCTTGTAGATTGTGGTGGGTTGTGATGACTAGGCGCCATCTCATCAGTTTTGCCTATGTGTCATGTCCATGTGGCAGTTTTTGCCCTAGGTTGTGAAGCAACCTATATTTCTGTTATTCCAAAAATTCCCAAAAAATTCTCATAAATGTTTTGGATCATATCTTCATCAAATATGTCAAAAACATTCCTTGCCTAATTCAAAAATAATTCGAAAATATTCATTTTCCTATTCTGTTCAGAGCAGCACTTTGTGAAGGAAGTACCACTTTGGCATGTCCAAATGGTATCCATTTTCTCTCATATAAATAGAACAACCATTATTATCGGATTTAAATGAGTAGCCATCTTGTATTAAACGAGATCCAGATACAATGTTCATGCTCAAAGCTGGCACTAAATAACAATTATTGAGGTTTAAAACTAGTCCCGTAGGTAAATGTAGAGGTAGCGTGCCGACGGCGATCACATCGACCTTGGAACCATTCCCGACGTGCATCGTCACCTCGTCCTTTGCCAGTCTCCTCTTATTCCGCAGCTCCTGTTTTGAGGTACAAATATGAGCAACCGCACCGGTATCAAATACCCAGAAGCTACTACGAGTACTGGTAAGGTACACATCAATAACATGTATATCATATATACCTTTGGTGTTGCCGGCCTTCTTGTTCGCTAAGTACTTGGGGCAGTTCCGCTTCCAGTGACCGTTCCCCTTGCAATAAAAGCACTCAGTCTCAGGTTTGGGTCCGTGCTTTGGCTTCTTCCCGACAACTGGCTTACCGGGCGCGGCAACTCCCTTGCCGTCCTTCTTGAAGTTCTTCTTACCCTTGCCTTTCTTGAAACTAGTGGTTTTATTGACCATCAACACTTGATGTTCCTTTTTGATTTCTACCTCTGCTGATTTCAGCATTGAAAATACCTCAGGAATAGTTTTCACCATCCCCTGCATATTGTAGTTCATCACAAAGCTCTTGTAGCTAGGTGGGAGCGACTGAAGGATTCTGTCAATGACCGCCTCATCCGGGAGGTTAATGTCCAGCTGGGACAAGCGGTTGTGCAAACCAGACATTTTGAGTATGTGCTCGCTGACAGAACTATTTTCCTCCATCTTACAACTGTAGAACTTGTCGGAGACTTCATATCTCTCGACCTGGGCATGAGCTTGGAAAACCATTTTCAGCTCCTGGAACATCTCATATGCTCCGTGTTGCTCAAAACGCTTTTGGAGCCCCGGTTCTAAGCTGTAAAGCATGCCGCACTGAACGAGGCAGTAATCATCAACACGCGACTGCCAAGCGTTCATAACGTCTTGGTTCGCTGGGGCGGGTGCATCACCTAGTGGTGCTTCTAGGACATATGCTTTCTTGACAGCTATGAGGATGATCCTCAAGTTCCGGACCCAGTCCGTATAGTTGCTACCATTGTCTTTCAGCTTGGTTTTCTCTAGGAACACGTTGAAGTTGAGGTTGACATGAGCATTGGCCATTTGATCTACAAGACATTTTGCAAAAGGGTTTCAGACTAAGTTCATGATAATTAAGTTCATCTAATCAAATTATTTAATGAACTCCCACTCAGATAGACATCCCTCTAGTCATCTAAGTGATCCATGATCCGAGTCAACTAGGCCGTGTCCGATCATCACGTGAGATGGACTAGTCATCATCGGTGAACATCTTCATGTTGATCGTATATTCTATGCGACTCATGTTCGACCTTTCGGTCTCTTGTGTCCCGAGGCCATGTCTGTACATGCTAGGCTCGTCAAGTTAACCTAAGTGTTTTGCATGTGTAAATCTGTCTTACACCCGTTGTATGTGAACGTTAGAATCTATCACATCCGATCATCACGTGGTGCTTCAAAACAACGAACTTTCACAATGGTGCACAGTTAGGGGAAACACTTTATTGAAATTATTATGAGGGATCATCTTATTTACTACCATCGTTCTAAGCAAATAAGATGCAAAAACATGATAAACATCACATGCAATCAAATAGTGACATGATATGGCCAATATCATTTTGCTCCTTTTGATCTCCATCTTCGGGGCGCCATGATCATCATCGTCACTGGCATGACACCATGATCTCCATCATCGTGTCTTCATTAAGTTGACACGCCAACGATTACTTCTACTACTATGGCTAAAGGTTTAGCAATAAAGTAAAGTAATTACATGGCGTTATTCAATGACACGCAGGTCATACAATAATTAAGACAACTCCTATGGCTCCTGCCGGTTGTCATACTCATCGGCATGCAAGTCGTGATTCCTATTACAAGAACATGATCAATCTCATACATCACATATATATCATTCATCACATCCTTTTGGCCATATCACATCACAAGGCATATGCTGCAAAAACAAGTTAGACGTCCTCTAATTGTTCTTGCATGTTTTTACGTGGCTGCAACAGGGTTCTAGCAAGAACGTTTCTTACCTACGCCAAAACCACAACGTGATATGCCAATTTCTATTTACCCTTCATAAGGACCCTTTTCATCGAATCCGATCCGACTAAAGTGGGAGAGACAGACACCCGCTAGCCACCTTATGCAACTAGTGCATGTCAATCGGTGGAACCTGTCTCACGTAAGCGTACATGTAAGGTCGGTCCGGGCCGCTTCATCCCACGATGCCGCCGAAACAAGATAAGACTAGTAGTGGCAAGTAAATTGACAACATCTACGCCCACAACAAAATTGTGTTCTACTCGTGTATAGAAACTACGCATAGACCTAGCTCATGATGCCACTGTTGGGGATCGTAGCAGAAATTTAAAATTTTCTATGCATCACCAAGATCAATCTATGGAGTCATCTAGCAACGAGAGAGAGAGGAGTGCATCTACATACCCTTGTAGATCGCGAGCGGAAGCGTTCAAGAGAACGGGGTTGATGGAGTCGTACTCGTCGTGATCCAAATCACCGATGATCCTAGCGTCGAACGGACGGCACCTCCGCGTTCAACACACGTACGGAGTGGAGACGTCTCCTGCACCTTGATCCAGCAAGGAGGAGGGAGAGGTTTAGGAAGAGATCTCCAACAGCAGCACGACGGCGTGGTGGTGGTGGAGAGGCAGTACTCCGGCAGGGCTTCGCCAAGCTCTTAACGAAGGAGGAGAGGTGTTGGGGAGGGGAGGGGCCGCGCCTTGGATGTGGTGGTCAGCCCTCCCCTCGCCCCTCTATTTATAGGGGAAGGGGGAAGGGGACCGGCCCCCTCTAGATGAGATCTAGAGGGGGGGGGGCAGGGGAGGGGGCTTGCCCCCCAAGCAAGGGGGGCGCCCCCTCTAGGGTTTCCCCCCAACCCTAGGCGCATGGGCCCAAGGGGGGAGCGCCCAGCCCTCCAGGGGCTGGTTCCCTGCCCACTACGGCCCATGAGGCCCTTCGAGAGAGGTGGCCCCTCCCGGTGGACCCTCGGAACCCCTTCGGTGGCCCCGGTACAATACCGATATGCCCCCGAACTTTTCTGGTGACCGTATGACAACTTCCCATATATAAATCTTCACCTCCGGACCATTCCGGAACTCCTCGTGACGTCCGGGATCTCATCCGGGACTCCGAACAACATTCGGTAATCACTTACAAGTCTTCCTAATAACCCTAGCGTCACCGAACCTTAAGTGTGTAGACCCTACGGGTTCGGGAATCATTCAGACATGACCGAGACAGCTCTCCGGCCAATAACCAACAGCGGGATCTGGATACCCATGTTGGCTCCCACATGTTCCACGATGATCTTATCGGATGAACGACGATGTCAAGGATTCAAGCAATCCCGTATACAATTCCCTTTGTCAATCGGTACGTTACTTGCCCGAGATTCGATCGTCGGTATCCCAATACCTCGTTCAATCTCGTTATCGGCAAGTCACTTTACTCGTATCATAATGCATGATCCCGTGACCAACCACTTGGTCACATTGAGCTCATTATGATGATGCATTACCGAGTGGGCCCAGAGATACCTCTCCGTCATACGGAGCGACAAATCCCAGTCTCGATCCATGTCAACCCAACAGACACTTTCGGAGATACCTATAGTATCCCTTTATAGCCACCCAGTTACGTTGTGACGTTTGGTACACCCAAAGCACTCCTACGGTATCCGGGAGTTACACGATCTCATGGTCTAAGGAAATGACACTTGACATTAGAAAAGCTCTAGCAAACGAACTACACGATCTTGTGCTATGCTTAGATTGGGTCTTGTCCATCACATCATTCTCCCAATGATGTGATCCCATTATCAATGACATCCAATGTCCATGGTCAGAAAACCGTAACCATCCATTGATCAACGAGCTAGTCAACTAGAGAGGCTCACTAGGGACATGTTGTGGTCTATGTATTCACACATGTAGTATGATTTCCGTATAACACAATTATAGCATGAACAATAGACAACTATCATGAACAAAGAAATATAATAATAACCATTTTATTATTGCCTCTAGGGCATATTTCCAACAGCAAGAGGAGATCCCCCCTGGGTAATCTTCACGGCACGAGGACGTCTGGGTCTCTTGGCCCGGGCATGGTGGTGGTGGCTGCCTTCTCCATCGAAGGCGGTTAGCCAGGCTGGTAGTGAAGGATCTTGGATCCCACTATTAGCGCCGGCGGTGAGTTGGGGAGACTAGTCGCCGGTGAAATCCGAGCCGACTCCGGTCATGGCGGGCGATGCCGGCGTCTACATCGTTACCTTGATGAAGGCATCGTCAAGAAACTATCGTCAACCTGCTTGTGCGCTCTTTAGAAACCCTAAGATCACCGGATCGGACGATGGCGGCGTTGTGGTGTCGTGTTCCCTCTTGGGGGCATCGTTTGTGGAGCGGCGCCGGATGGAAGAGGCGTGAGGTGGTGTGGCGTGTCTTCTCTCGCGTCGACGACGGCGGGTCTCGGCGGCATGGAGCAGAAGAGTCTCGGCGCTGGACGTGGCGTGATGGCCTCGCGCAGGGCAGTGCGCGCTGTCTGGCGCCATGGTGGCGTCGACAGTTGACCTGGCAAGGTCTTTGCGTCAGTACCTGTTCTGAAGATGGTTAGGTGGAGGACGGCGGTGGTAGCCTCGGTGAGTACGCCGGACCGGTGTGTGACCCATTCCCGGCATGTGGCTGGGATGGGGCATCTGGCATTAGATGTTAGGTTTTGGTGCGATGTCTGTTTGGTATTAGGCTCGGACATTCGGCATCCCTGCATCAAGGGGATAGGAGTAGCGACATGTGTCGCGTAGATGGTGGCTCCAGGCTTACTGATGTAATGCTTTGTAAGGTCTCTGAGAATAATTAATAAAATGGCTGCATGCATCTCCCAAATGCAGAGGCCGGGGGTAATCATCCTTTTCAAAAAAAAAAAAACTATGCATAGTAACGTAAATGATGTGGAATACCCGACCAGTTGGCCCAGAAAATGTTTCATGGGCTTTTGAGATTTGGCAGTATCCAAGAAACGCGGTTCTTGACTGATCAAGAGCCATGTTCCTCAACGTGGCTGCATTGATCTCGTATAATGTAACCCACCAATTCAGATTGGTAGCTCGTGTCTGTCAAACAACAGCCGGTATACAGCGGAAGAACGAGTGGCCCAGAACATCAAAACAATGCAACTGTACTCCTTACAGTTAGATTGCGGATGAATATCTTATTCACTTGCGTTTGTTTACTGTTTCAAATTGCATCCCAATCATTTACCGACAGCTCAAATCAAAGTACTAATGTATGGACACAAGAGTTTATGGTCGACAGATCCATATAGTCTCATATTGTCATTATTCCGTGAGTAAGCATTAGAATAGTCATATAACTTGACAGCTCCTTTCTTTATACCATTGCTGATGCCAGTTTTCTGTTCCTGAAATGTGTTGCCAACTTGCATAAGTCCTGGCAAATAAGGCCATCCTGTGGATGATGTCTTTAATGCCATTGTTGAAGGATGGGAGGAGACACCCCTCATTGAACAAGCAAGAAGAGAGGTATCACCTTCTATCTTTAGGTATGCGCACTATCAATTTACTCATCTACCACTTCTCCTTCTGTGTCGTATGCGATACGAGAAATCGATCTTGCTTCGGGTCGTACCATCGCTGATGAAAATTCTTTCAGGAAGTAGAGCTCATTGATCACCTTGGTTTCTTGTGCTTTTGCATTTGAAGAGCTTCAGCTGGTATCTGTGCACAACATCCGCAGGACCACAGATGGCTTACAAGATGAAAGGGGTCTTCAAGGGCCTCAGGGTTATTACTCAAATCTTTGGTATGCAATATTCTTCATGTCTTATTGCGTTCAGTTGCAAACTTCCTTTTCCTTATCTTTATTCACCCTTCCCTGGTGTATACTATGCTAGCAGTGGTGAAGGAGCAAGAGATGGAGATTGGTCATCCCATAGACGTGAAGCATGTCGCGCATATCGGTTGGGATAGCCCAACGGGGAGTGCTGCTACTTCTCCTACTCCTGGCTGGGTATATACATAACTCACAGAATTCAGAACAGTCCTACAAATCTCTTGTGACTCGTTGCCTCTTCTGGATAATCCCCATTGGTCATGATCTAATGGGAAACTGACATAGTTTCAATTTGTTCTTAATTTGCAGATGAACGACATGAAGGGTGCACCGGACATTTCAACGTTGAGCAATTCTGGACCATCTACAGGTACCTCCTGGAGTTCTCAAGGTATTTTTCAGATCTTCAGTTCTGGTAGTGGTGCACATGTTTTGGTCTCAATTCCTTCTGTTTCCATCACGTTAGAAGATTATGTCATGTTTTTTTCTACAATAAGATTGTGTTTTGTTTATAGTGGAATGTGTAAATGGGGAAGGATACTTGCCGTTCGTTATCATAGGGACGTGCTGCCATGTTGTCGTTTATGCTTAGGAATCTTCCATTAGATCATTATTAATAATCATGATGGGGCATCAGAGCTGCTGGCACACATGATTGGTATTAAACAACTGAGTTGAGGGGTAAACGGACTAATGGGTGCATCATGGATAATATATAAAGTTATAAAACTTTAACTCAATACTTACGATATTCTTCATATAGCTATAGTACCCGGATTTCAGCAGGGTTTTCGCTAATTAACCAGGCTATTCTTCTTCTGGTTAATTAATGGATAAATAAATGTTAAACTTTCCATAAAAAATTATGTAATTTGAAAATGTGCTATTACAACAAATAGTTTTGGGAACCACCGGTTGATTTGTCCAAGTTGTTTTGCAGATTTTGACCATCCTCGAGATATATCGGCCTATGGTATACTTCCTGAAAATAGTAGTCCGGGATCAACACCGTACCCTGACATACCAAAGCCACCCCGAAAGGCTAGAAGGAAGAAAACTACCAAGAGCAGTTCGCCAACGGCATCATCGAGATCATCAAGGTCATCAAGATCAAGATCTAAGGGTTCACTTTCATCCACTACTCCTGACACCATTGCCAATGATATTCAACGTGAAATCCGGATTGTGTAGGCTGTCATGTTTTGTACCCCCTTTCTCAGGATTATAGAAGTATTTGAAAAACGACTTTGCATAGGAAATAGGAATACAAACGTCATTTATTTTTTATTGTTTCAAGTTTAGCTGAAAGGAAAACAATTGCAAAGTTAGGAAGGATGTCAAGAAGGGTACTAATATTATGATGCATGATAAATCCGGTTGTCAGTTTCCGTGGTAATTTGACTGGTCACTGATCAGTGCTAGGTATAGAGGCTGTCGTGTTCTCCATATGGATTAGATTATAAATAATCAAACAGGTAACGTTTATATGTTGTTGAGTATAATGTTGAGTATAATGTTTATCTGGGTACTGATACCATGTTAGAAGGGAGAGAGAGGATTGGTGGAATAGTTTGTTCGTTGTATTGCTTGAGCCTCGTGGGCATATATATAGGAGTACAATGATCTACTTGGAGTACAAGACAAACCAGAATAAATCCTAGTCTATCTCGTCTTTCCTAATAAACATTATATTCAACAAACAGGTAATTCAGTACCCAGATAAAGATAGATCTACTCAAATACACAATTCCTCAGATCAAACATGAGAGCATGATCACATAGAGTTTTCTCAGGTGCATATTATCAAAAACAGACTATGCAAGCACGTGAGTAGCACTAGATTCAGGGACCATAGGATAATCCTAAAACCACCTGATCTGTTTCGGGAAGGGACGATCCGATGGTGCTCGGGGAAGAAATGAACAAGCAGAGAGATCAGGTGAGCAGAATGGCCATAGACGAAGCAGATGAATAGAAAGGGGACGATGGCTTCAAGATCTTTTCTTTCACAAATACACAAGTTTAGGGGCAAGAGAAAACCACAACTCTATGCAATTTTAACAAAAAAAAATCCACAACTCTAGAACTAATCGGCAACAAAAAACCTCAAATCTACCGGTTGAACACGAATACGATGATAGGGCCCCACTAGACAAACACAAAGTAATGGTTAGCTAATATGATGATTACCCATGTTTGCAAAGCATCAATTTTAACAACCCACAATCATAAAAAGCAACATACAATTATAATTTATAAACAGGAACACATTATAATAGCAACACATACTTATAAACAACAACATATTTATTAAACAACATAATTTCCCGTGAACAACATCACATAGTCATACATTTTGAGTTCACAAATTCAAGACAAAGTGTAGAGATATTTGGCTATACTTTTCAGATTTTATATGAGTACATTTGTATGTAGGTATGGATTAACCCACACACGTACACGCTCTACCAGATGGGTTTCAAATTTCCCTATTTATATACCCATGGGTAACATTTTGTACCATATGTTTACCCTAATAGGGTTTTATCCACAGGGTACGTGGGTCATGGATACCCATTGCCGTCCACTCTGCTCTCTGATCTTCATATGACAATGATGAGTAGGCCGAGGCCTGCTCCGGTGCTCCCCCCTAACCTAATTTCGGAGGGGTATTTTTGTCCCCGCAAATTTGTTTTTTTCCTGGCCCGCCGCAGCCCAGATCCAAGCCCTGTCTACACCTGTATAACCCAGACCGTATACGTACAGTACCCTGGTCCGAAAAAAAACATCACACGACCCCATGTCCACGTAAGACCTGCCGAATCCAATCATTCACGCGAGCAGCTCCATCAATCTCGCGAGCATTGACGCAGCTCCATAAGTCACGTAGTAGATCTCCACCGGCCGGCGGCTATCTCGTCGCCGGCGATCTCGTCGGACAGCGGGCGCGACAACGTCGTGAATCTCCAACGATCGCGCACAGGCATCGCATCCCGCGTCCCCCTCTAGTCTCGCTCGCGACAACATCGAACGAACTGCCGCGGCGCCAGTGGCAGTGGTTAACCTAGCGGAGCGGGTAACCTAGCTACCCGGCGGCGCATGCGATCGTGGATCTTGTTCCGGTAGTGCTGCTCCTCGTGATCTGGGTTCACGTAGCGTCGGTTGCCGTCGGCTGTGCGCACCATGTGGATCGTTAATTGATGTGGCGGCTAACCTAGGTATCCGGCGGAGGAGGTAATCACAGATCTAGCTAGGTTTTGAGATCGTGCAGTTCCTCGCGATTGAAAGTGATCTCGACGGGTGCCGTGGCCATCTTCCTTACTAAGTTTGGCAGATCTGAACTGCCTCGGTTGTGGTTGTTTACATAACATCCGTGATCATGTGCTATGTGTTTTATATTTCATCATTGATAATGTTTGCACATGTGATGATACATATTATTGGTTGTAGGAAATGGCGGACAAGGAGTTAACTGATATCATGGTAGACATGGAGTTTGGCGAACTGATGAAAGACTGGATAGAAGATTGGTCAGATGATGAAAATTCAGATCATGAAGATCGGTCAGAGAATGGGAACGAATGGGACGATCTTAATGTGCGTGGCATTGTCATGTTGTATTTTTTTGGTGGCATCCGACAACATTAAATCTTTGTGTTGAAAATTTATAGATGGATGAGCTTGATGATGATCAGGAAAACAACTCGGAGCTCTCGAATGAAGATTACATTAGTCAGGTACGTAAGTGAAACGTTTTGTTGGCATGCAAATTGAATTTCTTCTGGAACATTATATGATAAGTAATTATGTATTTGTGTTGTATTTTTTAGTTCATTTCCGAATGTCATAATGCGTACGACTATTACGGTGAATCCGACGTGGAGACAGGCCTTAACAATGAATCATTAGATGCACCTGGTTCTGGGGAGTCCGAGTCGTCGGTCATCATGAGTGAGGTATGTGTGCAATCAATGTTCTATGGATGTAAGTAATGTTAAACCATACAAAACAGTTTTCATGGCTATGTTTTGATTGTGTAGGTGACAGAAGATGGTGGGGTAATGAATGTCCAAGATACTGCCAGTGCAGATGATAAGAGGGATATGTTCATGCAGATAATGGACATGACTTTTATGACTCATGATGCTGCGTATGATTTCTACAACAGCTATGCTAGAGCTAATGGTTTCAGCATTAGGAAGAATAAGGTCAGGTATACCAAAACCGAGGCACATCTTATGCGTTATAGGAAGTTTGTTTGTTCCAGACAAGGGAAACGTGACAGCAAGTTGCTAACCGAGGAAGGGCACAGCCGTCGGCTCAGAGCCGAGATACGCTGCTTTTGCGAAGCACACCTGACTGTCAAGCTTGACCAAAAGCGTGGTGTTTGGTATGTTGCAAGTTTTGAGGACAAGCATAGCCATATGTTGGCAGGACCGGACGAGGTACCTTTTCTTTGGTCCCACAGAAAAATCAAAGAGTTTCAGAAGCATGAGATAATGTCCATGGGAGCTGCAGGGATTAGAATTCACGACATGATGGATTGCCTCATCAGCAAACATGTATGGTATGGCGGTGTTGGTTTTACCAGGCGTGAAATATACAACCTTTGTGCTAGGGAGAAGAGGAAGCTGCTTTCAAAAGGTGATGCTGCCACAGCCATAGGCATCATGGCCAGTAGGAAACAAAGGGATCCTAGCTTCTTTTTCGAGTACATGCTAGATAAGGAAGGACACTTGAATAGGATGTTCTGGTGTGACTCCCAGTCTCGTCATGACTATGAGGACTTTGGCGACGTGCTTGTATTTGATAGCACGTACAAGATGAACCGCTATGGTATGCCATTCATACCTTTTCTTGGTCTTAACAATCACCGGAAGACCACTGTTTTTGGTTGTGCCATAGTTTCGGACGAGACCGAACAGACATACGTGTGGCTGCTGCAGACTTTTTTGAGGTCCATGTGTCAAAAGATGCCGAAGAGTGTAATCACAGACGCTGACGCTGCGATGATCAAGGAAATTCGCGAAGTCTTGCCAGACGTGTGGCACCGTATATGTACGTGGCATATAGAAAAAATATGAAGATTCACCTCAGTCCCAAGTCCTTGAAGGAGTTCCGAACCCTTCTGTACTACAACACGTCCACGACCATGTTTGAGGAGAGATGGCACGCGTTTACCAAAAGATGGCAGTCGGAAAAAACAGTAACATGGTTGAGACGGATGTATAAGAAGAGGAGACTGTGGGCCGCGGCTTATCTGACAGAGGGGTTTTGGCTTGGCATGAAAAGCAACCAGCGGAGTGAAAGCCTAAACTCATGCCTTCACCTCCACCTAGACGGTGAAATGACCCTCGTGGATATGATTTTGCATTATGAGAACGCCGTTGTACGTATCCGTGAAAACGAGGCGCGAGATGACTGCACGGCCTCACAGAGTTTACCGGTGCGAGTTACTAGCTCGAGGGAACTTGAGATAGCTGCTTCTCACATCTTCACTCCAGCAAACTGTTGGGGAACGTAGTAATTTCAAAAATTTCCTACGCACACGCAAGATCATGGTGATGCATAGCAACGAGAGGGGAGAGTGTAATCTACATACCCTTGTAGACCGAAAGCGGAAGCGTTAGAACAAAGCGGTTGATGTAGTCGTACGTCTTCACGGCCCGACCAATCAAGCACCGAAACTACGTCACCTCCGAGTTCTAGCAAACGTTCAGCTCGATGACGTCCCTCGAACTCCGATCCAGCTGAATGTCGAGGGAGAGTTCCGTCAGCACGACGGCGTGGTGACGATCTTGATGTTCTACCGTCGCAGGGCTTCGCCTAAGCACCGCTACAATATTATCGAGGAGGACTATGGTGGAGGGGGGCACCGCACAAGGCTAATAGATCTTAAGGATCAATTGTTGTTGTGTCTTTGGGGTGCCCCCCTGCCCCCATATATATAGGAGCAAGGGGGGAGGCGGCCGGCCTATGGAGGAGGCGCACCAAGGGGGGAGTCCTACTCCCACCGGGAGTAGGACTCCTCCTTTCCTTGTTGGAGAAGGAAAGAGGAGGAGTAGGACTCCTCCTTTCCTTGTTGGAGAAGGAAAGAGGAGGAGAGGGAGAAGGAAAAGTGGGCTGCCCCCCTTGTCCAATTCGGACCAGATGGGGGTGCAGGCCTCCTTCATTTTGGCCTCTCTCCTCTATTCCCGTATGGCCCAATAAGGCCCATATACTCCCCGGCGAATTCCCGTAACTCTCCGGTACTCCGAAAAATACCCGAATCACTCGGAACCTTTCCGTAGTCCGAATATAGTCATCCAATATATCGATCTTTACGTCTCGACCATTTTGAGACTCCTCGTCATGTCCCCGATCTCATTCGGGACTCCGAACTCCCTCGGTACATCAAAACTCATAAACTCATAATATAACTGTCATCGAAACCTTAAGCGTGCGGACCCTACGGGTTCGAGAACAATGTAGACATGACCGAAACACTTTTACGGTCAATAACCAATAGCAGAACCTGGATGCTCATATTGGCTCCCACATATTCTACGAAGATCTTTATCGGTCAAACCGCATAACAACATACGTTGTTCCCTTTGTCATCGGTATGTTACTTGCCCGAGATTCGATCGTCGGTATCCAATACCTAGTTCAATCTCGTTGCTGGCAAGTCTCTTTACTCGTTCTGTAATACATCATCTCACAACTAACTCATTAATTGCAATGCTTGCAAGGCTTATAGTGATGTGCATTACTGAGTGGGCCCAGAGATACCTCTCCGACAATCGGAGTGACAAAACCTAATCTCGAAATACGCCAACCCAACATGTACCTTTAGAGACACCTGTAGTACTCCTTTATAATAACCCAGTTACGTTGTGACGTTTGGTAGCACCCAAAGTGTTCCTCTGGTAAACGGGAGTTGCATAATCTCATAGTTACAGGAACATGTATAAGTCATGAAGAAAGCAATAGCAATATACTAAACGATCAAGTGCTAGGCTAACGGAATGGGTCATGTCAATCACATCATTCTCCTAATGATGTGATCCCGTTAATCAAATGACAACTCATGTCCATGGTTAGGAAACTTAACCATCTTTGATTAACGAGCTAGTCAAATAGAGGCATACTAGTGACACTATGTTTGTCTATGTATTCACACATGTATTATGTTTCCGGTTAATACAATTCTAGCATGAATAATAAACATTTATCATGATATAAGGAAATAAATAATAACTTTATTATTGCCTCTAGGGCATATTTCCTTCAGTCTCCCACTTGCACTAGAGTCAATAATCTAGTTCACATCATCATGTGATTCAACACCAATATTCACATCTGTATGTGATTAACACCCATAGTTCACATCGTCATGTGACCAACACCCAAAGAGTTTACTAGAGTCAATAATCTAGTTCACATCGCTATGTGATTAACACCCAAAGAGTACTAAGGTATGATCATGTTTTGCTCGTGAGAGAAGTTTAGTCAACGGGTCTGTCATATTACAGAGTCGTATGTATTTTGCAAATATTCTATGTCTACAATGCTTTGCACGGAGCTACTCTAGCTAATTGCTCCCACTTTCAATATGTATCCAGATTGAGACTTAGAGTCATCTGGATCGGTGTAAAAGCTTGCATCGTTGTAACTTTTTACGACGGGCTCTTTTATCACCTCCATAATCGAGAAACATCTCCTTATTTTTCTAAGGATAATTTTGACCAATGTCCAGTGATCTACTTCTAGATCACTATTGTACTCCCTTGCTAAATTCAGAGCAAGCTATACAATAGGTCTGGTACATAGCATACTTTATAGAACCTATGACTGAGGCATAGGGAATGACTTTCATTCTCTTTTCTATTTTCTGCCGTGGTCGGGATTTGAGTATTACTCAATTTCACACCTTTGCAACACAGGCAAGAACTCTTTCTTTGACTGTTCCATTTTGAACTATTTCAAAATCTTGACAAGGTATGAACTTATTGAAAAACTTATCAAGCATCTTGATCTATCTCAATAGATCTTGATGCTCAATATGTAAGTAGCTTTACTGAGGTCTTTCTTTTAAAGAACTCCTTTCAAATACTCCTTTATGCTTTCCAGAAAAATTCTACATCATTTCTGATCAACAATATGTTACTCACATATATTTAACAGAAAGGCGGTAGTGCTCCCACTCACTTTATTGTAAATACAGGCCTTTCCAAAAGTCTGTATAAAACCATATGCTTTGGTCAACTCATCAAAGCGTATATTCCAACTCCGAGATGCTTGCACCAGTCCATTGATGGATCGCTGGAGCTTGCACATTTTGTTAGCACCTTTAGGATTGACAAAACCTTTCGGTTGCATCATATACAACTCTTCTTTAAAGAATCCATTGAGGAATGCAGTTTTGACATCCATTTGCCAGATTTCATAAAATGTGGCAATTGCTAACATGATTCGGACAGACTTAAGCATCGATACGAGTGAGAAAGTCTCATCGTATTCAACACCTTGAACTTGTAGAAAACCTTTCGCAACAAGTCGAGCTTAGTAGATAGTAACACTACTATCAGTGTCCGTCTTCCTCTTGAAGATCCATTTATTTTCTATGGCTTGCCGATCATCGGGCAAGACAACCAAAGTCCACACTTTGTTCTCATACATGGATCCCTTCTCAGATTTCATGGCCTCAAGCCATTTCGCGGAATCTGGGCTCATCATCGCTTCCTCATAGTTCGTAGGTTCATCATGGTCTAGTAACATGACTTCTAGAACAGGATTACTGTACCACTCTGGTGCGGATCTTACTCTGGAAGACCTACGAGGTTCGATAGTAACTTGATCTGAAGCTTCATGGTCATCATCATTAGCTTCCTCACTAATTGGTGTAGGAATCACATGAACTGATTTCTGTGATGAACTACTTTCCAATTCGGGAGAAGGTACAATTACCTTATCAAGCTCTACTTTCCTCCCACTCACTTCTTTCGAGAGAAAACTCCTTCTCTAGAAAGGATCCATCTTAGCAACGAATATCTTGCCTTTGGATCTGTGATAGAAGGCGTACCCAACAGTTTCCTTTGAGTATTCTATGAAGACGCACTTCTCTGATTTAGGTTCGAGCTTATCAGGTTGAAACTTTTTCACATAAGCATCACAGCCCCAAACTTTAACAAACGACAACTTTGGTTTCTTGCCAAACCACAGTTCATAAGCCGTCGTCTCAACGGATTTCGATGGTGCCCTATTTAAAGTGAATGTAACTATCTCTAATGCATAACCTCAAAAACGATAGTGGTAAACCGATAAGAGACATCATAGATTGCACTATATCCAATAAAGTACTTGTTATGACGTTCGGACACACCATTAAGCTGTGGTGTTCCAGGTGGCATGAGTTTGTGAAACTATTCCACATTGTTTTAATTAAAGACCAAACTCGTAACTCAAATATTTGTCTCTGCGATCAAATTGCAGAAACTTTATTTTCTTGTTATGATGATTCTCCTCTTCACTCTGAAATTCTTTGAACTTTTCAAATGTTTCAGACTTATGTTTCATCAAGAAGATATACCCATATCTGCTCAAATCATCTGTGAAGGTCAGAAAATAACGATACTCGCCACGAGCATCAATACTCATTGGATCGCATACATCGATATGTATTATTTCCAATAAATCAGTAGCTCGTTCCATTGTTCCAGAGAACGGAGTTTTAGTCATCTTGCCCAAAAGTCACGGTTCGCAAGCATCAAATGATTCATAACCAAGTGATTCCAAAAATCCATCTTTATGGAGTTTCTTCATGCGCTTTACACCGATATGACCCAAACGGCAGTGCCACAAATAAGTTGCACTATCATTATTAACTTTGCATCTTTTGGCATCAATATTATGAATATGTGTATCACTACGATCGAGATCCAACAAACTATTTTCATTGGGTGTATGACCATCGAAGGTTTTATTCATGTAAACAGAACAACAATTATTCTTTGATTTTAAATGAGTAACTGTATCACAATAAACTTGATCAAATCATATTCATCCTCAACGCAAATGCCAAATAACATTTATTTAGGTTTAGCACTAATCCCGAAAGTATAGAGAGTGTGCGATGATGATCATATCAATCTTGGAACTACTTCCAACACTCATCGTCACTTCACCCTCAACTAGTGTTTGTTTATTCTGTAACTCCTGTTTCGAATTACTAATTTTTAGCAACCGTACAAGTATCAAATACTCAGGGGCTACTATAAACACTAGTAAGGTACACATCAATAACCTGTATATCAAATATACCCTTGTTCACTTTGCCATCCTTCTTATCCACCAAATATTCAGGGCATCTCCGCTTCCAGTGACCATTTCCTTTGCAGTGTAAGCACTCAGTTTCAGGCTTTGGTCCAGCTTTGGGATTCTTCGCGGGAGTGACAACTTGAGTTCCCTTTTCTTTCCCTTTGCCCTTTTCTTGAAACCAGTGATCTTGTCAATCATCAACACTTGATGCTCTTTCTTGATTTCTACCTTCGTCGATTTCAACATCACGAAGAGCTCGAGAATCGTTTTCGTCATCCCTTGCATTATAGTTCATCACGAAGTTCCAGTAACTTGGTGATGGTGACTAGAGAATTCTGTCAATCACTATCTTATCTGGAAGATTAACTCCCACTTGATTCAAGCGATTGTAGTACTCAGACAATCTAAGTACTTGCTCATTAGTTGAGCAATTCTCCTCCATCTTTTAGCCATAGAACTTGTTGGAGACTTCATATCTCTCAACTCGGGTATTTGCTTGAAATATTAACTTCAACTCCTGGAACATCTCATATGGTCCATGACGTTCAAAACGTCTTTGAAGTCCCGATTCTAAGCCGTTAAGCATGGTGCACTAAACTATCAAGTAGTCATCATATTGAGCTAGCCAAACATTCATAACATCTACATCTGCTCCTGCAATAGGTCTGTCACCTACCGGTGCATTAAGGACATAATTCTTCTGTGCAGCAATGAGGATAAACCTCAGATCACGGATCCAATCCGCATCATTGCTACTAACATATTTCAACACAATTTTCTCTAGGAACATATCAAAATAAACATATGAAAGCAACAACGCAAGCTATTTATCTACAACATAATTTGCAAAATACTACCAGGACTAAGTTCATGATAAATTTGAGTTCAATTAATCATATTACTTAAGAACTCCCACTTAGATAGACATCCCTCTAATCCTCTAAGTGATTACGTGATCCATATCAACTACACCGTGTCCGATCGTCACGTGAGATGGAGTAGTTTCAACTGTGAACATCAATATGTTGATCATATCTACTATATGATTCACGCTCGACCTTTCGGTCTCCGTGTTCCGAGGCCATATCTGTTATATGCTAGGCTCGTCAAGTTTAACCTGAGTATTCTGCATGTGCAACTGTTTTTCACCCGTTGTATTTGAACGTAGAGCCTATCACACCCGATCATCACGTGGTGTCTCAGCACGAAAAACTTTCGCAACGATGCATACTCAGGGAGAACACTTCTTGATAATTTAGTGAGAGATCATCTTAAAATGCTACCGTCAAACTAAGCAAAATAAGATGTATAAAAGATAAACATCACATGCAATCAATATAAGTGATATGATATGGCCATCATCATCTTGTGCTTGTGATCTCCATCTCCAAAGTACTGTCATCATATCTATCGTTACCGGCACGACACCATGATCTTCATCATCTTGATCTATATCAATGTGTCGTCACATGGTCGTCTCGCCAACTATTGCTCTTGCAACTATTTCTATCGTATAGCGATAAAGTAAAGCAATTATTTGACACTTGCATCTTATGCAACAAAGAGACAACCATAGGGCTTCTACCAGTTGCCGATAACTTCAACAAAACATGATCATCTCATACAACAACTTATATCTCATCACGTCTTGACCATATCACATCACAACATGCCCTGCAAAAACAAGTTAGACGTCCTCTACTTTGTTGTTGCAAGTTTTACGTGGCTGCTATGGGCTGAGCAAGAACCGTTCTTACCTACGCATCAAAACCACAACGATAGTTCGTCAAGTTAGTGCTGTTTTAACCTTCTCAAGGACCGGGCGTAGCCACACTCGGTTCAACTAAAGTTGGAGAAACAAACACCCTCTAGTCACCTGTGTGTGAAGCACGGCGGTAAAACCAGTCTCGCGTAAGTATACGCGTAATGTCGGTCCGGGCCGCTTCATCCAACAATACCGCTGGACCAAAGTATGACATGCTAGTAAGCAGTATGACTTGTATCGCCCACAACTCACTTGTGTTGTACTCGTGCATATGACATCTACGCATAAAACCTGGCTCTGATACCACTGTTGGGGAACGTAGTAATTTCAAAAAATTTCTACGCACACGCAAGATCATGGTGATGCATAGCAACGAGAGGGGAGAGTGTAATCTACATACCCTTGTAGACCGAAAGCGGAAGCTTAGAACAACGCGGTTGATGTAGTCGTACTTCTTCACGGCCCGACAGATTAAGCACCGAAACTACGGGACCTCCGAGTTCTAGCACACGTTCAGCTCGATGACGTCCCTCGAACTCCGATCCAGCTGAGTGTCGAGGGAGAGTTCCGTCAGCACGACGGCGTGGTGACGATCTTGATGTTCTACCGTTGCAGGACTTCGCCTAAGCACCGCTACAATATTATCAAGGAGGACTATGGTGGAGGGGGGCACCGCACACGGCTAATAGATCTCAAGGATCAATTGTTGTTGTGTCTTTGGGGTGCCCCCCTGCCCCCATATATATAGGAGCAAGGGGGGAGGCGGCCGGCCTATGGAGGAGGCGCACCAAGGGGGGAGTCCTACTCCCATCGGGAGTAGGACTCCTCCTTTCCTTGTTGGAGAAGGAAAGAGGAGTAGGACTCCTCCTTTCCTTGTTGGAGAAGGAAAGAGGAGGAGAGGGAGAAGGAAAAGTGGGCTGCCCCCCTTGTCAAATTCGGACCAGAGGGGGGCGCAGGCCTCCTTCCTTTTGGCCTCTCTCCTCTATTCCTGTATGGCCCAATAAGGCCCATATACTCCCCGGCGAATTCCCGTAACTCTCCGGTACTCCGAAAAACACACGAATCACTCGGAACCTTTCCGAACTCCGAATATAGTCGTCCAATATATCGATCTTTACGTCTCGGCCATTTCGAGACTCCTCGTCATGTCCCCGATCTCATTCGGGACTCCGAACTCCTTCGGTACATCAAAACTCATAAACTCATAATATAACTGTCATCGAAACCTTAAGCGTGCGGACCCTACGGGTTCGAGAACAATGTAGACATGACCGAAACACTTTTACGGTCCATAACCAATAGCGGAACCTGGATGCTCATATTGGCTCCCACATATTCTACGAAGATCTTTATCGGTCAAACCGCATAACAACATACGTTGTTCCCTTTGTCATCGGTATGTTACTTGCCCGAGATTCGATCGTCGGTATCCAATACCTAGTTCAATCTCGTTACTGGCAAGTCTCTTTACTCGTTCTGTAATACATCATCTCGCAACTAACTCATTAATTGCAATGTTTGCAAGGCTTATAGTGATGTGCATTACTGAGTGGGCCCAGAGATACCTCTCCGACAATCGGAGTGACAAAACCTAATCTCGAAATACGCCAACCCAACATGTACCTTTAGAGACACCTGTAGTACTCCTTTATAATCACCCAGTTACGTTGTGACGTTTGGTAGCACCCAAAGTGTTCCTCTGGTAAACGGGAGTTGCATAATCTCATAGTTACAGGAACATGTATAAGTCATGAACAAAGAAATAGCAATGTACTAAACGATTAAGTGCTAGGCTAACGGAATGGGTCATGTCAATCACATCATTCTCCTAATGATGTGATCCCATTAATCAAATGACAACTCATGTCCATGGTTAGGAAACTTAACCATCTTTGATTAACGAGCTAGTCAAGTAGAGGCATACTAGTGACACTATGTTTGTCTATGTATTCACACATGTATTATGTTTCCGGTTAATACAATTCTAGCATGAATAATAAACATTTATCATGATATAAGGAAATAAATGATAACTTTATTATTGCCTCTAGGGCATATTTCCTTCACAAACTTCTATATGTTGCAAGATGATCTTAGAAAAATTGATGGCATGGAGATTGTAGAAATTAAGATGGGAGACGGATCACAGCAGTACATCGTGGCCTGGAAGAATAACCGGAATAGCCGTTTTTGGGTGGAGTATAGAACAGTAAATTCCGCAGAACCTATACGGTGCAGCTGCAGAAGAATGATTCGAAAGGGTCTACCTTGCAAACACATATTCCACATACTGAAGTACTTGAACATATCTGAAATACCAAAGTGTTTAGTTCTTGTTCGGTTCACGAAACAAGCAAGGTTGGGACTGCCCGCGAGGCGCACAAGCGATCTGTTGGGATATGGTTGGACTGGGGCAGAGGAAAGAATGAAATATAGCCAGGTCAGTGTGTTAGCTTCAGAAGCTATGCATGCGGCATGCAAACACCCAGCTTTGTGGGATCAGTTACATGATAGTTTGAAGGCTGTGATAGCTAAGAGTCATGAGTATGATCCGCTACAGGAAAATTTGAGCAACAATATAAATGACTTCAGTAAGTGTGCGGTTGAATATGTAGACGATGGTGAAGGCAACATGGTCGCAGTTAAAAATCCTATGAAATTGTCCAGCAAAGGTGCAACAAAGGTAGATGAGAACCGCCCTGTCTCGAAAAATGGTAGACCACTCTCTTTTGATGAGTTGAAAACCCGGTGCGGCGCTTGCAAATTGCTAGGACACACTAAACGTAGCAAGAAATGCAAACTAAATCAAAAGTAAGTGTTTGTATGCATTCTGGATTATTGAAAAAATTATCATTCATTAACTTATCTTGTCTTCTATGATGTGCAGAACAGTGGAGAAGGAAGAAGTGTAGAACACTTGCTTCAATTTTTTTACGGATAAATCGAGTGAACATGGCAGTATATCCTTTTCACATTATGGCATCAATTTTAGTTCGACGTTTAACATCGTGTTTGGATCCTATATATATCTTCTATACCTAAATAGCTAGCCCCCACTACTAGATTTGTCATCACCGCTGTGCTTCCACATCACCTCAATTATTTACAGCCTTCCGATCAAAATTGTGTGGCATCAAGGAATCATGCATGTGCTCATAAGTTACTTTTTGCATTAATGTAAATTATGCCACCTCATTGGTCATGCATGTCTTATTTTCCCAACGCATGCATGCATTTTTTGCATTAACCTATCAACTCAAACAACGCCACTTCATCAATCATGTCTTCTATTTGTGGGGATTTTTTTCTCTTTTATACATCATTTTGCCACACACACTTCTTTTAAGTTTTATCATTTTTAACATGTAAAACTTTTACATTTAATTTCATTGGTTTTAAGCACTAATTTATGGATTGGTTTTAACACGGTTCCCGCAGCAACGCGTGGGGCATCATCTAGTTGTAGCAACTCGATCGACACTTTGTTTAGTGGGAGTGTGAAATTTTTACATCTCTAAATAAACAACAAAATCCGACCTAAATAAATTAGCTATAAATTAGAAAGAATATTGTACATTTCCCCTCCCCACGTCCTAACTGCCATTAAATAACATAACTTACCACTCCCCACCACACATTCACCCATCTACCTCGCGCGCCGGTTCGAACTCCCCTTATCCCCACCTACAGTAGATCGAGAAAACCCCCGCCGGCGACCGCTGCAGCCGCCTCCATGGAGAAAAGCCTCGGCTGGCAGAGAGTGTTGATGAAGCTCGCCGGTGATGACGAGGGGTGGCGCGCCCAGTTGGCGGAGGTGTGCGGCTGGTTCCCCAGCACGGAGATGTTGGTCAACCACGCGCGTGGCCTCGTCAAAGTCCTCACCGACGCCGAGAAGAAGCACACCTTCCCCTACGGCTGCGGTGTCCCGCCGGCTCTCCTCCTCGTCCGGGCAATGCGAGAGGCCACGCTGAGCGACTCCCCTGTTCAGCGTGCAAGGTGGTGGATGTACCGCTCCACCACCATAACGCTGCGGCCAGATCCAGCACGCGTCGCATCGATGGCGGAGCGCATCGACGTCGAGCTCGCTATCCCTGCGCCCGTGAGCCCGGACTACCAGGTCCGCCACGTGCCAAAGCCAGTCCTGCTGTTGGGCTCTGACGTCGTGGAGGATGACGTGGACGAGGTACTGCTCATCCCTGATGACCCTGAGGAGGGCGAGGAGGACGTCGTGCAGATGGTAGCGCCGGTTGCCGTCGAGGATGGCAAAACAATGCCCATCAACGTCGAGCTCCTTCCCCTGCACCCTGACATAGTGAAGGTGGAAGAAGAGGAGGTGGCTCAGGATCAGGTGGCGCCGGCGGTGGTCAAGAAGAAGGCTTCTCCGTGTGTGGTGCGCCGCTCACGCCGCCTCAAATTTCTGAAGAAGTGAAGATGGGCACAGTTGCTGAAGGAGGATGAAGCTGCTGGTTATCTTAAGTTAGGTATGTTGTTATATTTTTCAGCATATAAGTTAACATTATTTTGGGTTTGATGTTGGTTAGGTATGCTTTTATATGTAAGCATATAAGTAATGTAATCGGTACGGTTTGATCGGGTTCTTTGTGGCTGAAGAACTGAATATCTACTGCTCACCCTAAGTGCCAAGTTCAGTTAAATTTCTGAATATTGAATATGTATTGTTGCTTTGCTTCAGTGTTGCATGGAAGCTGCTAGATGTTGCTCCTATGTTGCAACAAGACAATGTACTAGTCTGCTACATAAATTAGTAGTGTTGCTAGGTGATGTGCCCATGTGCATCACATACCAAATATAGAACATGCCAAAAGTGCATTGTCTATGAAATACAGGACATGCCAAAAGTGCATTGTCTGCCAAATATAGAACATGCCAAAAGTGCACTGTCTACCAATCATTATGGCCCCATGTTATTTATGCTGCAATCTCTGTTACACTTTGCCCATAAACTGAATAGCAAATAATTCAGCATCATTTCATCATGTCAATTACAATGATGTCAATAACTTTATGAACAATCTACTTGCTAACTATGACAGCAATCATAATGGCAAGCAGGCCAAGATACAGAAGACCTCCAAATCCTAAAATCCTATCCCTATAGAGCAATATCTCCTTGTGCATCTTAACCATTGCCCTCTTTTCTTTCTCATTCCTTTTAATTTCAGCTTCATATTCTGTAATCTTAGTCTCCAGTTTCTTGTTCTTCATGGTAAGATACTTAATGACTGACTTTGCTTTGCTATCCCACTCCCCATCAACCCATTCAACATACTCAGAAGTGATATCATCCTAAATAAATCATGAGCAATTCAAGTCATTTTATAACTGAACTTGTCGCTGCAAGCGTTAAACACTGAACTTTTTTGCAGCTTGACCGCAATAGCAGTACTAGTTTGAAGATCATGCTCAGTACACTAACCTCAAACACACATCCCCCGAGTGCGCTGCCAAAATTGTCTGCATCTATGCAGACATGGGCACTAGAAGTTTCTTGATGACCACATAGATGGAGCTTGTCATGGCCACATGTGATGAATTATGGGCGATAATGCTGGGATGTAAAGAACAACGGTAAAGAACTTACCTTTTTGCCACCAAAGTGTAGCACTGAAGAAATCCTAGCCGTGGGTTCTCCCGGCCCGCCGCCGCCCACGAAACCCTCGTCCCCTGTTCCACTAGATCCGCCGCCGTTGCCTCCTGTGCCACTGAATCCGGCCCACCTGCTTGCAGGACCCAGGGTTCGACCTAACTTGCGGTCGCCACCGCTCTTCTCGCCGCAGCCGCCGCCGCCCGATGCCCAGCTCGCTGTCATGCTTTCACCGTCGAGATTTGGAGGCGCAAATAGAGAGGGAGGGCTAGGGATTTGGAAAGGGAAACGAGAAAAGGGGAAAGATCGATGTGAACCTGGCAAAATGGGCTGGTGTAGCGCTGCCGGGAAGATAGCCCCGCCTGTGGGGCCCCTCACGTGGTTAGATGGGCCGTGCCTGGCATTATGGTGAGTACAGAAAAAGTTAATTATACATATAATAAAAAACGACGGGTTTGTAAAACAAACTAGAAAAACATGATGCCTGATAACACACGATAGAGCCAACAAGCTGACTGACTAATTTTGATGAGTGTAATATTACATTTTGGCTTGATACATTTACTTATCTACCATGACTACTTTTCATAATAATGTGATGAGGGGGAATTACTGGGAGATTATGCAAGATGATGACATGCAGATAGCTAAGGCAGAATGCTAAGCTTGGTAGAGTTTAAAAAAAAGTTAAGATTGTGAAATTTTTAATATGAAACTTACGAGAGCAGTTGAAGAGAAAAATAGAATATTATAAAAAATTGGAGACGGAGAAAAATATTAAGCAAGAACAGTTGATAAGTGAAGCCATGAAAAATACAATTATAAAAAATTGGAGAAGGAGAAAAATATTAAGCAAGAACAATTGATAAGTGAAGCCAAAACTTTATTGGTACGACCAAATTGTCTTCTCTGAGCGAATTTTATGACCAAATTGTCTTGTACGAGCAAATTGTCTGACAGACACATACACATGCATGTGCCTTATTTATTACATAAAATGATAGAACCCCTAAGATAATCATGTCGTCGAAACCTTCGATCGGACTAAATCCAAACCACTAAAACTTCAATCTTGCATGCCGCATGGATTCTTCAGGCGCGCCTTTTGCTTGCGATTTTGCGAATTTTGTTCTTCACACACTCCATCATGTTTGAAGGTGACATAATCAACTCTGCAATGAAACGTCTTCTCCTTGCGTCAATGGTGGCCTGCAAAAAAATGACATAAAGGTTACATGAACCGAAGTTGCTACACCACCATAGTAGCTAGTCTACAAACGAAAATAACAGCATACCTGTGTAAATTTGCGGGTGATTTTGTCCCCGTCCCAATGTTCTAGACATTCTGTGACAAAAAGGCCACAAGAGTTCCTGGTACATATGCAGACATTAGCGGTGGGCAATACAAAAATGTGTGTTGTTGTTTGATTGTGCATGATGTCCTATTAACTCACCCATCCTCTTGCTGGGGTATGTCATACTCCTTGATAGACCACTTACTTACGTCCGGATATTTCCCTGGTGTAATAAGATTTGCCTGACGCATATCGTGTGCTATAGCCATTCGCTATAAAGAGGATAGTGTTAAAGAACAATCATAAACAATATGTAAGAGCTATGGTACAAATGTTGGTTACATTACCAGTGCTTTAACAGTCCTCTCAGTCAGGTCCAGAGGATAGAGCGAATCGAGAACTTGGAATTCTTTCTTGATCATGTGCATGACCACGGTCATCCAGTGGCTATTGTCGATATTCAACGCGATATACGTCTACAGTGCAAAAAACCATTACGTAGCAAAAGAAATACTTGATGAACTATCCTGTAGTGATGAATCACAAACATTACGTACCTTATCACGCATAGTATACTCTTTCGTGACTCTATTAACTGCCCCAGCTTTGGTCAGAACACTATCCATGTTGCAGCTAGATGGCAATGGATCGTCATTTGCGATAGCACGATCTACAAGGAATTTGGACCTCCACGCTGGACAGAGGTAACGATCATGACCAACACGCAGCTCCAAATGTCCCATATAAGCATCAATAACCTGCATAGAATATCAGCGCTTTACATGTTGAGAGTTGAGATATAGATTTTTGAGCATTTTAAAAATAGGACATGCAAGTAGTACTTACATCGTCCGACAGCCATCTATGGCCTAGTACCGGTAGAATCCTTTCGGAAGTTAGAGTTATGCCACGGCCTTCACTGTAGTAATTTTTTTTGTTCTTGTTCTTCTCAGTGCTAGCAGCTAACTCGACAAATGAAATAGCAGCATCAATTATTTCCGGCGTCAACTCATCTGCCACAACCTCCGACACATTATTGTTTGAAAATAGAGCTGCATGAAATAATATGAACGTCAACAATGGTGATCATATGCATTGGTAGTAAATAAAAAAATTAAGATTTTTAGTTACGATACCTCTAGTAGAAGTACTAGTACTAGAGGCTCTCTGACCATGGCTGGTACGCCTGCCGGGCTTGTCAAGTGCGAAGGGGGATTCAAATTTCTTGGGAACGGTCCGCTTCCGCTTACCGGACATAACCTCATCATCCTTATCGATTGTTGCACCCTTTTTTCCATTCGCCTTAGCCATGAACTTGCTGACAGAAGATGGACAAATGTCTATGTCCGATGAAGGTGCTACAGTAGAAGTACCAACCACCCAAGGGTTTTCCGGTGTAGCCCCACATACATCATTACGCTTAAAAGGTGAAGCTTCCTTGTGTCCATTCAGCTTCGGTGGTGTTTTCTGTTTCGAAAACTAAATCGTGTGAACATTTCTGGACGAAAAAAATTAAACGAGAAAATTATAGACAGAAAGATAAATACATAGTACCTCAGGTACGGTTTTATGGTCGGGAAGCACTATATCAGGCTGCGTCATGTCAATGATCGGGTGTCCATCACTATCCATGTCTTCCTTGTACACGGATTCCTTCTTTTCATATGGACCATTCTCGAACGAATCCACTTCGTCCGGATCATTCTCCGCGGATGGCACGGCAGCAACCGGCTTGTACATGACACCTGCTTTGTTCAACTTCTCCAACAACCTCTGCAGTAGAAATATAAACTTAGTAATGGTAGCATGGTTTAAAACAGCAAACATACTCTAAACTATAAAGTTTGGGTGTGACACCTCAGCAACTATATCAGGGATTTGCCTCATCTCGGTGTGTATGAAGTCCATGCACCGCTTCATTACAAGCTCCATCAAATCTTCCGACAATGCGGCTGTCGTCGACTTCTTTGCGTTTCCAGTTGCAGGCTTGGTTTTTGGCTTCATGGTAGGCGCATTATTTGGGATGTCGGGCTCCTGAGCCCTATACTCCTGGGTGATATTATTTTCGATCTGCATGCGATATTGAAGTACATGTAATGAATAAAAAATAAATAGTATTAAGTTACAAAACATTTAAGAAAGATGAAACACAATGATTTACCCTTACGTTACCACGGCCGCGCCCATTATCAAAGTCGAACCTATCTCTCCTAGTGGCTGCACCTTCTGTCCAGTTCCTCATAAGAAGTTGTATGGACAAGTTGGGATTATAGGCGCATTCGCCTTGGACCGGTTGCACCTTCTCCCAGTACAAGTACTACAAAAAATATAAGGATTTAGAGTTAGTAAAATACATCACATAAAATTGCAATGATATGATAATTGACATTATGCAACATGTCTGATATGTGTACCTGCAAGAGAGCCAAATTGCCTTTCGGCCATTGGCGCAGGTGTTTGCCTTTCTTCACTATGCGAAGGCAATCAAGGAGAACACGCATGGTGATGGCATTCCAGTTAATCTTTGAAATATGTTTCACATCGTAGACCAAAGCGTAGTACTGCTTTGGCACAATCTTGCTCGACATGGGAGCAATAATTGTTCCTAACAGGACCAGCACTACCTTGCGAAGGAAATCATTGTCGGTGGCTTTACTTTTAATTATGTCCTCAATGAGATTATCTATCACTATGTTTTCTGATGTCTTACCGAGAAATTATGGCGGCACCCGCTCCTTCACGTCCTCGCCTTCTTCAGTCAGAATGTCCGAAGCGGACAGTCCTTGGTTCTCGAGGTTAAAGATGCACTCGACGTCGACCGCACCGAGAGTCACCTCCCCAACCTGCTCTTGTATAATGAATCTGCCCGTGCTGGCCTGAAAATTCTCAATCATATACCTAATCAGCAGGGTACGCATCTTAATAGATGGTATCTGCAGCATGCTGCGCAATGATGTATCAGCCACTCTAGCGCGTTGACCGCTCGATAGATCTGCAACAAGCTTGCACCATTTCTCCACTGCGCATACTATTTCTCCATTCAGCTCGTCCATCCTGTTGAAAGAAAATATATAACTTCGTGACATTAGCTAGCACTAAATCAAAAATAACAATAGGCATGCAAAAATATAAAACTTTCTGGCAGTAGCTAACACTAATGCAAAAATAACACTAATGGAAATACAGAACTATCACCATGTATACTGCAACATGCAGCCAAGTGTGTGCTGACATGAGGCAATAAAAAAATAACTACAATTGGTAATTGAATTTACTTGCATCTGATCAAGTTCTTTGAGTATCATATAAATTATATAATCAATAAAATTAATATGGTAAACTATTACTTATTCGTCTGGTTGTCTTACTAACAGGGTGACAAATTGTTCAACTGTAAATAAACTAGAGTCTATAGCAATGGTACCTATTTGAGGTTCATCAACATCTAATGTTAATAACTCTTTAATGTTCTATGCGCACAATATTATAATTGGATCGTGTGACAAAAATATAATTGGATCTTGTGACAAAAAATGTATTGCGTCATGCATCTAGTCCAGTTCATACTAGTTGAAATTATGTGGTAAACCTAAGTCCATCAAAGCAACGAGACGGAGGAAGTAGCTTGCTTTGAAGGCGCGAGGGAAAGAGGACAATTTACTTGATCTGTCGATGAAGATGAAATAAGTCGGCGATGCCTTCTCGACGTAGTTCGTCGAGGTCGGCCTGCACGTGCGGACGACCTTGATCTTCTCGGGGTTTTTGTGGCGTGTGGGATGCGGCGGACGGAGCTGTCGACGCCTCGCCGGCAGGAGTCGATCTAGTCGATGACATGTGCGAGGAGGAGGAGATTATATACAAGGTCGTCGCCTAGGTCGTCGTAACTTTCCTGTGGCCAATGTCGTGATCTATATTTTTCTTTGTTGAAGCGAGGCTGAACGTGCTCCTCAATCGTAGGGATTAGGAACATATGGATTAGCACGATCCCAGAATTGTTTAACAGAACGACAACTACTCCCGTGATCGACGTGCGTGTGATCAACGTGCAAGGAAAGCGCATCATTGTGGGCTCCACAATATGGATCCGACACTTATTTGCGGTCTGGGCCGGCCCACCTACCTGCATTGTTTCTTCCCTCAAAATAAATATCATTGGTTCATCCCTAAAAAAAACTCTTTGTGACACGTATTAGTTATTGTATACTTGTATATGTTCAACAATATTTATAGTATCTCTATCATTTCTACAATATTATACATGCATCGAGTGTCGGAAATGAACGATACTTGTCATGCATGCATGCCATGGTCATCGTAGGTTACAGCTTAAGTTTGGGATCATTTTGTGAGATCGTAAAGAAGAATAGATACAGGGTATCAAACCTATAGAGTTTTTGCTTCAAAGGTACTTCGATCGAGATATTGGACATAGAATGCCACTCTTTAAAAAGGAAAAAAAGGTTACGCATAAACCACTTTCAGACCTGCCCTCCGGTAGACCCGAATGGTCCTGCTTGTACATGGTGCATGTGGAAGCATGCATGAGATGACCCCAACTTTTGGGAGCATGTGGGCTTGGCCAATGTGGTCCCCCAGGCAAGGTGTGCACGAATTCGGACACAAAACGCATGTTGCGTCATGTGGGGGCAGTGTTGTAGGGTTTTGTCGCCAGAAAACCCTAGAAATTGCATCAAGTGTCGCATATGAACGATACTTGTCACGCATGCAAGCCATGGTCATTGTAGGGTATGCATGAAGTTTGGGATCATTTGGTGGGACCGTCAACGAAAACCAATTTCAGACCTGACCTCCGGCAGACCCGAATGGTCCTGCTTGTACATGGT
>NC_041383.1:759349041-759353043 GCF_002162155.2 Triticum dicoccoides | reverse complement strand
GCATCGAGTGTCGCAAATGAACGATACTTGTCACGCGTGCATGCATGCCATGGTCATCGTAGGGTATGCATGAAGTTTGGGACCATTTGGTGGGACCGTCAAGGAAAACCAATTTCAGACCTGATCTCCGGCAGACCCGAATGGTCCTGCTTGTACATAGTGCATGTGGGGGCATGCATGAGATGACCCCAACTTTTGGGAGCATGTGAGCATGGCCAATTTGCCCCCCCCAGGCAAGATGTGCACGAGTTCAGACACAAAACACACGTTGCGTCACGTGGGGGCAGTGTTGTAGGGTTTTGTCGCCGGAAAAACCCTAGAAAAAGCATCGAGTTTTGGAAATGAACGATACTCGTCATGCATGCTTGCCATGGTCATGCTAGGGTGTGCATATAGTTTGGTCTAAATTGGCGAGACCGAGAAGATAAACCTGCTCCTGGTACATGGTGCATGTGGAGGTATGCATGCGACTGTCCCAACTACATTTGATTTAATAATATTTCAAGTATCAAACAGAAAATAAAATTTATAATTTGGAATGAAGAATTGAAATAATGAAGAAGTGCAATAGAACATAACATATTATCTTACATTTTGGAAATATTTCGAATATAAAGAAGAGAACAAATATTAGAATGAAGAAGTGAAATAAAACAGAACATTTTATCTTACAAACTAAAAATATTTCAAAAATAATAAAGATAAGAAATATTAGAATTAACAATTAAAATAGAACACACCATTTTAGTTTATATTTCGTAAATATTATCAATATACAAAAGAGAACGAACAAATGAAATAAAACACAACAGAATTTGGCTTATTTTTAAAATTTTAGTAAACACTTTTACAAATAATATAGAAAAAAGAGATTTGATTTTAAATATTAGAAATATAAACAAGAAAAGAAACAAAGAAAATAGAAAACATATCAGCGCGCGGGTAAGGCTGCCCTGGGCCAGCCCACCCGAATTCGGCCCAAGGCGGAGCCGTGCAGGGCACATCGCAGCGCATAGCCGTTGGGTGGTGGGAGTTTAGTCCCACCTCGCCAAGCGAGAGAGCGCCGCACCGGTTTATATATCCGGCTGCGACTCCCCTCACAAGCTCCTATCAATTGCAGGCAGTACATTGCCTAACTCTCGTACTCTCTGCCCCGTGGGGCCTACTAGTAGCAGAGATATTCTGTACCACAGGCCTGCATCCTGGCCCATGCACAGTAGGGTTCCTAGTCGTATGCAGGCCGTGGAGTATGAATTCTCCTGCTCTTGTAGGTGGGCACTTTTTTTGGCATATTGTCATGTGTATTGATCTTCAAATCACACACTAAATTATACACATACTCACTTGCATTCAATACACATTTTTTTGTAATACATGACAAGTTAATGTTTTGACCTTCAAGTCATCTAATAATTTTTTTTGAAATTGTTTGAATTTTTTATTAATTTATAATGCCTTCTAGACTGACTGGTCAAAACATCGGTCTATACCTCGGGGGGGCATTGTAAAAAATTCTTTTTCCAAATTTTCTTTCATAGCCATGATTGGCATCACACACTAAATTATAAACATGCTCACTTGCGTTCAATACACATATTTTTTTGCATATATGACAAGTTAATGTTTTGACCTTCAAGTCATGTAATAAATTATTTTGAAATTGTTTGAATCTTTTATTAATTTATAATGCCTTCTAGACTGACTGGTCAAAACATCGGTCTATACCTCGGGGGGCATTGTAAAAAATTATTTTTCCAAAAACTGGCTTAGGTTAGACCAAATGGCCCCTCCGGAATGCGGTCATTTTTTTGACCACCTCCAAATGACCTCAACTTTGGCACACATGATCTATTGCACAAAAAAAGGTGGGTTCCAAAGGTTTTATATTTTTTTGAAATTTTTATTAATTTATAATGCCCTCTAGAATGACTGGTCAAAACATCGGTCTATACCTCAGGGGGCATTGTAAAAAATTCTTTTTCCAAATTTTCTTTCATAGCCATGATTGGCACATGTGGGTCACCATGATCAAGAAAGTTTGTGTCATTTGGACGTGGTGGGAAAAATCACATTTTTTCAAAAACTGGCTTAAGTTAGACCAAATGGCCCCTCCGGAATGCGGTCATTTTTTCGACCACCTCCAAATGACCTCAACTTTTGCACACATGATCTATTGCACAAACAAAGGTGGGTTCCAAAGGTTTTATATTTTTTTTAATTTTTTATTAATTTATAATGCCCTCTAGACAGACTGGTCAAAACATCAGTCTATACCTCAGGGGGGCATTGTAAAAAATTCTTTTTCCAAATTTTCTTTCATAGCCATGATTGGCACATGTGGGTCACCATGTTCAAGAAAGTTTGTGTGATTTGGAGGTGGTGGGAAAAATCACATTTTTTCAAAAACTGGCTTAAGTTAGACCAAATGGCCCCTCCGGAATGCGGTCATTTTTTCGACCACCTCCAGATGACCTCAACTTTTGCACACATGATCTATTGCACAAAAAAGGTGGGTTCCAAAGGTTTTATATTTTTTTGAATTTTTTACTCCCTCCGTTCCGAAATATAGTGCGCATAGATTCAGGCTCTAATACCAAGACATGCGCTGGAGGCTGGCTTTGGATGAGAATAGCCCTACTTTCTCTGTTCCTCGAACACACAATTAGTACTAGTACTAGCTAGCAAACACCGGCGTGGACATGCAGCCAGGGACGCTCCGACGCCGGCAAAAGGGAAGAAGCCAGCCGCGGGCGTGGTGATGCCGGCCAACGCCGGTGGAAGGGAAGAAGCCAGCCGCGGGCGTGGTGACGCCGGCAGGCGGCGGCGGAAGGGAAGAAGCTGGCCGCAGGCGGTGCCACTGGCCGTCGGCAGTATACGCGTTGATGCTGACCATGGACACGGAGAAGCAGAGCGGGGACACCGGCCACCATCACGGACGCGGTGCTGCTGCCCACCTGCGGTGGACGCTGGCCGCCAGTGGAAGACGTGGAGAAGGCGGCCAAGGACGCGGTGATGCCGGCCGCTGGCAGCGGACGCGGAGAAGGCGGCTGCGGATGTGATGGCGCCGGCCGCCTCGCCACCGCAATCTCCTGGATCCGGCCGACACAGAGGAAAGGAGGCCGACCCAGAGCTCACAGGAGGTCTTCGGCGGCACACCTGACCGCCTCGCCACAACAATCTCCTCGATGCGGTCGGGAGGAGAGGCATGCGCAGGCGGCGAGGAAGGCAGGCGACCCCGCGGCCTCGCGCCACTACCGGCACACGCACCAGAGGCTGAAGAAGCGAGGACGCGCTCAAGCATGTCCTCGTGGAGCTGCCCAAGCTTAGGTGCCGCCGCTATGTCCGCTCCAAGATCCATCCGCCGTGGTCCTCGGCCGTTGCTCCTTGTCGCCGGAGCAGGGGAACGGGAGGCGATGGCGTGGTCCTCGTCGCTGCTGGTCCAATCCCGACTCCTGGCCGCCTGTGATGCATGTTGTGTGCGGGAGGAAGGGGATAAAGGCCATGGGTGCGTCCGTGCAGTTGCGGGGTTAGTTTCGTCCAGAAGAGCACAAAGTTGCTTATACGCACTACATAGTGGAATAATGCTAAAAAACTTATGCGCACTACAAACTGGAACGGAGGGAGTATTAATTTATAATGCCCTCTAGACTGACTGGTCAAAACATCGCTCTATACCTCAGGGGGGCATTGTAAAAAATTCTTTTTCCAAATTTTCTTTCATAGCCATAATTGGAACATGTGGGTCACCATGTTCAAGAAAGTTTGTGTGATTTGGAGGTGGTGGGAAAAATCACATTTTTTCAAAAACTGGCTTAAGTTAGACCAAATGGCCCCTCCGGAATGCGGTCATTTTTTTGACCACCTCCAAATGACCTCAACTTTTGCACACATGATCTATTGCACAAACAAAGGTGGGTTACAAAGGTTTTATATTTGTTTGAATTTTTTATTAATTTATAATGCCCTCTAGACAGACTGGTCAAAACATCGGTCTATACCTCA
>NC_041383.1:759345294-759348501 GCF_002162155.2 Triticum dicoccoides | reverse complement strand
GAATGCGGTCATTTTTTCGACCACCTCCAAATGACCTCAAATTTTGCACACATGATCTATTGCACAAACAAAGCTGGGTTCCAAAGGTTTTATATTTTTTTGAATTTTTTATTAATTTATAATGCCCTCTAGACTGACTGGTCAAAATATCGGTCTATACCTCAGGGGGGCATTGTAAAAAATTCTTTTTCCAAATTTTCTTTCATAGCCATGATTGGCACATGTGGGTCACCATGTTCAAGAAAGTTTGTGTGATTTGGAGGTGGTGGGAAAAATCACATTTTTTCAAGAACATTTGGGTCACAATTTTTGAATTTTATGAAATGAAGGAATATGTGCTCAGTTATTGGAATATTTGATCATATGGTGGAGTATTTGCTATTTTTGCTTACTCAAATGCAGGAAAGATGTCATATGTGTCGACGAACAATTTCCACTTACTTCACTAAAAACATTAATTTACTTAACCCAAAGTTTTACATTTGGTCAATTTTGCTTATGGGCAGAGCATGTTGCACATGGCCACAACCTGGGAATTTATTGCACCATTGCCACAACATGTTCCACATGGCCGTAGCATGGGAAGTGTTTGCAGCATGCCTGATCAGTGAAGCAACACTGATGCGGCATGTCTGATCATTGCAGCAGCTAAATTGAAGCAAATCATACATCTAAGGAACCATAATGGCAAATTTAAGGGACACAAATATAGATAGAAATATATACTACTGCCATAGATAGCAGCATCCACACAGCACACTTGCTGATGCAGACCACTACCATATTAGATATGTTTCGACCGCACATCATAGTACTGCACTTAGATAAAGTTCATACTAAATTACCACCACAAGTTTCCACCATCAGAACACCACACAAAGTTCACCAAAAGGACTGAGCCTTCCTACATCATACGACAACGAGGGTCTAGGGCAACTACAAGTCAGGGTTTCAGGACCTTGTGGAGGGCAGAATGCTGAGCCCTGATCTTGTAGTCGTGACTGGTGATGGATGTAGCCCGACAATGCTCCATCAGATGCTCCAGCAACCCAGACCTGGGCTTGGGCCTGCTGCAGTAGGGGCACCGGTACTTGTCAGACCTCCAGTTGTAGTACTTAGCAGGTCCTTGGGCCCTGATATTCAACTCCTCCTTCTCTTCAAAGGACTCGGCGTTCCCCTCGACCACATCATCTCCATATTCATACTGCACACATTAATGACTGACATTAATACATTATGCATTCAAATACTATAAACATCTAACACTAACTCAATGCACAAATAACATTTCAACTAGGCCTTACCTCGTACGGCTCATCCTCATCACTGTCATAAGGGTAGTACCCAGATGCGTCCCACTTCCTCTTGTTGCCAACACGATCCTCCTTCTGCTATATTGTCAACCAAGCAAGTCATTTACAAGGAATTGAATTGCAGTTCAAATAATGTCATTACAAACAAAATTGTGAATGTGAACCACATTGGTATGTTGCAAGTGACCAATATTGTCAATATATTTTCCAATGCAAAATATTTTAATATGAAACCTACAGATAAACAAATAAAGCTACCTAAACAATTTGTTTTTGCATAATGATGGAAAGCTCCAATCTATATTGGATAACATAGCTAATATAAATACATATTCTGGAAAACTTTCTAATTACTGGAAACCTACACAAAAGAATAATTCAGATGTACCTAAGCATTTTTTGGGACAATACAGCAAAGCTCCTACACATATTAACATACTGCAGTAGTTAATTAGGTACAACTTCAACTATAAATGCATACATCTTCAACAAACAACTAAAATTTCATTACTTACCTAAACAACAACAAATTATACTATAGATGTATCTTGTATCATCTAAATCAATTCATTGCCACATCATAATTAATGCATTCCAAATCAAATATGTTTCCATCCAATATCATTGAATCACAGATCAAATCAAATAATCATATATGTCTGCAGCATTGAACTACAGATCTAATAATCATATATGGTCTATCTGACCTTAAATTCCCCCTTAAATAAGGTATTCAACCTCATACTAATTAAAATCTAACAAGCAAAAATTCCAGGACTAATCTAATAAGCATCTGAAAAAACCCCAAGATGCTTTTATCTCTGAATCAACGGCATTGGAGAGGATGTTCAATGCTGTAAATATCTCTGAAGCAATTGCAAAATTCCACTGCTAACCCAAACTAAATAAGCATAGACTGCCCCTTCCCCTCTCCTTCAGAAGCCCCATTCCAACACAAACAAAATCCAGCCATTGAGAAGCTCTTTTTGATTAACATGACAACACCCATTACATGAGCACATCCTTCACTATATTTACAACCAAACTAATGCACCATCTAATCACCTCAGGTAGACAATTTCCAAAAACACAAGGCCATGCACAACCCATCTCATAGCCTCTGCCTGACAGGCATCAATCAAGCATCAAAGAACTGCAACTATGACAACATGCATCAATCAAGTATCTAAGAATTGCAACTATGACAGGCATAATCCCTAGAACTAAGCATCCATTTAATTAATCATCAATAGAGAAGTATATATTTGACTAATCCATCGTCTAATCCTCAAGCCAAACACCTACAGAATTGCACAAATTCCACTACTAATCTAATAAGCATCTGAAAAATCTCCATCCCTCAATCCGGCTACTTCTAACCTAATCTAATAATCATATAAGGTCCACCATTCTTGCACGAATCAAATACACAAAAACCCTAATGCAGAGAAAACCCCACATCCAACAAATCTAACCAAAGAACCTTCTGGCCACAAACCCTACAATCTAAAAACTACCACATTAAAGTTATAAGCACATACCTTCTGCTCCGCCTGCTCCTCGCCAGAGCCGGCCTCCACCTTATCCACCTTCTCCACCTCGTGCGCCTCGCCGGAGCCCGCCTCCACCTTCTGCGCCTCGCCAGAGCCCGCCTCCACCTTCTGCGCCTCGCCGGAGATCGCCAGAGCGGGCGCATCTAGCTGGACCGCGCCGCTGCATCCCGCCCCCGCCTTCTCTAGATCTGCAGCGGAGGGAGCACCGCGCTGGACGCCGGCACGTCCCCTCACAAAGGTGCCCGCAGCGACCTGCCGCGCCTGCTCCACCAGATCTGCGCCCCAATCCGAGCGCTCACCTCCTGCGTCCGCCATGGCGATGGAGAGGATGCGGTGAGGGA
>NC_041383.1:759319442-759345087 GCF_002162155.2 Triticum dicoccoides | reverse complement strand
CGATGCGGCCGGAGGTGGTTGCCGTCCACATTTATATGATGGGACAGTTTTGGCAACTACTCGTGACACGTGCTGCCCCACGCGCGGGCGGCTGCAGGCGTGCACGAAACGCCGCCGTATACGAATACGAGCATACGGCCGGGCATACGATCTAACCGGGCCCGTACGGGCCTCCCAGGGCTCCTCGACGGCTATACGCGGGGGCAACAAAGACGATTGTACCCCTCGTTATGAACCGTTTTTGGTTCATCCTGACCGTCGATGTGTTTTTCCACCTCGCGTTCAGCCCAGGGGGGAGCACCGGAGCAGAAAGCGAGTAGGCCAGCAATGGGTGATGGCTCGTTAAGTGGACTTTCCCCTCCACAAGGCCGAGAATTGCCCTCTCATCCTCCACATGGTCCGCGCTGATGCCACTACCACGTGGACACATAAAGGAAGAAATGAAAATGTACGCTCATTCAACATTGATAGCGGCATGTGCCAAAATTTCATGGACAATGGCTAATGCTAGAGTTCATGATGTACTCATTGGTACTGACCATTGAACCTACATATTTATTTTTGAAAAGGACTAATTAGAGTCAAATATATTTTTTAAGGCACATATATAGTTTTTTGCAGGAAAAACTTTCGATCTATTCATCAACTATCAAGGTAGTATAAACACCGGAAGTAAAATTACATCTTAGTCCATAGACCACCTAGCAACAACTACAAGCATTGAAGCGAGCCGAAGGCATGCAGCCACCACCCCGGTCACTGGAGCTGGGCAAACCTTGTTGTACTAGACACCCGAGAAGTCATCGTGCGAAGGACCTATAGGACTAGCACACTAGAACAACAAACACCGATGATGAAGAGAAGCGTAGATCGGAAGGACCAAACCTCTAGACACATAAATGCATACGAAAGGCAACTTGATCTACATGGACTGGATCCACCGAAGACAAACGCCGATCGAATCCCATGAGATCCGCCAAAGACAAACCTTCACATATCCTCCGACAAAGCTAGAAGCACCGCCTGGACGAGGGCTAGGCAAGGAGAACCTTGTTCCATATTCAGAGAGCCGACGCCGACCTGAACAGGACCAAAACCCTAATAAAACTCAAGAAGACATCCAAAAACGAAGCCCTCCCACCGATGAGGGCTCGGATCCACCACGCCTCCATGGCCCTAATGCCACAAGAGACGAGGCAGACCGGCGGCGCCGATGGGAGGCACGAGAAACCCTAGCACAGGGTGTCCCTTGGAACGAGCAAAGGGGTACGACTTGAACCTAGATGCGTTGTTAGGCACATATATAGTTGGGAAGAACACCAACATGTATGGATGTAGTCGACGGAGCCCCGACATAGATTTTGCCATCTGCTTAGGGCTGTGATGTTAGGGTTTCTCGTCATGTGGTGAAATTTGGTGTCAGGTGCTTCAAATCTATGCAAGGATTCAACAACGACAAGTTCTTAAGGGCACATGCGCAAAGACTTCTCGGATGTTACCGACAAGTTCAAGATAGCTCCGATAGGGGAGCAGCGACAACGGTGCATCATTGGCTCGTTCTGGCGACAATTTTGTTCGTTCGGTTTGAGATCCTTTGTACTCTCCCTATGAATTTTTATAATAGATCTAACCCTTTTCAATTTTATTATTTTTGCTTGTACAGATAACAATGCAAGAGGCCCCGACTTGTGAATTGAACACGGCATACAAATCCAGTCTGTAAGGAACACGGACGGAACACGGACACACCCAGGTCAGGTATGGATAGATCGAGCCAAATCGACAGCCAAGCGGCGGTCCGGCATTATCCTGAACCTTCTATTCGTTCTGATACCGCCTGTCTAAACCTGGAGCCCAACGCGATCAAGCCGATAAGCCACACGTGATGCATGCGGTGCTGCACGTCGACGTGGCCGGGCGCTCCCTGGCCGTGGTGGAGCGCGACGGCGCGCACGACCCGGCCACGGGGCGCGCGCTCACCGGCTCCTGGCTCTGGGACTCCGCCGTCGTCCTCGCCACCCACCTTGCCTCGGCCAGACACGGAACGATCCACGGCGCCACCGTTCTCGAGCTCGGCGCCGGCACCGGCCTCCCGGGCATCGCGGCCGTCGCGTGCCTCGGCGCCGCGCGCTGCGTGCTCACCGACGTGGGGCCGCTCCTGCCGGGCCTCAGGGCCAACGCCGAGGCCAACGGTCTCACGCCCGCGCAGGCCGACGTGCGGGAGCTGCGCTGGGGCGAGGACGCCGACCTGCCCGACTGCGAGCTCCTGCGCGTGGACGTGGTGCTCATGTCCGACGTGTTCTATGATCCGGAGGAGATGCCGGCGATGGCGGCCACGTTGCGCCGGCTGTGGCGGGACGGCACGGTGGGGTGGGCGACCAGCGAGGTGCGGTGTGGCGTGCAGGATTGCGTGGACGTGCTGCGGGAGCACGGCTTCGATGTGGCCGAGGTCGACAGGGTCACCAGGCCGCTGCTGCGCGACCCCACACAGGCCTCCGACTTCGCCGTCTATCGCGTCGAGCTCCGGCGGCCTCATTAGGGTTTCATTAGGCGTCGATTCCTCTGTTTTCTTATGTGTGGGCCATTTTCACTTATACTACTTCCGAACTGCAAAACCAGCTCGGTTGCATTGCATGTAAGATACAGTAAGTTTTTTTCTAGATTTTTTTTGAGGGAAGTTTTTTTCTAGATAGAGAAAAGAATTTCCTCTTTGCCGCATGTGCAACAAAAACTCGAGCAATCGCACACCTGATTCTGAGAATGGGCCGGCCCATCTGAGCATGCAAATCTTCCGGAAGGTTCCTGACAAGTTTTGCAAACCTTCTAGAAGTTTTCTATGCCATTTCTTGTTTATCGATTTGTTTTAACTCTCTGGCTTTGTTTGTTTTTTATTTCTATATTTAGTTTTCCATTTCTTTTTATGAGTAGTTTTCAGAATTACTTCAGAAATTTAAAAAATGTCTGCGCTTCAAAAAATGTTGTGGAATTTCCAAAAATGTTCCCACTTTCAAGATTTGTTCACAATCTGAGAATATGTTGGCAGTTTAAATATTTTTCCAAAAATCAAGCAATGTTAACATTTCAGACATGTTCATGAATTTTGAAATATGTTCACGATTTCAAATTTTTTGTTTGGAATTCCATAAAATCTTTCAGTTTTCAATTATTTTTCCAAAATTCGAAAACATTTGTGTTATAAATTGTTTTCTAGAATTTAATTATTTTTTCACAAAAAATGTGCACATTTTTAAAAAATAATGTGCTTTTCAATAAAATTGTTCACATATTAGAAAATTGTTTATGTTTTTGCAAAATTATATACAAATTCATAAATTGTTCAAACTTTTTCAAAGCATATATTACATTTTTTTTCTTGATTATTTAAAAAAAAAATGTTCACTACAGTAACTAATTCCAGTTTTGCAACATCAACTTATTCCGATTCGCTACAGTGGAGTAGTCCGATTCTACGGCTACAGTGGGTTCTTTAAGGTATGCGTTGCTATAAAATCAAGCACGCATTCATCAGTTGGAAAATTCTTGTAGGTCGCCTCGCTTTTTTGCAATTTGTTCAGGAAAATTCTAATTAACGCGCTCTGCGTCAAATTGTCGGGGTGTCGCACAAGCGGTGGAAGCGATCGACTGAGATGGGCCGGCCGTTAGAAGCGTTCCACCGATCCCGTTTTCGGGAACGTGCTGGCTCCGGCCGTTTTTTTCGGTTTTGGGAATGTTCTAGAAGGTCCCTGAACCGGCTTTGCTCTGTTTCATTTTCGTTTCGTTTCTTTTTTTTTAATTTTTCCTATTTCTCTGTTCTTTTCACTCCTTTTTCGTGTTCTTTCTTTTATTTTGTCAGGTTTACTTTTTCAAATAAATGTTCAGAAATTAAAAAATCATTTTTTAGATTGTTTTCCATTTTTTGTATATTTTCCTATTTGCAGATTTTGTTTAGAAGTTCCAAAATAGTTTACAATTTCAAATGTTTTTTCGATTCTTTAATAAAAAGATGTTTGAAATTCATAACAAATGGAATTTACAATTCAAAAAATGTTTGCATTTTCTTTCTGTTCAAAAGTTTTAGCAAATGTTTTTGGAATTTCAGAAGATGATCCCAATTTCAAATTTTTGTTCAGAAATTTAAAAAAGTTCATGTTTTGAATATTTGTTCGCAAACTCATAAAAACTCAGGATTTGTTTCATCAACTGTTGCCGCATTCAAATTTTGTTCACATATTTCAAAAAATCATGGTTAGATTTTTTTTTCTCAAATTCAACAAGTTGTCAAGTAAGTTAAAGAAATGTTCGCATTTTTCTTTTTTGTACTGAAATTAAAAAATGTTTCAGCTTACAAGATTTATTCACAAATTCAAGAAATATTCATGTTTTCACATTGTGTTCGAGAATTCATAAAATGTTTGGGGAATTTCAAAAATTGATCCTGTTTTGAAAAACAATTGTAACTCCCAAAATGTTCTCATTTTCAATTTTTGTTGAAGTTTTTCAGAAAACGTTTGCATTTTTTAAAACATTACTCTTAATTTCAGAAGATGTTCTCGTTTCTCAGTTTTGGTCCCTTTTTGAAAAGATGTTCATGATTTCAAGCATTTTTCCACAATTTAAAATATGTTCGTGTTTGAATATTTACTTTTTTCAAAAACATAGTTATATCTGAAATTTTAAAAAAAGTTTTAATCAGGTGTGGCATATATACACCGGGCTTCTATTTTAGACACAAATTCTGAGGAATTACAGTGGCGAGCATTCGAGTTCACTAGCATGAGCTCCTTGGTTCGATCACTCATGGGGGCCTGTATTTGGGAATTTTCGCCTAAGTTTTGCCAGCATTGTTTGTTTCTTAAAGTGTTGTGTTGCAATTCTAGCGAAAGAGCTATTCCCTTGTAACTTCGCTTAAGTTCGAAGTCACGGGTTTGAGACCCAGCGTGACTGCTCGGCTTTTTTCACGTTTTTCACCTGGCAAATGCCAAAATGGACCGTCCCAGGTCAGCCACCCCTTGTGTGAAACACTAGCTGTTTGACGCAAGGAGCATCGCATAGGAGCTCCCTTTTTCGGCCACCTAATGGGCCAGCCTGCTGTGCGTGTGGTGCTAAGCGTTAAAATAAGCGAAATCATTAATTAAGGAGTAATCCTTCCAGAGATCACACCCACCTCCTCAGGTTGCGAAACGTGGCGCACAGTACGTCACCTGTCACAATCTGAGAGTTTTTTCCTTTTTTTCGTAGATCCGTTTATTTCAAAACATTTTATCTGTTAAACTATGCGTCCAAATCTCAAACCGTTCTCACTGTGGATTCCTCGTGTCAAAACTAGATTCCATATTGATAAGTTTTGACAATTTTTTTCACAAAAAAAATTGACGAAAAACCAAACCAAAGCATGTCTTTTCCCTTCCCGAAAGCCATTTTCAAGAGGCACGTGGAAGAAAAAAAAAAGAAAATATATTTTTTTCGTTTCCGAGAAGCAGGGTCATTCGTCTCGGGCAAGCAAAACATGCCTCTCGCGGATGCAAAACTGTGCTTCTCACGGAAGGAAAAAAAAAGAGAAAATGTGTTTTTTTTCCGTTTTTGAGTCACGACCGTGCCTCTCGCGGAAGCAAAATCGTGCCTCCCACGGAAGCAACAAAACACATTTTTTTTCCGTTTTCGAGAGGCACGGCTGTGTCTCTCGTAGAAGCAAAACCGTGCTTCTCGCGGAAGATTTTTTTTTTTGCATTTTTCGTGCAATTTTTTTTTTGAAATTTTTATTTTTGTCGAAAAGTTAAGAAAGACCGGCGGAAAGCTGAAAACCCCCAGAAAAAACCATCTACAAAGCCGAAACTGCATGCAAAAAAATAAAAAACGAAATCTGGAAGGAGTGTCAAGAGCGCGACATGTGGCGGCGGCTGAGAGCACGCCAAATGGCACGTTCTCAGCCCACCTGAGTGATTGTTGGAGGCTTCCGAAGGAGCGTTCGTCAACTAGTTGCTCCTCAGGGGTTCCCAGAGAGAAAGCCTACTAGCCCACTTTATTTCAACATGAGAATAGAAACATTCTTAGTTGCATCAGGAATGATAAAACTATAAGGATTAGAATCCCAAAACAAAAAAATAGTTTATATCAAAACCGTGTCTCTTTTGCTTCCCGTTGACAATGTTGAAAAGTGACCGAGCCTATGTTTTATGCCATCTGATACAGTCTATGATAATTGCTCTTTTTTTTGCGGGGGCGCGATAATTGTTGTGTAGGTTGCAAGTAAGATAATTAATTAAAGGGAAGCGTTTTATTTTGCCTGACTGATTCCACGTTTTTCTTAGCCGCCTCGAGGGATGGACGCGCGTTGTCGTGGCCCTGCTCACCGCTCATCCTCTCATCGCACATCCCCGCAAACCTTATCCCCTTTTTCTCGACCGAGTCATCATCTTCCTTGAATCGGGACAATCTTGCTTTCTTATCTCCCCAGAGACTCCCTCTCTCACAGCCATCTCCCACTCTCAATCGACGAAGCTGTTGCTGCATGGGGTCACCGTTGCGATGCGACAACTGATGTTTGATGATGTTAAAGGGAGTTGCTACAAATAAGCAATGTTGCTCATGGTAACGACAGGGTCGCGGGGCTGCAAGGGTAGTAGCCGCCAGTGGCGTAGACATCAACAGTGTCGCAAGACGACCGTCGCTCGCCGCACATGCTGCCATCAGAGGCCACAATGAGGAGCTACGCAACACTGACCAACTCACCGTGAGACGATGCGGTGTTGCAGGCAGGCCATCGGGGTTACCGCAGCCGGTGATGCTGCAACCCACCCCATCACAGAAGTCATCGTTGATGCATGCGGGGACCAGCTGCAGACGTTCTACAATGGCATTGCAATGCATGGGGTCGCAACGGGGGGTTGCTTATGCTTTGCCGGTGGTAGTAGTAGTAGTACCTCAAAGTGCATCAAAAGATCGAGAAGCAGGGAGCTTGTGACCAACTCCAAGATGACCATGTCAAGAACTTGTGGGAACTTCGTAGGCAATAGTTCATTATTGTTATAATGATCATGCTTTTATCTTCTTATTTTGGATTATTTACTTCATTTGGACCCCATGTAGTGTTTGGATTTGAATTTCATAATTTGAAAACATTAAATTTGAAATGTGGTTCTAATATATTGCTGCAAACATGGAGTCTGAAATACTATGTTATGCATGTATAGGTCAAATGTTGTTTATATATGCAAATGGTTGGAACAAATAGCAAAGGATAAAACATTGGGAGTTAAGTTTAGTGGAAAGACTAGGTGCAACCCTCCCAAACACTTCAAGCTATTAGGACTTCATTTTAATTAGGTGATATATAAAGTTAACTTTGGGAGAAGGTCTAGAAATTCTCTTAGCATATGCCATACCCATTGGGTAACCTTGTCATGGAACTTAGATACACTTTATCATAATATGTTACTCCATCCGTCCCATATTAAGTGTCGCTCAAATGGATATATTTAGCACTGAAATAAATCTAGATACATCCGCTTGAGCGACACTTAATATGAGACGTAGGTAGTACATTTTAGACGGGTCAAGTATTTAATAGTAGAGTAGACTCCATTTTTTATTAAAATTATATACTCCCTTCTTCCATGCTTGAAAGGCACCCTTGTATTTGGTGACAAATTTTGAACATGGGTTTTACTAACGACATGCTTTCTCTATCATAAAATATAGCACATCTTAGTGCCCCCCTCCCAAATATTGTAAGGTATATTACGGAAACAAGACGTAGTAAGCCAATTCATATAGAAAGATTTATGATCAACAACTATATGACCAATGCATGAACCCTAAATGGCCCCTCTTAACTACTTGGTATGTGAATTCAAAGTAACATGGGCTATATTTTGTGACAAAGTATAAAGTTTTATTTATTTTTTAACAGTTGGTGGATAAGTTTTTTTGTGTGCGAAAAATATCAAATCTATTATGAAAGTTCACTGGAAATACAAAGGATCTCAAACATAATAAAAATCACATTGAGATTCGGAGACCACCGAACAACCACTACTGCCGCCAGAACGAGCTGCTGACGCGCCGCTGTCGCCACTCCCCTATTGGAGACGGCTTGACCTTGTCGATGACCACCGAGAAATCTTTTCGCGCATGCCCCTAAGGACCAGTGCCCTGGAGCTGCAGTCATTGTCCTTGAACCCTTGCATAGATCTGAAGCACCTCACACCAAATCTCTCCACATGACGAGAAACTCTAACCTCACTGGCCCAAGGAGACGGTAGAAATCTACGCCAGAGCTCCACTACGTCCAAACGGAAGAACTCGAGAACGATCGGAGTCCGGAAGAAAAACTCGAAGAAGAAGCAGCGCCATCCACCCAAGCGCTGGACCTGTGAGGAATAGAAAAAACTCTAACTTAAACTACTGATCAAGCAGCTGGCATAGGGAAGGCGAATCCATGGACTCGCCGGTGAAGTCTGAAGGGGAGGGCTTGTCCTAGCTGTGTCGGATTAGGGAAGGAAAATGAGAGGACGTCGATGGAGTACAAGTTATATACCTTAAAAGTATAATTATTGGATTTATATTTGGAAAAAATCTGATGGTATTACACATAACTTGTTTACTCTCATTTTTTGCGGGGCATAAGAGCTACTCTAATGGGGCGACCATTTTGTTCGCCTGCGCCCGTGTGTATCGGCGCGGACAAAAGTGGAGGCCCAATGCGTCGACCCAAACCCAAATCGCGTCAACGCCGATGCATTTGCGGCCAAATAGGTCAGAGCGGACGCGAAGCGGATGCCACACGCCTTCTCGGTGTCCGCCGCGTCCCAACCTGGCGGTTGTCCAACCACCCAGCGGCCAGTTTGGTCAGCTTAATTTATGACGACCGCCCACCTCGGGCCCACGCATCAGTGATGACTGTCGTCCTTTTTAAGCCGACCATGCGGGGGCCGTCCTTATCCGCTTCTGGAAAGCTCCCGTCTCCATCTTGCTCCCCCGTCGGCGGCAACCCTAGCCACCCTATGAAGGAAATATGCCCTAGAGGCAATGATAAAGTTATTATTTATTTTCTTATTTCATGATAAATGTTTATTATTCATGCTAGAATTGTATTAACCAGAAACTTAGTACATGTGTGAATACATAGACAAAACATATTGTCCCTAGTATGCCTCTACTTGACTAGCTCGTTAATCAAAGATGGTTATGTTTCCTAACCATAGACATGTGTTGTCATTTGATGAACGAGATCACATCATTAGGAGAATGATGTGATGGACATGATGTTGGAAATATGCCCTCGAGGCAATAATAAAAGTATTATTATTATATTTCCTTGTTCATGATAATTGTCTTTTATTCATGCTCTAACTGTATTATCCGGAAATCGTAATACACGTGTGAATACATAGACCACAATATGTCCCTAGTGAGCCTCTAGTTGACTAGCTCGTTGTGATCAACAGATAGTCATGGTTTCCTGGCTATGGACATTGGATGTCGTTGATAACGGGATCACATCATTAGGAGAATGATGTGATGGACAAGACCCAATCCTAAGACTAGCACAAAAGATCGTGTAGTTCATTTGCTAGAGCTTTGCCAATGTCAAGTATCTCTTCCTTCGACCATGAGAGCGTGTAACTCCTGGATACCGTAGGAGTGCTTTGGGTGTATCAAACATCACAACGTAACTGGGTGACTATAAAGGTGCACTACAGGTATCTCCGAAAGTATCTATTGTTTTATGCGGATCGAGACTGGGATTTGTCACTCCGTGTAAACGGAGAGGTATCTCTGGGCCCACTCGGTAGGACATCATCATATGCGCAATGTGACCAAGGAGTTGATCACGGGATGATGTGTTACGGAACGAGTAAAGAGACTTGCTGGTAACGAGATTGAACAAGGTATTGGATACCGACGATCGAATCTCGGGCAAGTAACATACCGATAGACAAAGGGAATTGAATACGGGATTGATTAAGTCCTTGACATCGTGGTTCATCCGATGAGATCATCATGGAACATGTGGGAGCCATCATGGGTATCCAGATCCCGCTATTGGTTATTGACCGGAGAACGTCTCGGTCATGTCTACATGTCTCCCGAACCCGTAGGGTCTACACACTTAAGGTTCGATGACGCTAGGGTTATAAAGGAAGTTTGTATGTGGTTACCGAATGTTGTTCGGAGTCCCGGATGAGATCCCGGACGTCACGAGGAGTTCCGGAATGGTCCGGAGGTAAAGATTTATATATGGGAAGTCCTATTTTGGCCACCGGAAAATGTTCGGGATTTTTCGGTATTGTACCGGGAAGGTTCTAGAAGGTTCCGGAGTGGGGCCCACCTGCATGGGGGGACCCACATGGACGTGGGTAGTGGGGGCAAGGCCCCACACCCCTGGTCAAGGCGCACCAAGATCCCCCCTTAGAAGGAATAAGATCATATCCCGAAGGGATAAGATCAAGATCCCTAAAAAGGGGGGATAACAATCGGTGGGGAAGGAAATAATGAGATTTCTTTCCTCCCACCTTGGCCAACGCCCCAACGGACTTGGAGGGCAAGAAACCAGCCCCTCCACCCCTATATATAGTGGGGAGGCGCATGGGAGCTATACACAAAGTTTTGGCACAGCCCTACCTCTCTCCCTACTCCTCCTCTCCCATGGTGCTTGGCGAAGCCCTGCTGGATTGCCACGCTCCTCCACCACCACCACGCCGTTGTGCTGCTGTTGGATGGAGTCTTCCTCAACCTCTCCCTCTCTCCTTGCTGGATCAAGGCGTGGGAGACGTCACCGGGCTGTACGTGTGTTGAACGCGGAGGTGCCGTCCGTTCGGCACTAGGATCATCGGTGATTTGAATCACGACGAGTACGACTCCATCAACCCCGTTCACTTGAACGCTTCCGCTTAGCGATCTACAAGGGTATGTAGATGCACTCTCTTTCTACTTGTTGCTGGTCTCTCCATAGATAGATCTTGGTGACACGTAGGAAAATTTTGAATTTCTGCTACGTTCCCCAACAGTGGCATCATGAGCTAGGTCTATTGCGTAGATTCTTTGCACGAGTAGAATACAAAGTAGTTGTGGGCGTTGATGTTGTTCAATATGCTTACCTTACTAGTCCAATCTTGTTTCGACGGTATTGTGGGATGAAGCGGCCCGGACCGACCTTACACGTACTCTTACGTGAGACAGGTTCCACCGATTGACATGCACTTGGTGCATAAGGTGGCTAGCGGGTGCCAGTCTCTCCCACTTTAGTCGGAACGGATTCGATGAAAAGGGTCCTTATGAAGGGTAAATAGCAATTGGCATATCACGTTGTGGTTTTGCGTAGGTAAGAAACGTTCTTGCTAGAAACCCATAGCAGCCACGTAAAACATGCAAACAACAATTAGAGGACGTCTAACTTGTTTTTGCAGGGTATGCTATGTGATGTGATATGGCCAAGAAGAATGTGATGAATGATATGTGATGTATGAGATTGATCATGTTCTTGTAATAGGAATCACGACTTGCATGTCGATGAGTATGACAACCGGCAGGAGCCATAGGAGTTGTCTTTATTTATTGTATGACCTGCGTGTCATTGAAGAACGCCATGTAAACTACTTTACTTTATTGCTAAACGCGTTAGTCATAGAAGTAGAAGTAGTCGTTGGCGTGAAAACTTCATGAAGACACGATGATGGAGATCATGATGATGGAGATCATGGTGTCGTGCCGGTGACGATGATGATCATGGAGCCCCGAAGATGAAGATCAAAAGGAGCAAAATGATATTGGCCATATCATGTCACTATTTGATTGCATGTGATGTTTATCATGTTTATGCATCTTGTTTGCTTAGGACGACGGTAGTAAATAAGATGATCCCTTACAAAATTTCAAGAAGTGTTCTCCCCTAACTGTGCACCGTTGCTACAGTTCGTCGCTTCTAAGCACCACGTGATGATCGGGTGTGATGGATTCTTACGTTCACATACAACGGGTGTAAGACAGTTTTACACAGCGAAAACACTTAGGGTTAACTTGGCGAGCCTAGCATGTGCAGACATGGCCTCGGAACACGGAGACCGAAAGGTCGAGCATGAGTCGTATGGTAGATACGATCAACATGAAGATGTTCACCGATGATGACTAGTCCGTCTCACGTGATGATCGGACACGGCCTAGTTGACTCGGATCATGTGATCACTTAGATGACCAGAGGGATGTCTATCTAAGTGGGAGTTCATAAGATGAACTTAATTATCCTGAACATAGTCAAAAGACCTTTTGCAAATTATGTCGTAAGCTCGCGCTTTAGTTCCACTGTTTAGATATGTTCCTAGAGAAAATATAGTTGAAAGTTGATAGTAGCGATTATGCGATTAGTAGAAAGCTTATGTCCTTAATGCACCGCTCAGTGTGCTGAACCCCAACGTCGTTTGTCGATGTTGCGAACATCGGACATACACGTTTTGATAACTACGTGATAGTTCAATTAAATGGTTTAAGTAGAGGCACCAAAGACGTTTTCGAAACATCGCGGAACATATGAGATGTTTCGAGGGCTGAAATTGGGATTTCAGGCTCGTGCCCACGTCAAGAGGTATAAGACCTCCGACGATTTTCTTAGCCTGCAAACTAAGGGAGAAAAGCTCAATCGTTGAGCTTGTGCTCAGATTGTCTGAGCACAACAATCACTTGAATCGAGTGGGAGTTGATCCTCCAGATGAGATAGTGACGTTTCCCCAAAGTCATTGCCACCAAGCTGCTAGAGCTTCGTGATTAACTATAACATATCAGGGATAGATATGATGATCCTTGAAATATTCTTGATGTTTGACACCGCGAAAGTAGAAATCAAGAAGGAGCATCAATTGTTGATGGTTGGTGAAACCACTAGTTTCAAGAAGGGCAAGGGAACAAAGGGATACTTCATGAAACGACAATTCAGCTGCTGCTCTAGTGAAGAAACCCAAGATTGAACCCAAACCCGAGACTAAGTGCTTCTGTAATAAGGGGAACAACCACTGGAGCAGCATTACCCTAGATACTTGGTAGATGAGAAGGCTGGCAAGGTCGATAGAAGTATATTGGATATACATTATGTTAATGTGTACTTTACTAGTACTCCTAGTAGCACCAGGGTATTGGATACCGGTTCGGTTGCTAAGTGTTAGTAACTCGAAATAAAAGCTACGGAATAAACGGAGACTAGCTAAAGGTGAGCTGACGATATATGTTGGAAGTGTTTCCAAGGTTGATATGATCAAGCATCACACACTCCCTCTACCACCGAGATTGGTGTTTGCGTTGAGCATAGACATGATTGGATTATGTCTATCGCAATACCGTTATTCATTTAAGGAGAATAATGGTTACTCTATTTTTGAATAATACCTTCAATGGTCTTGCACCTAAAGGAATGGTTTATTGAATCTCGGTCGTAGTGATACACATTTTCATGCCAAAAGATATAAGATAGTAATGATAGTACCACTTACTTGTGGCACTGCCATGTAAGTCATAATGGTATAAAATGCATGAAGAAGCTCCATGTTGATGGATCTTTGGACTCACTCGTTTTTGAAAAGTTTGAGACATGCGAACCTTGTCTATTGGTGTATATGCATGAAGAAACTCCATGCAAATGGATCGTTCGGACTCACTTGATTTTGAATCACTTGAGATATGCAAATCATACCACATGGGCAAGATGACTGAAAAGCCTCATTTTCAGTAAGATGGAACAAGATAGCAACTTGTTGGAAGTAACACATTTTGATGTGTGCAGTCGAATGAGTGCTGAGGCATGCAGTGAATATCATTATGTTCTTACTTCACAGATGATTCAAGTAAATGTTGAGTATATTTACTTGATGAAACACAAGTCTGAATTATTGAATGGTTCAAGTAATTTCAGAGTGAAGTAGCAGATCATTGTGACAAGAGGATAAAATGTCTATGATATGATCATAGAGATGAATATCTGAGTTACGAGTTTTGGCACACAATTAAGACATTGTGGAAATTGTTTTGCAATTAATACCGCCTGGAACACCATAATGTGATGGTGTGTCCGAACATCATAGTTGCACCCTATTGGATATGGTGCGTACCATGATGTCTCTTATCGAATTACCACTATCGTTCATGGGTTAGGCATCAGAGACAACCACATTCACTTTAAATAGGGCACCACGTAATTCCGATGAGATGACACCGTATGAATTATGGTTTAGAGAAACCTAAGTTGTCGTTTCTTAAAAGTTTGGGGCTGCGACGCTTATATGAAAAAGTTTCAGGTTGATAAGCTCGAACCCAAAGCGGATAAAATGCATCTTCATAGGAAACCCAAAATAGTTGGGTATACCTCCTAATTCAGATCCGAAAGCAATATGGATTGTTTCTAGAATCGGGTCCTTTCTCGAGGAAAAGTTTCTCTCGAAAGAATTGAGTGGGAGGATGGTGGAGACTTGATGAGGTTATTGAACCGTCTCTTCAACTAGTGTGTGACAGGGCACAGGGAATTGTTCCTGTGGCACCTACACCAATTGAAGTGGAAGCTTATGATATTGATCATGAAACTTCGGATCAAGTCACTTCCAAACCTCGTAGGATGACAAGGATGCGTACTACTTCAGAGTGGTACGTAATCCTGTCTTGAAGGTCATGTTGCTAGACAACAATGAACTTACGAGCTATGGAGAAGCGATGGTGGGCCCGGATTCCGATAAATGTCTTGAGGCCATAAAATCCGAGAGAGGATCCATGTATGAAAACAAAGTGTAGACTTTGGCAGAACGGCTCGATGGTCGTAATGCTAATGAGTACAGATGGATTTCAAAAGGAAGACGGACAATGATGGTAAATGTCACCATTAAGAAAGCTCGACTTGTCGTTAAGATGTTTTCCAACAAGTTCAAGGAGTTGACTACGATGAGATTTTCTCACTCGTAGCGATGCTAAGAGTCTGTTGGAATTATATTAGCGATTACTGCATTATTTATGAAATCTTGCAGATAGGATGTCAAAACATTGTTTCCTCGACGATTTTAATGAGGAAAGGTTGTATGTGATACAACCGGAAGGTTTTGTCAATCCCGAAAGATGCTAATAAGTATGCAAAGCTCCAGCAATCCTTCTAAGGACTGGAGTGAGCATCTCGGAGTTGGAATGTATGCTTTGATGATGATCAAAAATTTTGGGCTTGTACAAAGTTTATGAGAAACTTGTATTTCCAAAGAAGTGAGTGGGAGCACTATAGAATTTCTGATGAGTATATGTTGTTGACATATTGTTGATCAGAAATGACGTAGAATTTCTGGAAAGCATATAGGGTTATTTTGAAAGTGTTTTTCAATGGAAAGCCTGGATTAAGCTACTTGAACATTGAGCATCAAGATCTATAAGGATAGATCAAAATGCTTAATAATACTTTCAAATGAGCACATACCTTGACATGATCTTGAAGGTGTTCAAGATGGACCAGTCAAAGAAGGAGTTCTTGCCTGAGTTGTAAGGTACGAAGTTAAGACTTAAAGCTCGACCATGGCAGAATAGAGAGAAAGGACGAAGGTCGTCCCCTATGCTTAAGACGTAGGCTCTTCAGTATGCTATGCTGTTTACCGCACCTGAAGTGTGCCTTGCCATGAGTCAGTCAAGGGGTACAAGAGTGATCCAATAATGGCTCACAGGACAACGGTCAAAGTTATCCTTAGTAACTAGTGGACTAAGGAATTTTCTCGATTATGGAGGTGGTAAAAGAGTTCGTCGTAAAGGTTACGACGATGCAAGCTTGACACCTATCCGGATAGCTCTGAGTAGAGAGACCGGATACATATAATGGAGCAATAATTTAGAATAGCTCCAAGTAGAACAGTTGTTTGGAATAGCTCCAAATAGAGTGTGGTAGCTGCATCTAGGAGATGACATAGAGATTTGTAAAGCACACACGGATCTGAAAGGTTTAGACCCGTTGACTAAAACCTCTCTCACAAGCAACATGATCAAACATAAAACTCATTGAGTGTTAATCACATAGTGATGTGAACTAGACTACTGACTCTAGTAAACTCTTGGGTATTAGTCACATGGCGATGTGACCTGTGAGTGTTAATCACATGGCGATGTGAACTAGATTATTGACTCTAGTGCAAGTGGGAGACTGTTGGAAATATGCCCTAGAGGCAATAATAAAAGTATTATTATTATATTTCCTTGTTCATGATAATTGTCTTTTATTCATGCTATAACTATATTATCCGGAAATCGTAATACACGTGTGAATACATAGACCACAATATGTCCCTAGTGAGCCTCTAGTTGACTAGCTCGTTGTGATCAACAGATAGTCATGGTTTCCTGGCTATGGACATTGGATGTCGTTGATAACGGGATCACATCATTAGGAGAATGATGTGATGGACAAGACCCAATCCTAAGACTAGCACAAAAGATCTTGTAGTTCATTTGCTAGAGCTTTGCCAATGTCAAGTATCTCTTCCTTCGACCATGAGAGCGTGTAACTCCTGGATACCGTAGGAGTGCTTTGGGTGTATCAAACGTCACAACGTAACTGGGTGACTATAAAGGTGCACTACAGGTATCTCCGAAAGTATCTATTGTTTTATGCGGATCGAGACTGGGATTTGTCACTCCGTGTAAACGGAGAGGTATCTCTGGGCCCACTCGGTAGGACATCATCATATGCGCAATGTGACCAAGGAGTTGATCACGGGATGATGTGTTACGGAACGAGTAAAGTGACTTGCCGGTAACGAGATTGAACAAGGTATTGGATACCGACGATCGAATCTCGGGCAAGTAACATACCGATAGACAAAGGGAATTGAATACGGGATTCATTAAGTCCTTGACATCGTGGTTCATCCGATGAGATCATCGTGGAACATGTGGGAGCCATCATGGGTATCCAGATCCCGCTGTTGGTTATTGACCGGAGAACGTCTCGGTCATGTCTACATGTCTCCCGAACCCGTAGGGTCTACACACTTAAGGTTCGATGACGCTAGGGTTATAAAGGAAGTTTGTATGTGGTTACCGAATGTTGTTCGGAGTCCCGGATGAGATCCCGGACGTCACGAGGAGTTCCGGAATGGTCCGGAGGTAAAGATTTATATATGGGAAGTCCTATTTTGGCCACCGGAAAATGTTCGGGATTTTTCGGTATTGTACCGGGAAGGTTCTAGAAGGTTCCGGAGTGGGGCCCACCTGCATGGGGGGACCCACATGGACGTGGGTAGTGGGGGCAAGGCCCCACACCCCTGGTCAAGGCGCACCAAGATCCCCCCTTAGAAGGAATAAGATCATACCCCGAAGGGATAAGATCAAGATCCCTAAAAAGGGGGGATAACAATCGGTGGGGAAGGAAATAATGAGATTTCTTTCCTCCCACCTTGGCCAACGCCCCAATGGACTTGGAGGGCAAGAAACCAGCCCCTCCACCCCTATATATAGTGGGGAGGCGCATGGGAGCTATACACAAAGTTCTGGCACAGCCCTACCTCTCTCCCTACTCCTCCTCTCCCATGGTGCTTGGCGAAGCCCTGCTGGATTGCCACGCTCCTCCACCACCACCACGCCGTTGTGCTGCTGTTGGATGGAGTCTTCCTCAACCTCTCCCTCTCTCCTTGCTGGATCAAGGCGTGGGAGACGTCACCGGGCTGTACGTGTGTTGAACGCGGAGGTGCCGTCCGTTCGGCACTAGGATCATCGGTGATTTGAATCACGACGAGTACGACTCCATCAACCCCGTTCACTTGAACGCTTCCGCTTAGCGATCTACAAGGGTATCTAGATGCACTCTCTTTCTACTTGTTGCTGGTCTCTCCATAGATAGATCTTGGTGACACGTAGGAAAATTTTGAATTTCTGCTACGTTCCCCAACACATGACCCATCCGTTAGCTTAGCATTATGATCGTTAGAGTTTCATTGCTACTGCTTTCTTCATGACTTATACATGTTCCTCAGACTATGAGATTATGCAACTGCCGAATACCGGAGGGACACTTTGTGTGCTACCAAACGTCACAATGTAAATGAGTGATTATAAAGGTGCTCTACAGGTGTCTCTGATGGTGTTTGTTGGGTTGTCATAGATCGAGATTAGGATTTGTCACTCCGTGTTTCGGAGAGGTATCTTTGGGCCCTCTCGTTAATACTCATCACTATAAGGGTTGCAAGCATTGTGACTAATGAGTTAGTTGCAGGATGAAGTATTACAGAACAAGTAAGGAGACTTGCCGATAACGAGATTGAACTAGGTATGATGATACCGATGATCGAATCTCGGGCAAGTAACATACCGATGACAAAGGGAACAAATTATGTTGTTATGCGGTTTGACCGATAAAGATCTTCGTAGAATATGTAGGAGCCAATATGAGCATCCATGTTCCGCTATTGGTTATTGACCGGAGATGTGTATCGGTCATGTCTACATAGTTCTCGAACCCGTAGGGGCCGCACGCTTAACGTTCGATGACGATATTTATTATGAGTTGTGTGTTTTTGATGACCGAAGTTTGTTCGGAGTCCCGGATGAGATCACGGACGTGATGAGGAGTCTCGAAATGTTCGAGACATAGAGATTGATATATTGGACGACTATATTCGGACACCAGAAGTGTTCCGAAGAAGTTTCGGTTAAAACCGGAGTGCTGGAGGGTTACCGGAACCCCCCGGGGGAACTAATGGGCCTCATGGGCCTTGGTGGAGAGAGAGAGAGAGAGGGGCGGCCAGGGCAGGCTGCGCGCCCCCTTCCCCTTGGGTCCAAGTTGGACTAGGGAAGGGGGGCGGCGCTCCCCTTTCCTTCTCCCTCTCCCTCTCCTTCCTTCCCTCCTCTCCCTCTTGGTGGAATCCTAGTAGGACTCCCCTTGTGGGGCGCGCCCTAGGAGGGTCGGCTGGCCTCCCATTGCTCCTTTATATACGGGGGCAGGGGGGCACCCTAGGACACACAAGTTTATCTTAACTGTGTGCGGTGCCCCCCTCCACAGTTACACACCTCGATCATACCATCGTAGTGCTTAAACGAAGCCCTGCGCCAGTAACATCATCATCACCGTCGCCATGCCATCGTGCTGATGGAACTCACCTTCGTTCTCAACTGGATCAAGAGCACGAGGGACGTCATCGAGTTGAACGTGTGCTAAACGCGGAGGTGTTGTACGTTCGGTACTTGATCGGTTGGATCGCGAAGAAGTTCGACTACATCAACCGCGTTATTGAAACGCTTCCGCTTTCGATCTACGAGGGTACGTGGACACACTCTCCCCTCTTGTTGCTATGCATCACGTAGATAGATCTTGCGTGATCGTAGTTTTTTTTTTGAAATTACCGCGTTCTCCAACAGTGGCATCCGAGCCAGGTCTATGCGTAGATGTTATATGCACGAGTACAACACAAGGAGTTGTGGGCGATAATAGTCATATTGCTTACCACCAACGTCCTACTTTGATTCAGCGGTATAGTTGGATGAAGCAGCCCGGACCGACATTACATGACCGCGTTCATGAGACTGGTTCTACCGATGTGATTTTGCACATAGGTGGCTGGCGGGTATCTGTTTCTCCAACTTTAGATGAATCAAGTTTGACTATGGCCGGTCCTTGTTGAAGGTTAAAATAGCACACTTGATGAAAAATCGTTGTGGTTTTGGTGCGTAGGTAAGAACGGGTCTTGCTAGAAGCCCGTAGCAGCCACGTAAAACTTGCAACAACAAAGTAGAGGACGTCTAACTTGTTTTTGCAGGGCTTGCTGTGATGTGATATGGTCAAGGCATGATGTGATATAAATTGTTGTATGAGATGATCATTTTTTGTAACAAAGTTATCGGCAACTGGAAGGAGCCATATGGTTGTTACTTTATTGTATGCAATGCAATCGTCATGTAATTGTTTTACTTTATCACTAAGCGGTAGCGATAGTCGTAATAACAATAGTTGGCGAGACGACAACGATGCTACAATGGAGATCAAGGTGTGACGCTGGTGACGATGGAGATCATGACGATGCTTCGGTGATGGAGATCATGAGCACAAGACGATGATGGCCATATCATGTCACATATTTTGATTGCATGTGAAGTTTATCTTTTATGCATGTTATTTTGCTTAGTACGGTGGTAGCATTATAAGATGACCCCTTACTAAAATTTCAAGGTATAAGTGTTCTCCCTGAGTATGCACCGTTGTGACAGTTCTTCATGCTGAGACACCATGTGATGATCGAGTGTGATAATCTCTACGTTCACATACGATGGGTGCAAGCCAGTTTTGCACACGCAGAATACTCGGGTTAAACTTGACGAGCCTAGCATATGCAGATATGGCCTCGGAACACTGAGACCGAAAGGTCGAGCATGAATCATATAGTAGATATGATCAACATAGTGATGTTCACCATTGAAAACTACTCCATCTCACGTGATGATCAGACATGGTTTAGTTGATTTGGATCACGTGATCATTTAGATGACTAAAGGGATGCCTATCTAAGTGGGAGTTCTTAAGTAATATGATTAATTGAACTTTAATTTATCATGAACTTAGTCCTGATAGTATTTTGCAAATTATGTTGTAGATCAATAGCTCGTGTTATAGCTTCCTTATGTTTTTTATATGTTCCTAGAGAAAACTAAGTTGAAAGATGATAGTAGTAATGATGCAGACTGGGTCCGTGATCTGAGGTGTATCCTCATTGCTACATAGAAGAATTATGTCCTTGATGCACCGCTAGGTGACAGACCTATTGCAGGAGCAGATGCAGATGTTATGAACGTTTGGCTAGCTCAATATGATGACTACTTGATGGTTTAGTGCACCATGCTTTACGGCTTAGAACCGGGACTTCAAAAACGTTTTTGAAATGTCACGGAGCATATGAGATGTTCTAAGAGCTGAAATTGGTATTTCAGCCTCATGCCCTGTCAAGAGGTATGAGACCTCTGACAAGTACTTTGCCTAAAAGACGGAGGAGAATTGCTCAACTAGTGCACATGTGCTCAGAATATCTGGGTACTACAATCACTTGAATCAAGTGGGGGTTAATCTTCTAGATAAGATAGTGATTGACAGAGTTCTCTAGTCACCATCACCAAGTTACTGGAACTTCCTGATAAACTATAGTATGTGAGGGATGACGAAAATGATTGCCGAGCTCTTCGTGATGCTGAAATCGACGAAGGTAGAAATCAAGAAAGAGCATCAAGTGTTGATGATTAAACAAGACTACTAGTTTCAAGAAAAGAGCAAAGGGAAAGAAAAGGAACTTCAAGAAGAATGGCAAGCAAGTTGTCACTCCCATGAAGAAGCCCAAAGATGGATCTAAGCCTGAAACCGAGTGCTTCTACTACAAAGGAAATGGTCACTGGAAGTGGAACTGCCCCAAATATTTTGGCAGATAAGAAGGATGGCAAAGTGAACAAAGGTATATTTAGTATACACATTATTGATGTGTACCTTACTAGTGCTTGTAGTAATCCCTGGGTATTTGATACTTGTTCGGTTGCTAAGATTAGTAATACGAAACAGGAGTTGCAGAAGAAATAGAGACTAGTTGAGGGTGTAGTGACGATGTGGGTCGGAAGTGGTTCCAAGATTGATATGATCATCATCGCACACCCCCTATACTTTCGGGATTAGTGTTGAACATAAATAAATGTTATTTGGTGTTTGCATTGAGCATGAATATGATTAGATCATGTTTATTGCAATACGGTTATTCATTTAAGACAGATGATAATCCTTATTCTGTTTACATGAATAAAACCTTCTATGGTCATACACCCAATGTTGATGGTTTATTGAATCTCGATCGTGGTAATACACATATTCATAATGATGATGCCAAAAGATGCAAAGTTGATAATGATAGTGCAAATACTTGTGGCACTGCCATTTAGGTCATATTAGTGTAAAGCGCATGAAGAAACTCCATGCTGATGGGCTTTTGGAATCACTTGATTATGAATCACTTGGTGCTTGCGGACCATGCCTCATGGGCAAGATGACTAAAACTCCATTCTTCGTAACAATGGAACGAGCTATTGACTTATTGGAAATAATACATACCGATGTATGCGGTCCAATGAGTGTTGAGCCACATCATTTTCTAACCTTCACAGATGATTTGAGCAGATATGGGTATATCTACTTTATGAAACACAAGTATGAAACATTTGAAAAGTTCAAAGAATTTCAGAGTGAAGTGGAGAATCATCGTAACAAGAAAATAGTGTTTCTATGATCTGATCGTGGAGGAGAATATTTGAGTTACGAGTTTGGCCTTCATTTAAAACAATGTGGAATAGTTTCACAGCTCACGTCACCTGGAACGCCACAGTGTAATGGTGTGTCCGAATGTTGTAACCGCACTTTATTAGATATGGTGCGATCTATGGTGTCTCTTACCGGTTTACCACTATCGTTTTGGGGTTATGCATTAGAGACAACTGCATTCACTTTAAACAGGGCACCATCGAAATCTGTTGAGACTATGCCTTATGAACTATGGTTTGGCAAGAAACCAAAGTTGTCTTTCTTAAAGTTTGGGGCTGCAATGCTTATGTGAAAAAGCTTCAACCTGATAAGCTCGAATCCAAATCGTAGAAGTGCGTCTTCATAGGATACCCAAAGGAAACTGTTGGGTACGACTTCTATCACAGATTCGAGGGCAAAATATTTGTTGCTAAAATGGATCCTTTCTAGAGAAAGAGTTTCTCTCGAAAGAAGTGAGTGGGAGGAAAGTAGAGCTTGATGAGGAAATTGTACCTTCTCCCGAATTGAAAGTAGTTCATCACAGAAATCAGTTCTAGTGATTCCTACACCAATTAGTGAGGAAGCTAATGATGATGATCATGAAACTTCAGATCAAGTTACTACCAAACCTCGTAGGTCTTCCAGAGTATGGTCCGCACTAGAGTGGTATGGTAATCCTGTTCTGGAAGTCATGTTACTAGACCATGATGAATCTACGAACTATGAGGAAGCGATGATGAGCCCAAATTCCGTGAAATGGCTTGAGGAAATGAATTCTGAGATAGGATCCATGTATGAAAACAAAGTGTGGACTCTGGTGGACTTGCCCGATGATCAGCAAGACATAGAAAATAATTGATCTTCAAGAGGAAGATGGACGCGTATAGTAGTGTTACTATCTACAAAGCTCGACTTTTCGAAATGAGTTTTCGACCAAGTTTAAGGTGTTGACTACAATGAGATTCTCTCAACTATAGCGATGCTTAAAACTGTCTGAATCAAGTTAGCAGTTGCCATTTTATGAAATCTGGCAATTGGATGTCAAAACTGCATTCCTAAATGGATATTTCTTAAAGAAGAGTTGTATATGATGCAACGAGAAGGTTTTGTCGATCCTAAAGGTACTTTAACAAGGTGTGCAAGCTCTAGTGATCCATCTATGGACTGGTGCAAGCATCTCGGAGTTGGAATATATGCTTTGATGAGTTGATCAAAGCATATAGTTTTATACAGACTTGCGGTGAAGCCTGTATTTACAAGAAAGTGAGTGGGAGCACTACAACCTTTCTGATAAGTATATGCGAATGACATATTGTTGATCGGAAATGATGTAGAATTTTCTGGAAAGCATAAAGGAGAGTTTGCAATAAGATTTTCAAAGAAAGACCTCAGTGATGTTGCTTACATATTGGGCATCAAGATCTATAGAGATAGATCAAGACGCTTGATAAGATTTTTGAATGAATACATACCTTGACAAGATTTTGAAAGACTTCTAAATGGATCAGTGAAAGAAGGAGTTCTTGCCTGTATTACAAGGTGTAAAGTTGAGTAAGACTCAAAGCCCGACCACAGAAGAAGATAGAAAGAGAATGAAAGTCATTCCCTATGCCTCGGTCATAGGTTCTATAAAATATGCTATGCTGTGTACCAGACATATTGTGTACCTTGCCATGAGTTTGGCAAGGGGGTACAATAGTGATCTAGGAGTAGATCACTGGACAACGGTCAAAATAATCCTTAATGAGGACTAAGGAAATGTTTCTCGGTTATGGGGGTGATAAAGAGTTCATTGTAAAGAGTTACGTCGATGCAAGTTTTTACACCAATCTAGATGACTCTAAGTCTCAATCTGGATACATATTGAAAGTGGGAGCAATTAGCTAGAGTAGCTCCATGCAGAGCATTGTAGACATAGAATATTTGCAAAATACATACGGCTCTGAATGTGACAGACCCGTTGACTAAAATTCTCTCATGAGCAAAACATGATCACACCTTAGTACTCTTTGGGTATTAATCACATAGCAACGTGAACTAGTAAACCCTCTGGGTGTTGTTCACATGGCGATGTGAACTATGGGTGTTAATCACATACAGATGTGAACTATTGGTGTTAAATCACATGGCAATGTGAACTAGATTATTGACATGCAAGTGGGAGACTGAAGGAAATATTGTCATTTGATGAACGGGATCACATCATTAGGAGAATGATGTGATGGACATGACCCATCCGTTAGCTTAGCATTATGATTGTTACAGTTTCATTGCTACTGGCTTCTTCATGACTTATACATGTTCCTCAGACTATGAGATTATGCAACTCCGAATACCGGAGGAACACTTTGTGTGCTACCAAACATCACAACGTAAATGGGTGATTATAAAGGTTCTCTACAGGTGTCTCCGAAGGTGTTTATTGGGTTGGCATAGATCGAGATTAGGATTTGTCAGTCCATGTTTAGGAGAGGTATCTCTGGGCCCTCTCGGTAATACTCATCACTATAAGCCTTGCAAGCATTGTGACTAATGAGTTAGTTGCGGGATGAAGTATTACGAAACGAGCAAAGAGACTTGCCGGTAACAAGATTGAACTAGGTACGATGATACCGACGATCGAATCTTGGGCAAGTAACATACCGATGACAAAGGGAACAACGTATGTTGTTATGCGGTTTGACCGATAAAGATCTTCATAGAATATATAGGAGCCAATATGAGCATCCAGGTTCTGCTATTGGTTATTGACCGAAGATGTGTCTCGGTCATGTCTACATACACTACTGGAAACAGGGAATTTGCCATCAGTCGGCTCTTTGCCGTCTGCCAGCGGATGGCAAAGAACGTCTTTGCATCTGCTTACAAAAAACGGACGGCAAAGAACTGACAGATGGCAAAGAACCTGGTTGCCATCAGCCAGTTCTTTGCCATTCGCTAGCCGATGGCAAAGAATCTTTGCCATCCGCTGGCAGACGGCAAAGAGGTGGGTAGGTTCCAATGCTGTAACGGCCTATCAACCCACCTCTTTGCCATCTGCCAGCAGATGGCAAAGAAGTGGGTGGGGCCCAGTGGATGATGGCACTGTAATGGCCCAGTAGCCCCACCTCTTTGCCATCTGCCAGCCGCTGGCTGATGGCAAAGATGTGGGCCTTTGCCATCCGCTGGCTAATGGCAAAGAAGTCGGACTATCTCCTCCCCTCTCTTCTTCTAAAAAAAATCTCCTCCCCTCTCTCCCAGCCCGGCCCCACCCCTCTCTCTCTCCCCACCTCACCCACCCACCACCGTTGTCTAAAAAAACCACCCACCACAGCACCCGCGTGCCCCAGCCCCGCGTTCCGGACGCTGCCCAGCACCGCCCCGGCCCGCCACCGCCCAGCACTGCCGCCG
>NC_041383.1:759311725-759319183 GCF_002162155.2 Triticum dicoccoides | reverse complement strand
ACAGCCCGCCCCTGCGCCCGTCCCTCCACCGTTCCAGGCCGCGGCACCGCCCCCTCCCCGCGGCCCTCCCGGCCACCGCGGCGTGCCCCGTGGCCCTCCCCGCCACCATTGCCCGCCCCTCCACCGAGCCAGGCCGCGTCTTCGCCCCCTTCCCGCGGCCCTCCCCGCCATGGCGCCATCCAACGCAGTTTAAATCTGGTACTTTTCTTTGTCAATTCTTGTGCTAATATGGACTATAATTTCTAGGGGATTTACATTGTAAGTCTCTTTGCGGTCAGGACACAGCTTCACGTGTAGCTCTAGCCAAGAAGACAGTTGATCCAGTCCTAGTCCTGGTCACTTCATGTGTAGCTCTAGCCAAGAAGACTCGAACATGGCATACTGCAGTTGTAGGTATAGGTGTGTTTGCGTCGAGTCTCTCGTAGCTCGTATGCCTGTTCTGTATGTGATCGAAAGAAGTTGATGACCTGAAAGCAAGGTTTATAGTGTTAAAAATCTACTGAAATCTGCAACAAAATTGATCGTCGTGTTGGGAAAGGCGTGTTTGCGTCGAGTCTCTCCTTTTGCAATTTTTAATTTCTCATGTCCATGTTCAGACTTGCAGAGGTGGGGGTCTTCCCCCTTTTCAAAAAAAAAAATGTTCAGACTTGCAGTCCAAGTTGCAATTGGAATTCAACTAAAATTGACAAAATTCACTTCTTGTTGTTTCTTGATATAAAACTACATATGTACGACATAACCGTGACATACATTCAGAAAAAGATGAATCTTCTTTGAGGTTTGCAAGTTGGATTGTGCTCAACACTGATTGCATACAGTAGGTGTTCTTGGACTCTTTTGCACTATAATTCTTGATAATTTTCATTGTCATTTACTTTGTCAACACACTGTGTAGGCTCTGAATGTTTTTATGCTATTAGGTGCACACATTCTTTTGTATTTTTCTGCATGCTTTCACTAATATTGTGTGTGAAGTGTAATTTTCAGCTACCTCAGGATTATAGTGTAGGTTCTATGATTTTTTGCCACTGTATTTCTTCATTCTAGACTTCAAAGTTTCTGTAATTTCAAGAGTATCCTGTTTGTTTCTAATTTAATATACTAATATTTCCCTAGATTTTATTACTATATAGTAAGTAGAAGTGTTTCTGACCTGGTGATCTTCCTGGGATTTCCCTCAATGTTTGGCTGTTTGGTGGGTCGCAAGCTGATGGGCAGTTGTTCGCCATGGTCCAGGGTATTTGTGGTTCAGGTTTAGTTAAAACCAGGTGACAGTCTAGCCCGACCCATTTTTTAGAAATAGAAAGCATACAGTCGCCGGGGTGGTTTTTTTTGGACATACAAGTGTCCTCTATTTATTTGTCAGGAAATGTGAATGTTACCAAATTGGAAAACAATCAAGTACTAAATAGACACTCCCTAATTTTAAGAGGATTTTTAACCTAGATTTTTCTGTTTAGTGCTGGTTTGGCTTGCCTTAGCTTTTATATTTGAACAATCAGGTTCACAAATAGATACCAACCTAGACACGAGCTGGATAAACCCTATCTGATTTTGTTATCTCCACTTGAGATTTGCAGGGGAGGTTGCATTTCCCGGAGGAAAGGCAGAGGAGGGTGATGCTGATGATGCAGCAACATCATTAAGGGAGGCAAAGGAGGAGATTGGGCTTAATCCAGCCTTGGTCACTGTCGTTTCCTCGCTTGAGCACTTCTTGCCCAAGGTAAGATGTCTATGGGTTCTCGCTTATACCCCTACTGAAAAAAATCACGTTGTATAGCGGACAGACTATTTAAGTGCACACTGAAAGGCATGTTAGTTTTTTTTTCTTAACTTCGAAAAAACACATGCACGCAACCAAGATTTAGGATATGCTTATAGATGTTTTGAGGATCATGTAGCAGGCTTTTCTTTACAGTCCACTTTTGCCGGATAGAATTTATCTTTGTCCGTTTGACACCACGACACCCAGACACGACACCCCCGACCCCCGACACCTCTTCGGCTTCCTGTTGACTAAAAAGGTGCTTTTCGGCCTTCCAGAGGCCGACGGGGTAGTAGATGTCTGGTGCTCAACTTTTGAAGTTGTGTATCCGCATGTGCCCGCGTAGCATGTTTCGGTGTTGCGGCCAGGCGAACACTCTGGTACGTGGGCACCTGCTAATTAATTCCTTCATTAGCCCTCGTGAATGGTGCGGTTGATGGTAGACACCCCATGAATATGTCCACTTGCATCTTGAGTTTCTCTGCACCCATCAGCGTGACTTCTGACATGGTTTCGTCTACAGGATGAAATTAGATGCTACTCCTTGCGTTTCAAAATATTTGACAGTCGAGGGTAGAAAGAACTCACAGACATGATCTATATTGACAACTTTAGTTTGGACAGAGATGAAGTAATCAATTTTGGACATGTGGATGGCATTCAAATATGTCGGTTGCCAAACTGAATCAAGAAGGCCACAACACATAAAAATTGTAAACTATGGCAAGCAGTTTGTAATATATGCTTATTTGGATGAACAAACCGGTGTGTCCACGACACCCCCGACACCCGACACCTCTTCGGCCTCCTGTTGACCGAAAAGGTGCTCTTCGGCCTTCCAGAGGCCGACGGGGTCATTATTTGTGAATTATGAGTTAGGTCATATATTTTCCAATTTTGTTATGAAAAACAGCATATATATTTGCGTTGATCGGGTGGATTTAAATGTGCAGTTGTTTCATCGCTGTGAGGGTCTGGTGTTCAACGACCTCCCCGTGCGTTCGACGAGCTCCGCCCCTGCGTTCGTGGGTGAGCACAAATGACATCTCCTCCTCCCCCCCTTCATTTGCTCTGTTCCGGTCTTTGTGCCGATGAAACTTGCTAGCTATAGGTGTATTCAATCATCAGTATGCGGGACCACTATGCGTCTCCCGTTCGAAAGGGTTACATCTATAAATATGCATTCATTTGCATATTTATAACCGTAATTCTTTCGAATTGTCCAACGTTATCAATGGACAGCCCGAGTATGTGTAGATTGGGTTCGTTTTCCCATATGCTCTGCTCCGGGTCTGATGCAGAATTTCGTCAGTGCCTCTCTGTTGTTCTCCGAGTACACATCCTCTCTACTTATTGCCGAGACGTGTATCAGGAGAACAGCGGGGAGGTGCTGCCGAAATTTTGTGTCAGATCCGGAGCAAAGCATGGGAAAACGAACCCAATCTACACATACTCGGGTGGGATTAGGACCTATCTTTACCTATTAGTGTCTAGGTTGCATGGACGTAATAAAACTGAGAAACTCTATTAACTGATGAATATGGTTTGCTGAATTATGTATGTATTTCTTGTGTGTCCAGTAGCTAGGCAAGATGAGTGATCGTGCGTGGATGTACATTGGTCACCCTAGTCAGAAATACATGACCCCTGAATGGATGACAAAAACCAAGGGGTTTATCAGAGCCGCATTTGCAAATGGACAGGAAACAACCTGGTACCCCTGTGTCGAGTGCGACAACTATCGTAAGATGTCAGAGTTTGAAATGATCAAACACCTGCAGAAGTGGGGTTTTACGCCCGGTTATACGATGTGGACATTTCATGGTGAGTCTGTCCAACGTTCCAGAGCTGAGGAGGGCCGTCGTCGCACCGACGAGCATGGTACTGGGATGGAAGACATGGTGCAAGACTTTGATGATGCTCGGGATTCGGACGATGAGATGGAGGAATCTGCAAAGGCCTTCAATGATATGTTGGAGTCTTCGAAGCGTCCTCTCCACGAGCACACCGAGCTTTGTTAGCTAGATGCCATCGCACAAGTAATGGCTCTGAAGGCTCAATTCAACTTGGGCAGAGAATGCTATGACGCGATGGTGACATTATTTGGACGCTTTCTACCCAAAGGCCATATAATGCCTGCAAACCTGTACCAGTCGGACAAAATCCTCCGTGTACTTAAGATGCCCTATGAGAACATAGAGAATGGATGTGCCTTATTTAGGCTCCAATATGCGGACTTGAACTATTGTCCCATTTGCATGTCCTCCAGGTATGTTGAGGTAGACAATGGTATGGGTGAGAAGAGTCAGACCAAAATCCCCATTAACGTTCTTCGGTATATGCCAATCATACCAAGACTTCAACGTCTATTCATGGTCGAAGAGACGGCCAGACAGATGACATGGCACAAATTGGGCAAAAGAACCGAATGGGATGCAGATGGGAATCTGATGATGGTACACACATCGGATGGTGCTGCATGGAAACACTTCGATGCATTGCATGATGAAAAAGCGGCAGATCCACGGAATCCTCGAGTAGGCATCAGCACGGATGGGTTCAATGTGTTTGGTATGATGGAAGCCCAATACAATTGTTGGCATGTATTTGTCATTCCACTCAATATCCCCCCGGACAGATTATGCAAAGAAAGAACATTTTCCTGATGTTGATAATTCCGGGGCCCAACTATCTGGGGAAGAATATGAATGTGTACATGCAGCCGCTTAAGGATGAATTGCAAGAAGCTTGGGATAATGGGATCAAGACATACGACGCCGCTACAAAAAAACTTCCTAATGCGTGTGTGGTACATGTACTCGATGCATGACTTGCCGGCGTATGCGCTATTCGTTGGCTGGGGTGTGCATGGAAGGTTCCCGTGCCCCACATGCAAGGCAACTCTTGAGTTTCGTCGGCTGCAGGTGGGTGGCAAGTTTTCTTGCTTCGACATGCATAGACAGTTCCTGGATCCTCACCATAAGTTCAGAAAAGATAAGAAGAACTTCATCAAAGGTAGAGATGTCAAAAACTCTGCACCACCTGCATTGATAGGCCAACAGACCCTAGATCAGTTAAACGCTCTCAAGCCGGATCCAGAGCTTCCAGGGTATTTCAAGGGGTATAATACGGAACACGCCTGGACCCACAAGATATGCTTGTGGGATCTGCCGTACTTCAAAGACCTCCTTTGCCCACACAACATCGACGTGATGCACACTGAAAAGAATGTCAGTGAGGCCCTCTTTGGTACATTGTTCGGCATAGTAGGGAAAACGAAGGATAATCCTAAGGCCAGAGTCGATCAGGAGGCTCTATGTGATAGACCGCTACAAAACATGAAACAACCAAAAGGAAAGAAGAACTAGGCGAAGCCAAAGGCATGGTTCAATCTTGGAAGGCCGGTTATGAGGGAAATACTCCTGTGGGTGAAAAAGGAGTTGATATTCCCCGATGGGTATGCATCGAATCTAAAGAGGGGAGCGAGCCTTGAAAAATTGAAAATATTTGGTCTCAAGAGTCATGATTGGCACATATGGCTTGAGCGGGTAATGTCGGTGATGTTGCGTGGCTTTATCCCCGAGGATGAATGGCTAGTACTGGTAGAGCTGAGCTATTTCTTCCGTGTTCTATGTGCGAAAGAATTATCGCCTGGCTTGCTAGAAGAAATGGAAGAGTTGGCGCCGGAGTTGATCTGCAAGTTGGAGAAGATCTTTCCACCTGGCTTCTTTAATCCAATGTAGCATTTGATTTTGCATCTCCCGACCGAGGCACGATTGGGGGGGCCCATGTAGAATTGTTGGTGCTATGCAACTAAGTGGATGCAGAAGACGCTTCGAGCAAAATGTAAAAATAAACGTCAAATTGAAGCATCGATGGCCGAGGCATTCATTACTGAGGAGGCGGCAAACTTCGTGATAGCACACTACAAAGCCAAAAATCGTCATTTGCATAATCCGAAGCCTCGGTACAATGTTGGCGACCCTAAATGGGGTGGATCCAACTTCAGCCTATTCAAAGGGAAGCTCGCACCAGCCGGTGCTTATACTCCCTTATTGTTGGATAACGACGAATGGCGGACCATTACGTTGTGTATCTTGAACAATCTAACAGAAGTGCGGCCGTACATCGAGTAAGTTCGGTACATTGTTTCGCAACCTCTACTTCATTTGAACTGCTCTTATTCCCGAATATTTGATACAGTCAATACGTCACCAAATTCTCGTATGGAGCGGTTATCCAAAAGGATTCCGTCGAAGAGTATGAGCTTCTGGCAATGCATGGAGACGACTATCCCGGTTTCATCTCTTGGTTCAAACAAACGGTAATTTCCATTAGACCATTTCATTTCTTCTTCTAATTTCTGGCTAATGCAACAATCCTTTCGTATTAAACTTGTAGGCTAGTTCACAGTCTATGGACGCCGAATTGAGACAAGTCGCTAATGGTTTTGACTATAAGGTCCATTCATTTGAAAAATACGACATCAACGGGTATCGCTTTCGTACCTATGGCAAAGAGCTATCTATGGCCGACCGAAAGTCTACAAATTGTTGTGTCTCTGCTATCGGCAAAGGAGATACCGAGTATTATGGAAGAGTTGAAGCGATTTATGAACTTCTATTCTATGGTGCAAACCCACCGAACGTCATAGTCTTCAAATGTCATTGGTTCCAGCCGAAAGAGACTAGAAGGACTCATGAACATCTAGGGCTAGTCGAAATCAAACAAAGCACCCATTTGGATGTTCCCGATGTCTATATTACGGCTCAACAGGCAAACCAAGTTTTCTATCTACCGTGGGCCTGCCAAAGTGATCCAAATCTCAAAGGTTGGGATGTTGTTTATGAAGTGCCGCCACGTGTTAGACCATCTCCCCCCAATGAAGAGGATTATAACCTCACATTAATCCAGACACATATGAAGGAGAATTGTTCCAAGAAACACGTCTTTCCAAAAAACGTTTCAAGAACCGCTCACCTCATAACATTCAAGTAGACAACGGCAGTGAATCCAAGCCTGAGCAGGAACAAGAAGAGCCGGAACAAGAAGAGGTTACTGCTGCGGATGACCTGTCAATGCTTGACCGATTACATGCAGGAGGCCATCCAGATGTTGATGAATTTATTGATGATGATGAGCACGTCATTACTGATAGTGATGAGGATGATGCATTTATTGACCGCGAAGCATATATAGACGATGATGATGCATTTATTAATGATGATGATGAAGATTAATATTATAGTTCATGTCAGGTATTCCATTATTATTATATACATATATATTATTAATTAGTTCAAGTTTTAACCTAGCTAGCTCTAAAATGAGCTATACTTGGCATTTATTCCTCCAAAATGAATTTGTATGCTTAGCTAGCTCAAAAATGACATAACAACCTTAATTAGCTCAAAAATGACTTTAACCTAGGATAGCTCTAAAATGAGCTATACTTAGCATTTATTCCTCTAAAATGAATTTATATACATATTATTATTCATGTCAGGTATTCATTTTTTTATGTTGTACTAATTTTGTTTACTCTTTGTCATTCCAGGTGTTGACAGATGGTGGGCGCGGGTCGAGAGCGCTCCGGGGCTCCTACCTTGGCGCGTGGTAGGAGGGTAGTTCCATTCCCCCCCATAGCCTTCGGAGAGCGCTAGATCTCAGTTTGCAGAGTCCAGAGACGGTCG
>NC_041383.1:759306498-759311328 GCF_002162155.2 Triticum dicoccoides | reverse complement strand
GCTGCTAGAGGTGGATGTGGCGTCGGGAGAGGTAGGAAGGCTGCTACGCCTTCCTCGCCGCCACCCACAGCTGAGTCACCCAACCACAGGGCTGCTCTGTTTGAGATCGAGCCATCTGAGGTGGACCCGTCTCGGACTCCACTCCACGAGCCTCCGGCCAACGAGCCTATGGCAGACGCGCCTACGGCTGACGAGCCTCGGGCCGCCGAGCCTCGAGCCGCCGAGTCTTCGCCCCACGAGACTCCGGAGCTCAGACGGGGTCATGCTGAGTCGGAGCCGAGCCCATGGGAGGACTGGACGGAGTCGAGTGCACATGGTCGTGTTCAGGGTGGAGACTATAGTCCTGATAGCTATAGCGAGGGTGAGTGGGTTGAGGGGCGCAAAGTCTACTAGCGTGGTCGTACAAAGCTCCCGCCCACCCCGGCGACCCCCGACCAGAGGTGGTTGATTGCGCCTAACGGGGAGAAGTAAGTGCATTTACTCTTTTTTTAACCTTTTGCCTTGACGTTTCTTCAAATATCTAATGCGTTGGCCTTGTCATACTGCAGTTCTTGGACACACAAAGATGGTGTACGCAGGCCCAACACTGTCCTTGGTGTGATTTGTCGCCAGTGCTTCCCGGGGTGGGTCACGTTGCCGGGTGAGGGCCGGGTTCCAGAGCTAGGAATGACCTGGGAGCACTACTTGGCTGCCCCGGCCCCGCCGGAGCATAGGGTCGGCGATGTCGAGTGCGACACGGTGGCCGACATTGTGATCCCCACGTTTTGGGTAATTTCTCCTTTGCCATTTACGTTGTGTTTTCTTCTTTGATTGCATACCTTCTGCATGTGTTTTCTTGTTTGATTGTAGACCTTCTAATCCGTGTTTTCTTGTTTGATTGCAGACCTTCTACAGGTGTGCTGAGGGACAGGAGGAGGCCGCGGCTCGGGTTATCGACGCCGAGTGCAGGCGCCTACTTGGAAACTTTTGGCACGAGGCTTGGACGCAGGCTGTTCGAGACTACTTAGCACAGACTGGTATTAGGAGAAGAAAAGAGAAGTGCTGGGATAAGTATCTGAGTAAGGAGAAGTACATGAAGGTAATTACCTATTCTTAAGGCCTTTTACTTAGTTTCCTTGATTTGATTCGTAGGCGTAGCGCTCAAATTTCTCTTGCTTAACTTAGGTGCCCCCAAGATAGTGTGCGGACAAGATGGACTGCTGGGAGGTGTTGGTGGATGAGTGGTGCTCTCTGATACGTCTCCAACGTATCTATTATTTTTTATTACTCCATGCTACTTTGTCTACTGTTTTGGACTATGTTGGGCTTTATTTTCCACTTTCCTATTATTTTTGGGACTAACCTATTAACCGGAGGCCCAGCCCAGAATTGCTGTTTTTTGCCTATTTCAGTATTTCGAAGAAACAGAATATCAAACGGAGTCCAAACGGAATAAAACCTTCGGGAACGTGATTTCCTCACCGAACATGATCCAGGAGACTTGAACCCTACTCCAAGAAGTGCCAGAGGCGGTCACGAGGGTGGAGGGCGCCCCCCTGGGCGCGCCCCTGCCTCGTGGGCCCCCTGTTGCTCCACCAACATACTCCTTCCTCCTATATATACCTACATACCCCCGTCAGATCAGAACAGGAGCCAAAAACCTAATTCCACCGCCGCAACCTTCTGTATCCACGAGATCCCATCTTGGGGCCTGTTCCGGAGCTCCGCCGGAGAGGGCATCCACCATGGAGGGCTTCTACATCAACACCATAGCCTCTCCGATGAAGTGTGAGTAGTTTACTTCAGACCTTCGGGTCCATAGTTATTAGCTAAATGGCTTCTTCTCTCTTTTTGGATCTCAATACAATGTTCTCCCCCTCTCTTGTGGAGATCTATTCGATGTAATCTTCTTTTTGTTGTGTGTTTGTTGAGATCGATGAATTGTGGGTTTACGATCCCGCTTATCTATGAACAATATTTGATTCTTCTTTGAATTCTTTTATGTATGATTGAGCTATCTTTACAAGTCTCTTCGAATTATCCGTTTGGTTTGGCCAACTAGATTGGTAGTTCTTGCAATGGGAGAAGTGTTTAGCTTTGGGTTCAATCTTGCGGTGTCCTTACCCAGTGACAGAAAGGGTTGCAAGGCACGTATTGTATTGTTGCCATCGAGGATAACAAGATGGGTTTTTTTATCATATTGCATGAATTTATCCCTCTACATCATGTCATCTTGCTTAAGTCATTACTCTGTTTTACTTAATACTCTAGATGCATGTTGGATAGCGGTCGATGAGTGGAGTAATAGTAGTAGATGCAGAATCATTTCGATCTACTTGTCTTGGACATGATGCCTATATACATGATCATACCTAGATAATCTCATAATTATTCGCTTTTCTATCAATTGCTCAATAGTAATTTGTTCACCCACCGTAGAATACTTACGCTCTTGAGAGAAGATACTAGTGAAACCTATGGCCCCCGAGTCTATTCTTATCATATCAATCTCCATTACCTTATTTACTTGCCTTGTTTTTTACTTTGCCTTTTACTTTTTGCTTTGCATCTCTATATCAAAAATAACAAAAATATTATTTATCATATCTATCAGATCTCACCCTCATAAGTGACCATGAAGGGATTGACAACCCCTAATCGCGTTGGTTGCAAGTAGCTCCGTTTTGTGTAGGTACGAGGGACTCGTGCGTGATCTCCTACTAGATTGATACCTTGGTTCTCAAAAACTGAGGGAAATACTTACGCTACTTTACTGCATCATCCTCTCCTCTTCGGGGAAATCCAATGCAGTGCTCAAGAGGTAGCACTCTCCCCAATGGCGCGTCGCCCACAACATTGCAAAGGAGAAGCGTCTCAAAATGAAAGGTGTGCCACACCATCTAGGCAGCGTCAACCTACATGGGTACGGGAAAAATTGGGTATGTGTGGTTTGCTTCATGATTCATGCAAATTCATTATTTGTGCTAGCTTGAGTCCTTAACTAATACTCTGTTCATCTCTTTTAGTCAAAACACAACAAGGCTCTAGTGCCAGAGCTGTTCGACCTCTATGGCATGTCCAATATTGCATCGTACAAGAAGGCCAAGGCATTCTATGAGTCTGACCTCGAAAATGCAAAGAACTTCAGCAACGAGGCCTCCCACCACAAGATGGTGCAGTACGTTAAGCAGGGGAAGGCGAGGAAAGGGCCAGACTTTAACCCGAGCCGGCCTCTTGATCCAGAGCTGGTGATGATATCTGGTGGCGGGAGGTCCCATGGCTCGTTAGCCATTGGTAATGGACTGATACGTTGTAGTAGCACTCTCCCGCAGATCAAGAAGCGCCAGACCATCTCTGATCCTGAGATACCACCTCGTTTACGACCAGTGGAAATCGAATTCCAGGTTTGTTATACGGACTCAGTATCCTTTCCTCCATTACATTGTGTTTGCGGCCGTCGATGATACAATGCTAACGAGTGGTGTTGCAGGCTGCTATTGAGGCAGAGAGAGCGAAGACCCATGCTGCTTTTGAGGAGAGGGACCGACAGGCGGCGGAGAGGGACAGGGAGAATGAGGAGAGGGTGACTAGGCTGTTGGAGGAGGAGATGAACCAGAACGACTAGGCTAACCGGGCCATGTACGATCTCTTCATGGTAAGTTTCTTCTGCATATTAGCTAAATCATGCATGCAATGTTCCTTTCATTAGTAACTAATATGACTGACTTGTCAAAACAAAATGTGCAGTCCATGTGCGAGAAGAACGGCCAGACCCCTCCGCCGATGCCAGTCATTGCTTCGGCGGGCACGATGAGTTTCATTTGAACGGTCATTAGTTACTAGTCTTCACATTTGAGTTTCATCATGCTAACGATACATTAGAAATAATCTTTGGTGCAGCGTAACTCCCGACAAGCATCTACCGATCCTTCTCCGTCTGCCACTGGCGCGACCGGTCCTACACCTACACCTACACCTACACCTCCGTGATGATGGTAAGTTTCCCAAGTGTTTTGCTTAATAGAGTTTTGTTGTGATGCCATGTTGTATCTACACATATCATGCATAATGTGTGTATGTTTGAAATGCATTGTATGTGTGGGATTCGACACCTAGTCGTGTGCCTTTGGTAGCCTTCCATACAGAGAAATGCCTCCTAGTGCTTCCACTGAGCCATGGTAGTTTGCTACAGATCCAGAACACATGGATTGACCGGCATGTGTCCTTCTTTGCTCCTGTGTCTGTCCATACGGGGAAATGTCACGCGGTGTATCACCGAAGTCCTTGTAGCTTGCTACGACTTGGTTGCACTCGTTGATGACCGACACGTGCATTGCTGGGTCATGTATGCTTGTCCCTGTACGTTTGTGCCACCTTGGTTCTATGACTAGTCATGTCGACCCGGGTTCTCTGCCATATGGATACTAGCGACATAATCATATACTTAGCATTTTCCCTCCAAAATGACTCAATATGCTTAGCTAGCTCAAAAATGACATAATAAGCTTAATTAGCTCCAAAATGAAATATTTAACCTAGGATAGCTCTAAAATGATCTATACTTAGCATTTTTCCTCCAAAATGACTTAATATGCTTAGCTAGCTTAAAAATGACCTATTTAACCTAGGATAGCTCTAAAATCACCTATATTTAGCATCTTTTCCTCCAAAATGACTTAATATGCTTAGCTAACTCTAAAATGACATAATATGCTTAAGAAATGACATATTTTAGGTCCTAAATGACTTCATATGCTTAGCTAGCTCCAAAATGACATAATAACCTTACTTAGCTCCAAAATGACCTATTTAACCTAGGCTAGCTCTAAAATGACCTATACTTAGCATTTT
>NC_041383.1:759299408-759306072 GCF_002162155.2 Triticum dicoccoides | reverse complement strand
TTTTCCTCCAAAATGAATTAATATGCTTAACTAGCTCTAAAATGACATAATATGCTTAAGAAATGACATATTTTAGCTCCTAAATGACTTCATATGCTTAGCTAGCTCTAAAATGACATAATAACCTTACTTAGCTCCAAAATAACCTATTTAACCTAGGATAGCTCTAAAATGACATATACTTAGCATTTTTTCCTCCAAAATGACTCAATATTCTTAGCTAGCTCAAAAATTACATAATAAGCTTAATTAGCTCCAAAATGACCTATTTAACCTAGGATAGCTCTAAAATGACCTATACTTAGCATTTTTTCCTCCAAAATGACTTAATATGCTTAGCTAGCTTAAAAATGACCTATTTAACCTAGGATAGCTCTAAAATGACCTATACTTAGCATCTTTTCCTCCAAAATGACTTAATATGCTTAGCTAACTCTAAAATGACATAATATGCTTAAGAAATGACATATTTTAGCTCCTAAATGACTTCACATGCTTAGCTAGCTCGAAAATAACATAATAACCTTACTTAGCTCTAGAATGACCTTAGCATGTTTTACACCAAAATGACTTAGTATGCTTAGCTAGCTCAAAAATGACATAATAACCATACTTAGCTCCAAAATGACCTGTTTTACAGATATAAGTTGCGTCATAATAATCTTCACAGTTTAGTTGCATCATAATAATCTTCACATTTTAGTTGCATCATAATAATCTTCTTCTAGTCTTCTTCTTCTAACTTTCTTCTTTCCCATTTTACAGATTTGCTTAAGATCACGGAAGCTTGGGTTGATGGAGTGCTTGTATTTAGTTTTTGTTTTGACCTTGTGAAACTTGCTACCTATGGATGAAACTACGTAATATTGATGAAACTATGTATATGTACGGATGAAACTTGCTACTATTGGTAACATGTGTTGGATATATATGTGTTCACGACTATTGGTAATATGTGTTGAATATGCTATATTGGTCATATAAATATATTTGTGTTTGATTTTCAGTGAAAATGAATTGATATAAGAAAAAACAAAATTAAATGGGGCAATATAGTCACTTTGCCATCTGTTGGCAGATGGCAAAGAGCTTTGCCATCAGCTGGCAGATGGCAAAGAGGGCACGTGTCATGTACATGTACAATTTGGGCTGGCCTATATGGGCTCTTTGCCATCTGCCAGCAGATGGCAAAGCTCTTTGCCATGTGCTGGCAGACGACAAAGTTTGCAGCATTTGCCATCTGCTGGCAGACGGCAAAGAGCCTGCAGCCTTTTGCCATCTGTTGGCAGATGGCAAACAGCCTATAGCCTTTGCCATCTGTTGGCAGATGGCAAAGAGCCTGTAGCCTTTGCCATCTGCTGGCAAACGACACAGTATGCCGTTAGCCTTCTAACGGGGCTAACCCCGTTAAGAGGCTTTGCCATCTGCCAGCTGATGGCAAAGCCACAGGCTCTTTGCCATCAGCCAGCAGACGGCAAAGAAGCCTTTACCGGCAGGGTTTCAGACAAACTGCTTGCCATCTGCTGGCAGATGGCAAAGCCTTTGCCATCCACCGACCATGCCTTTTCCATCTGCCATGGCAGATGGCAAAGTGCCAGATTCCAGTAGTGATAGTTCTCGACCCCGTAGGGTCCGCACGCTTAACGTTCGATGATGATATGTATTATGAGTTATGTGTTTTTGATGACTGAAGTTTGTTCATAGTCCCGAATGAGATCACATACGTGAGGAGGAGTGTCAAAATGGTCGAGACATAAAGATTGATATATTGGACGACTATATTCGGACACCGGAAGTGTTCCGGAGAAGTTTCGGATAAAACCGGAGTGCCTGAGGGTTACCGGAACCCCCCGGGGGAACTAATGGGCCTCATGGGCCTTGGTGGAGAGAGAGAGGAGTGGCCAGGGCAGGCCGAGCGCCCCCTCCCCCTTGGGTCTGAATTGGACTAGGTAAGGGGGGGAGGCGCCCCCCTTTCCTTCTCCCTCTCCCTCTCCTTCCTCCCCCCTCTCTCCCTCTTGGTTGAATCCTACTAGGACGAGTAGTCCTAGTAGGACTCCCCTTGTGGGACGCGCCCTAGGAGGGCCGGCCGACCTCCCCTTGCTCCTTTATATATGGGGGCAGGGGGCACCCTAGGACACACAAGTTTCTCTTAACCGTGTGCAGTGCCCCCCTCCATAGTTACACACCTCGATCATACCATCGTAGTGCTTAGGCGAAGCCCTGCGCCGGTAACATCATCATAACTGTTGCCACGCAATCGTGCTGACGGAACTCACCCTCTTCCTCAACTGGATCAAGAGCATGAGGGATGTCATCGGGCTGAACGTGTGCTGAACGCGGAGGTGTCGTACGTTCGGTACTTGATCGGTTGGATTGTGTAGAAGTTCGACTACATCAACCGCGTTATTGAAACGCTTCTGCTTTCGGTCTACGAGGGTACGTGAACACACTCTTCCTCTCATTGCTATGCATCACCTAGATAGATCTTGCGTGATCGTAGGAAAGTTTTTGAAATTACAGCGTTCTCCAACACCCTAGTCACCCCAGATGGGGCTCTTCTCCGGCTTCGGCAGCAGCAAAGCCAAGGACAAGGCCCACGCCATCCCTTTTCCGCCTGAGCTCCCCCTGCCTCCGCCGGTGCCAGCTCGCCGGCAGACGCAGGGTGTCAACGTGCCAGTCCACCAGGCGGAGTGGCACTGGCAGAATCGCATGCCTCTCCCATACCTCGACATCACCCTGCCGCACGACTGGCATCTGGATCCGGAGAGGATCCTAGTGCCGGCAATGCCGCGGTCAGTTTGGGCGCACACGAAGGAGGTGCGGCGCCGGCGGACGCAGCTGATGCCCGAGAAGCGCAGTGACGCCGCGTACGCCTTCGACTCGCCCAGCTAGGCTCGTTGGTTCTCCTTCGAGCACGAGGAGGCCAGGCGGCGCGATGTCCGCGAAGTCGGCTGCAAGGCACCGCCGACCCTCCCTCGTCATCTGCGACGAGGACCAGGAGGTGGAGGCCACCTACCAGGCGGCAATGGTGGTTGTCCTCCGGGAGAGCGAGGAGGAGAAGCGTCGTAGGGAGAAAGAGGAGGTGGCGTACTAGGCGGTCACACTACAAGAAATGTGTCAACTTGTGACCAACATTATTGGTCACTGAATGGTCACTGTTTTCAATTTGTGACCTTTTTGTGACCAAAAACATATGGTCAAAAGCTGGCAGTCGTAAACTGACTATAGCGACCTTTCTTCTGGAATGGTCGTAGACATTTATGACCAAAATACGTCTATTGTGGCATTTTGGTCACTAGCAGCCTCCCCAGGCCACGTAGGCATCCGACGTGGCAATCTGATGTGGCACAAGAATCAGCCCGGTCGAATTCAGCGTTTTACATGGGCCTAGCCCAACAATTCGGCATTTCTATATTTTTTTCACCGTGCTTTTATTAGCTACATGGGCCTGGCCCAAGAATTCGGCCTTTTTATTTTCTAGGCCATGGCCTTTTTTATTTTATTTTTTCCAAAAGATGAGCCCACTAGTGAGATGGGACCTAGTTGTCAGGTTCTAACAAGTGGGTCCCAGTTGTCACTATTATATTCTTCAGATCTCAATTTTCCAGTAAATAAATAACAATATTTAAATCCGAACAAAGAGAAAACAAAATGCTTCAAACAGAGCACGACTAATCAGGAAAAATATGGTACACATCACGAATACAATCAGAAAGAGCCAAACTTGGCACATTATTACAATCAAACTTGTTCATCCTGGCAAGGATGGTTCATCCTGGTAACACAATATTACATAAAAATATGGTTCACATCAAGTTTACAATAAAAAAATGTTCACATCAGGTAACACAACTATCACAGTATAACTAGCTCCAATGCTTCCCCCAACTTGTTCATCCTGGACCTCACGACAAAACATGAATGAAGGCCAGCATCTGCAAGTTATCAAGAAAAATGGTTAGAACAAGCAAAATGCGACATTTTTACCATTTAAGCATAGAAGAACAGGGTCAACAACATTTTGATCTTTGAAAATGAACCAGGATTTCAATCTTTGAACAACAAAAAATTGATACAGTAGATCATTTGCGGTTCAAAACAACCCCTAAGGAGAGACATGTTGACACATTCATTTGGCAACATCTGTAGAAATTGAACCTCATAAACATGCAATGTGGAATTTGTATCTCAAAGAAGTATACATACTTATCACGTTTAATTAGCACATAAACATGCAATGTGGAATTTGTATCTCAAAGAAGTATGCATACTTATCAGGTTTAATTAGCACACAGAAGCCAAATGCTAGTAGCTCATGATTAGTACACAGGATAGGATTCAACAAAGTAAACAAGAAGGTGGCTACAGTACAAAACTAAGCTCATCACACAGAATAAAATGATATTAAAAGTAAGCTCAACATAAGCATATGAGTTTTTTGGCACCGCCAGATCAAACATAGCAACGCCAGAATAATCATATGAATCATCATTTGCTCAGCCCATCTTCCAAGTGCAACTACTTCATCATTCTAGGTAAATTAAGATGTTAAATGACTAAAAATAGAAGTATGCTACAATCATATGGTACTGGTTAAAAATGTGACTAGAGGACTACACTTGAACACATCACTTGCAATGCCTACTGGAAGGAGCAAGTGTATAGAAGAAAACAAACATTAGACAGGCTGGCCATCAGTCTTTAAAACCTTGATTTTGTATTCCTCAAAGAGAATCTCAGGAATATGTTGTTGTAGCATCATCTGACCAGCCAATCCATCATTAACACACGTGCACACACAGAGCAGAGAACGATTTGAAATCAAGTGCAAGAATTACAGTAGCACATACAATTAGCATGTTACGGTTTGTGGGTGATGGGGAAAATGCATGTGAAGTGCAATCACAGAGGGGTGTGTAAAATACACACCATCTTTGACAGCAAGCAAAACAGACAAGAATAGAGCATGTCAACTACTATAAAGCACAATCACTAGCATGGTGGTGAGAGTAGTTTCCAGACGCCAACCATTCTTCTTGCAGGTGCTGGATGCCCCCGCCTTATAGCGTGAGTGGAGGTAGCACGCAATCTGCACCAACAAAGCACCAAAAACAACGTCAATCCCCTGTGTCACAGTCTCATAGACAACCAAACCATCTTAATCCTAAAAACAAAAAAGGCATCAGCACCACCGAGGAGGATGCACCGAGATGAAGGTGAAATTCTGGGGCGGCGTGCCGACGCTGATCTCCCTGAAGTACAATCCGTTTCATGTAGTTCTTGAGCAACACGATGTCGCCCTCCTCCTTAGAGCAGAGGGTGCCGGCTACGCCGCCGCCGAGGAGGACGTGCTACTGTGCCTCCTCGCCACCGGAGAGGCGCGTGGTGTTGTGGCTGTTCAGGTTGACAGGAAGGTCACCGTACGACCAGGAAGGTCACCGTCCGACCATGTCGGTAGAGTTCTTGCTGCCGCCACCACTCCTCCATCGACAAAGGTGCTTTCTCCCAATGTCAATACAACTGCAAGCAAGCAAGCAAACATGAATGAATGATCCTGCAAAGATTGTTATCTGTGCATGGTCAAATATAAAGATTGCATTAAGAAAAGTGTTTTCAATTTTTTGACAGAATAGACACTGCAAGAATAGCATACTTCTATGTTGAGTCTAACAGAACAAGGTCCTGCAAAGAACTAGGACTAAACAAACTACTGTAGTATCAATTAACTCGCACATGATTAAAAAAACTCAACATGTTCTTCAGTGGGTAATTCTTCAGTGTGTAATTCTTCAGACTATATGTTAGTGTGGCAGAGTATTGAGGTGTTGGGTAATTCTTTAGTGGGCTAACAAAATCATCATGTTCCAGTCAGTTCCGAATCCACACCTCAGACCAAATCAAATCGAAGCAATCCGCATATGGAATAAAAAAAGGACACGAATCAAGGGTTGAGGAGCGACTGACCAGTGGGCGAAGAACTCGACGATGGCGAACTGCTCCCGCGAGGCCGTGAGGAAGGCGCCCAAGCTGGTGGGGTTGAGGTCCACGGCGTCCTCCCCCTGCGCGTGGCCCCGGCCCCCACCTCGTCGCCGACGCCCACCGACCGAAGGGCGTCCGTGCGCCCCGCGAGGGAGGAGGCGACAGCACGAACAATGAGGAGGACTCGCGCCACCGCGGAGGCCATGGGATCGGCAAGGAGCTGGATCTCACTGGTCCGGCGCGGCAAGGATCCGGCGATCCGTCTCGCCACATCCGTACATCTCGGGAGGAAGGGAGGTCGCCGGTGGGGGTGGTAGTCGGCCATCGGCTGGATTGGAGAGGAATCGGGGGAGCGAGAGGAATTGAGTGGATCTCCAACCAGGGAGGTAAGGGGAGGTGGAGGCCATGGTTGTGGTCGCCGACGGTGTTGAAGTGGTGAATGCCGCCACGGGAGATAGAGAGGTGGCCATGGCGTCGATCTAGGGTTTCGGCATGGAGAGAAGGAGAGGGTGGAGTGGAAGGCGGAGGTCGCCGGTGGGTATGAAGTAGAGGATGTCGCCAGGGTAGTCGAGGAGTGGGGGAGGAGGTCACCGGCGGGCTGGGGATGGGTTTGCGGGAGTGGAGATCGGCGGCGGGGCCGGGTTTGGGGTTGCGGGAGAGGAAAGGATGGATCTGGGGGACCGAG
>NC_041383.1:759279510-759298867 GCF_002162155.2 Triticum dicoccoides | reverse complement strand
AGTGGGGGTGGCGTCGGGTGGGGATCTGGGGGATCGAGGGGAGGGTGGGTGGGTGGGTTAGGGTTTTTGACTCTCGGGAGAAGCTCCACCATTGGATGGATGTGTGATGGATGGCTCAGATTGCGTCCAATTTGGTGATCCGCGTGAAAGCTGTTCCTCGCGTCTCATTGGCCGGCTATATCACACTTGAATCTCAAAATTTTGGACCCAAAACTTTATTTTTTTAAACATAACAACGGCATAGTTTGTCAAAATGATCTCGTTTTTTTCATAAGTGTGCATCTTAGAATGGCAAACGATGCCATAGCTCGACGGCTTTTATTTTCTTTGCACAAAAAGATGATTTTCCATTTTTCGAGTGCATAAAAATATTTTTTTTGTGAAGAAGCTACCAAATATTTGTTCCAAAATAGCACAACTCCATTTTTCAAAAATATTAGACCACATTTTATGTAAAATTGACCAAATAGTTACATGTCAAAGGCTTTTGATCCACCTCTTATAAAAAAACAAATTTCATCCATTCAGTAGGAAGCGGGGAAAATTTGAACGAAAATTTGTTCAAATGATTTCATATTGTGCACAAGGGTGCATATTGGAATGGTAGACAGTGTTGCCTAACGAAGTTTTCATTTTCTTTGGACGAAAAAATCATTTTCCATTTTTCGAGTGCCCAAAATGAGTTTTTTTGTGAAGAACCTACCAAATAATTTTTGCAAATTTGGACCAAATCAATTTTCTAAAATACTAGGACATATTTAATGCACAATTGACAAAATGGTTGGGTGCAAAAAGTTTTGATCCACCACTGATGAAAAAGACAAATTTCTGCCATTTCAGCTAGAAGCGGGTCAAATTTGAACTGCGGCCGCCTCATAGTTTGCTATTTATTTTTCCAAAAAATCATTTTAGGTACAAAAGTATCTATTAAATCAGAGAAACACCAAAAAAATTCCAAGAGTCAACCACTAGCTAGGAACGGTCATTCCCGCCGTTTTGACTGCATTTTGAAACGGGCATAAAAAATTCAAAAAAAAATTCAAAAAAAATTCAAAAAAAATCAAAAAAATTAGAAAACCTTTGCATTGTGTCATTATATGTGGCCAAGTTACTAGGAAAAATAACAAACTTGTAATACGGAAATTATTTTTAAAAAGTGTTCTCAGAAATGAGCTATCACGTGTGGAGATCAATGACTTTCAAGCCAAATGATCAATCTTATGGCCACATTCATGGCATAGTTTGTTCAAATGATCTCATATTATGCACAAGGGTGAATATTGCAATGGCAAACAATGTTACCTAAGGAAGTTTTCATTTTCTTTGGCCGAAAAATTCATTTTCCATTTTTTGAGTGCCTCAAAGGAGGTTTTTTTGTGAAGGACCTCCAAATAATTGTTGTAAAATTGGACGAAATCATTTTTCTAAAATACTAGGCCATATTTAATGCACAATTTACCAAATGGTTGGGTGTAATAAGTTTTGATCCACCTTTGGTGAAAAAGACAAATTTTTGTCGATTTAGTTGGAAGCGGGTCAAATTTGAACTGCAGCTCCCTCATAGTTTGCTCTTTATTTTTTTCAAAAATCATTTCTAGGTACATAAGTATCTATTTAATCAGAGAAACACAAAAGGTTTTCAAAGATTCAACCACTAGCTAGGAACGGTCAAGCCCGCCGTTTTGACCGCATTTTGAAACGGGCATAAAAAATTCAAAAAAAATCAAAAAATTGGAAAACCTTCGCATTGTGTCATTATATGTGAACAAGTTTCCAGGAAAATTAATAAACTTGTAATACGGTAATTATTTTAAAAAAGTGTTCTGAGAAATGAGCTATCAAGTGTGAAGATTCATGGCTTTCAAGCCAAATGATCAATCTTATGGCCACATTCATGGCATAGTTTGTTCAAATGATCTCATATTGTGCACAAGGGTGCATCTTGGAATTCCAAACAATGTTGCCTAAGGTAGTTTTCATTTTCTTTGCACGGAAAATTCATTTTCCATTTTTCGAGTGCCCGAAATGAGTTTTTTTTGTGAAGGACCTACCATATATTTGTTGCAAAATTGGACCTAATCAATTTTATAAAATACTAGGCCATATTTAATGCACAATTGACAAAATGGTTGGGTGTCAAAATTTTTGATCCACCTTTGGTGAAAAAGACAAATTCCCGTCGATTCAGTTGGAAGCGGGTCAAATTTAAACTGCAGCCGCCTCATAGTTTGCTCTTTATTTTTTCCAAAAATCATTTCTAGGTTAATAAGTATCTAGTTAATCAAAAATACATGGTTTGATGGCGAGACATCGAGGTTTGGACTGTGGCTGAGGGCCCCAACTCTAGAGCGCGTAAGCTCACATGCCCGCCGCGTGGTCACCGCGTGACCGTGGCGTTGCCATGTGTTCTGGGCGGCCTAGGAATGTCTAGTGGGTTGGGCACTCCCCAGGTAGGCGCTAGGTAGAAAATAACAACATAAGATTCTCACGAGGAGACCGATCGATGCTCAAACATGAATAAGCAGCCAAGTGTTTGATTTGCGGTACAGGAAATGCACATGGCTAATGGGCGTGAGCTTTGGCTAAGGATGATCAGTTACTAAGAAGACCGTCTTCACAAATTTTCACCTCAAAAGGAGGAGCCTAGGTGGTACTTGCTTTGCAAAGTACCACACTAGACATAAATACGAATGTTGAAGCTGGGCTCAAAATAATGAATGGATTAAGCTAGCATTTGGTGGAGGATGGTTATTTGGGCATAGGAAAGCACTGTAGAATATGGATACCATTTGGACATGCCAAAGTGGTACTTCCTTCACAAAGTGCTGCTTTGAACATGATAGAAAAATGAATATTGTTGAGTTATTTTTGAACTAGGCAAGGAAGGTTTTTGACATATTTGATGAAGATATGATCCAAACAATTTATGACATTTTTTTGGGAATTTTTGGAACAACAGAAATATAGGTTGCTTCACAACCTAGGGCAAAAATTGACACATGGACATGACACATAGGCAAAACTGATGAGATGGTGCCTTGTCATCACAACCCACCACAATCTACAAGGCTATGACCATCTATTCGTTAACAACTAGAAATAAGGCAGCGGACCTGCACTGTTTGCTTTGTGACCATTTCGTGTAAGGAAATTACGACATTTCTGACCAAAATGATCGCAATGGTTTAGGGTTTGGAGCCCCCCGAACAGCTTTTGACCAATTGGTCTCAAATGGTCATAGATCTATGACCAATTCTTCCAGGGTCACTGACAGAAGGTCACTAGTTGACATATTTCTTGTAGTGTCATGGCTGAGGCCATGGCCCTCTTCACGGCGGGCGACTGCGTCGTGCCGCCGATGGCCCCGCCTTGCCCCATCAAGGCCGAGCCAGAGCAGGAGCCGACCACCATCTAGCGCTACTCATGGACCGGGCGAGTGCATGAGTGGGTCAGTGCTCCGCCAGTCTGGATGGGGGCGATGCCGGCGCAGGAGGCGGCATACCTCGAACAATGGCGCCAGCGACGCCTGGACGAGGAGCGCCGCCATGGCGAATACCTCGAGATGCTCGAGCGCGACGCCGAGGAGGAGCAGCGCGAGGCGGAGGAGGAGACACGCTGGGCCCAGGAAGCGGCGGCGCAGGCAACAACGACACACGCAGCAGCAGTGGCGGCACAACCCACGCCCGACATCAACGCCGTCTGGAACACGACGTTCCCCTGGGCCGGCCCTGTGCCGATGCTCATCGACCTCACTGCCCCGACGACGACGACGAGGATGCCTAGGGCAGCGCGCCGCCTCGTAGTTAGCTTTTTTTTATGTTTAGATGTGGATGCGTGGACTATCACCGGCCTTCGTGGTCGACTTTAATGTTTAATTAAAGTTTGTTTTAATTTTCAAAATGTTTGCATTTTTTCCCGTGCTGTCAAAATAGGTCGGGCCAGCGTGGGGCGGATGCGCCGACTCAAACGTGGAAGCGGACGTTGATGTCCGCCGGGCCGACCCAAAGGACAAAAAACGGATAAATCTACCGTCCGTTTGGATCGGCACGTTGGAGTTGCTCTAACTTATTTAGTCTATTGTCTTAAAAAAGATGGTCCTCTTTTTTTGACATGATTAAATAGGTGTTCCAGGCCGCAGTCACTCACGCATGCTGCGATGAAGAGTAGCAGAGGTATCACGCGTGATTTTTCTTTTCTACTTTTACCACGTCCGTCCACGCACCCGGTCAAAAGTCAAAACAAATTAACTTTACATAAAAAGTTGTGTACCAGTTCGCTTGAAAAAGTTCATTCTGTCTCTTCCAGCCAAATATATTTGATTAAATAACCAAGCAATTAGATCGCCCATTTTCTTTCGTTGTTGTAGTTGACGATGCATGCAACTTGACAGAAGATCAAAAGCATTGCAGGTTACCATGCAGCCACGTATGGATGGGCAAACCCACCGAGCCAATAGGTAGCTATGCATTGCAGGTTCGATTAGATCATGTTTAATTATAATCCATTTCCTCTGTAAATTATTATATAAAACATTTTAGATCAGCATGGAGATTCATTATACACTTTATACATTTTAAAGAAAGGGTATTTTTTTCAAGGAATAGTTTACTTTCTTTGTCTCATAATATAAAAGCGTCTTGGCATTAGTGTAGTGTCAAAAACGTTCTTATATTATGCAACGGATGCAGAACACCTTAGTACATTAACTAAGCTGCTATACACGAATTACCGGGTCAAGTAGTACGTTGCTGCTTAATTACCCGGATTAGCTCAGCACCTTTGTCAGCGAAAAAGATGGAGAAAGTTTCTATCGCATTCGTGAGTGCGTGCGTCTGCATATAGGCAAGGTAAACGACGTAGGTTATCTTCCATCGATACAGTGTTACCTGGCTACCAAGTCATACTCAAGTGAAGAAGAAGCCATAATATTTGTACAGCTCCGGTTCGTCGCGTGCACCTAACTAAATGACATTTTAGTTCAACTCCTGTTCAGGTATTTTAGTCGGTTGATTAATTCTGACTGTCGCCCATATTTCATCTCCGATAAACCACCCAACTCATCGACGTGTTGCCAACTCATCAATCATCACACGACCTTATCTCCCACACACGCAATCTTCTACCCCCTCGCTCCTGAAGAGTAGATCTTGTGCTCCGATCATGTTGTCTATATTTTCAAAAAACCAAAACTGAGTTGAAATTTTCAAAAACATCCAAAAATAAAGTGTATAGATATTAGAGTGAATCATGTGCTAATTATTTACTCCATCCGATCCAAATTAATTGCCGCGGTTTTGGTACAACTTTAGAGTTGTACTAAAGTTGCGACAATTAATTTTGATCAGAGGGAATATAATTTATTTATTTATTTGTGATCTGCTTGAGAAAAAGACCCAGGAAGCTAGAAATAAATAAATAATGAAAATATGTTCGAATTTGCTATTCTTGCATACTGTCCGTTCGTCATACCAACAGTAACCTCGATAGACGGAAGTACCAAGGGGATTCACACAAGGGGATTACCCAGGTTCGGCCATCACAATGAAGGTAAAACAATACTCCTGCTTGGATGTACCAATGGAGCTAGTCTCATATGAGATTAATGGTATTGTGTATGGTGGGTGAGATCGCAAGGATCACATAGGTATATTGAGATTTGATGATCTATGATCTAGCCCTAGCTTACGTATATATGGGGACCAGGAGAGGATTTACAAAGTTGTAGGTCGATTGCTATCGACGAGGATCTTCCATGACCTCCAAACTCCTTGACTTGACCGCCAAGTAGACGTGCGTCCTGGTGAGGCCAGGGGCTGAGTAACAGGTCATTGAATGCAACAAGTCATGTTGGGCCGAGTCTAGGTGTAGCGACCAGACCTCAAACAGTCCGATCTCTATGCATCAGTGTCATCCCTGGATCAGTAATGCTGACATGCACAGTACTTGAAGGATTTATAACAGAGTAGCAATCACACACTTATTACATCGAATGTCTTCAAAGAGAAACTTATTACAATAAATATGGCTTAAGGCCATCTAATAACGATAACAGCGGAAGGCTTGAAAGATAAGTGAGTCCATCAACTCCAACGGCATCACTGAGTATAGAACCACGATCCTAAAGCATCTTACTCGTCGTCTGAAAAGTCTGCAACATGAACGTTGCAGCCCAAAAATGGGTCAGCACATGGAATATGTTGGCAAAGTAACACATAGAGAAAAATGAAAGAGTAAAGCTATACTACATGCATATATGGCTTGGTGGATAGATCTATGTGTTGGGGAACGTAGTAATTTCAAAAAAAAATCCTACGCACACGCAAGATCATGGTGACGTATAGCAATGAGAGGGGAGAGTGTTGTCTACATACCCTTGTAGACCGTAAGCGGAAGCGTTAACAGAACGCGATTGATGTAGTCGTACGTCTTCACGGCCCGACCGATCAAGCACCGAAACTACGACACCTCCGAGTTCTAGCACACGTTCAGCTCGATGACGTCCCTCGAACTCCGATCCAGCCGAGTGTCGAGGGAGAGTTCCGTCAGCACGACGGCGTGGTGATGATCTTGATGTTCTACCGTCGCAGGGCTTCGCCTCAGCACCGCTACGATATTATCGTGGTGGACTATGGTGGAGGGGGGCACCGCACACGGCTAAGAGATCCAAGGGATCAATTGTTGTGTCTTTGGTGCTAGCCCTGCCCCTCTATTTATATGTTGAGCCCCGGGGTCGAAACTTGGAGCAAAAGCCTCCTCAAATTCGGTTTTGCCCGAAAGGCAAGAGTCCCACTCGGGCTCCAGGACCAAACGCCACAATCCTTGGCGTCTGCCCCACACGCCATGGGCCTCGGCGTCTGGCCCAGGGCTAGACGCCAGGGTCTCCGGCGTTTGGCCCCCTGGCCTCCGCAAAACCCCTTTTGCACCGACCTAAAGCCTCATGGGCTTGACCCCTTGGCCTAACCATATCATCCAATATATGAATCTTTACGTCTCGACCATTTCGAGACTCCTCGTCATGTCCCCTATCTCATCCGGGACTCCGAACTCCTTCGGTACATCAAAACATGTAAACTCATAATAAAACTGTCATCGAAACCTTAAGCGTGCGGACCCTACGGGTTCGAGAACAATGTAGACATGACTGAAACACGTTTCCGGTCAATAACCAATAGCAGAACCTGGATGCTCATATTGGCTCCCACATACGTTCTTCCCTTTGTCATCGGTATGTTACTTGCCCGAGATTCGATCGTCGGTATCTTAATACCTAGTTCAATCTCGTTACCGGCAAGTCTCTTTACTCGTTCCGTAATACATCATCTCACAACTAACTCATTAGTTGTAATGCTTGCAAGGCTTAAGTGATGTGTATTACCGAGAGGGCCCAGAGATACCTCTCCGACAATCGGAGTGACAAAACCTAGTCTCGAAATACGCCAACCCAACATGTACCTTCGGAGACACCTGTAGTACTCCTTTATAATCACCCAGTTACGTTGTGACGTTTGGTAGCACCCAAAGTGTTCTTCCGGTAAACGGGAGTTGCATAATCTCATAGTTACAGGAACATGTATAAGTCATGAAGAAAGCAATAGCAATATACTAAACGATCAAGTGCTAGGCTAACGGAATGGGTCATGTCAATCACATCATTCTCCTAATGATGTGATCTCGTTAATCAAATGACAACTCATGTCTATGGTTAGGAAACATAACCATCTTCGATTAACGAGCTAGTCAAGTAGAGGCATACTAGTGACACTCTTATTTGTCTATGTATTCACACATGTGTTATGTTTCTGGTTAATACAATTCTAGCATGAATAATAAACATTTATCATGATATGAGGAAATAAATAATAACTTTATTATTGCCTCTAGGGCATATTTCCTTCAGTCTTCCACTTGCACTAGAGTCAATAATCTAGTTCACATCGCCATGTGATTTAACACCAATATTCATATCTGTATATGATTAACACCCATAGTTCACATCGTCATGTGATGAACACCCAAAGGGTTTACTAGAGTCAATAATCTAGTTCACATCGCTATGTGATTAACACCCAAAGAGTACTAAGGTGTGATCATGTTTTGCTCGTGAGAGAAGCTTAGTCAACGGGTCTGTCACATTCAGAGCCGTATGTATTTTGCAAATATTCTATGTCTACAATGCTCTGCACGGAGCTACTCTAGCTAATTGCTCCCACTTCTAATATGTATCCAGATTAAGATTTAAAGTCATTTGGACTAGTGCCAAAACTTACATCGACGTAACCCTTTACGACGAACCTTTTTGTCACCTCCATAATCGAGAAATATATCTTTATTCCACTAAGGATAATTTTGACCAATGTCCAGTGATCTACTCTTAGATCAAAATTGTATTCCTTTGCCAAACTCAGAGCAAGGTATACAATAGGTCTGGTCCATAGCATGGCATACTTTTATAGAACCTATGACTGATGCATAGGGAATGACTTTCATTCTCTTTCTATTTTCTGCTGTGGTCGGGATTTGAGTCTTACTCAATTTCATACCTTTGCAACATAGGCAAGAACTCTTTCTTTGACTGTTCCATTTTGAACTATTTCAAAATCTTGTCAAGGTATGTACTCATTGAAAATCTTATCAAGCGTCTTGATCTATCTCAATAGATCTTGATGCTCAATATGTAAGTAGCTTTACAAAGGTCTTTCTTTGAAAAAACTCCTTTCAAACACTCCTTTATGCTTTGCAGAATAATTCTACATTATTTCCGATCAACAATATGTCATTCACATATACTTATCAGAAATGTTGTAGTGCTCCCACTCACTTTCTTGTAAATACAGGCTTCACCGTAAGTCTGTATAAAACTATATGCTTTGATCAACTTATCAAGCGTATATTCCAACTCCGAGATGCTTGCACCAGTCCATAGATGGATTGCTGGAGCTTGCACATTTTGTTAGCACCTTTAGGATTGACAAAACCTTCTGGTTGCATCATATACAACTCTTCTTTAAGAAAACCATTAAGGAATGCGGTTTTGACATCCATTTGCCAGATTTCATAAAATGTGGCAATTGCTAACATGATTCGGACAGACTTAAGCATCGCTACAGTTGAGAAAATCTCATTGTAGTCAACACCTTGAACTTGTCGAAAAACCTTTTTGCGACAAGTCGAGCTTTTGTAGATAGTAACACTACTATCAGTGTCCGTCTTCCTCTTGAAAATCCATTTATTTAACATGGCTTGCTGATCATCGAGCAAGTCAATCAAAGTCCATACTTTGTTCTCATACATGGATCATATCTCAGATTTTATGGCCTCAAGCCATTTCGTGGAATCTGGGCTCATCATCGCTTCCTCATAGTTCGTAGGTTCTTCATGGTCTAGTAACATGATTTCCAGAACATGATTACTGTACCACTCTGGTGCGGATCTTACTCTGGAAGACCTACAAGGTTTGGTAGCAACTTGATCTGAAGTTTCATGATCATCATCATTAACTTCCTCACTAATTGGTGTAGGAATCACTGGAACTGATTTCTGTGATGAACTACTTTCCAATAAGGGAGAAGGTACAATTACCTCATCAAGTTCTACTTTCCTCCCACTCACTTCTTTCAAGAGAAAATTCTTCTCTAGAAAGGATCCATCTTAGCAACGAATAACTTGCCTTCGGATCTGTAATAGAAGGTGTACCCAATAGTTACCTTTGGGTATTCTATGAAGACGCACTTCTCCAATTTGGGTTCGAGCTTATCAGGTTGAAACTTTTTTTCACATAAGCATCGCAGCCCCAAAATTTAAGAAACGACAACTTGGGTTTCTTGCTAAACCACAGTTCATATGGTGTCGTCTCAACGGATTTAGATGGTGCCCTTTTAACATGAATGCAGCTGTCTCTAATGCATAACCCCAACACAATAGTGGTAAATCAGTAAGAGACATCATAGATCACACCATATCTAGTAAAGTACGATTACGACGTTCGGACACACCATTACATTGTGGTGTTCCAGGTGGCGTGAGTTGCAAAACTATTTCACATTGTTTCAAATGAAGACCAAACTCATAACTCAAATATTCGTCTCCACAATCAGATCATAGAAACTTTATTTTTCTTGTTATGATGATTTTCCACTTCACTCTGAAATTCTTTGAACTTTTCAAATGTTTCAGACCTGTGTTTCATCAAGTAGATATACCCATATCTGCTCAAATCATCTTGTGAAGGTCAGAAAATAATGATACCCGCCACGAGCCTTAATACTTATTGGTCTGCATACATCAATATGTATTATTTCCAATAAGTCAGTAGCTCGTTCCATTGTTCCGGAGAATGGAGTTTTTGTCATCTTTCCCATGAGGCATGGTTCGCAAGCATCAAGTGATTCATAATCAAGTGATTCCAAAATCCCATTAGCATGGAGTTTCTTCATGCGCTTTACACCAATATGACCTAAACGGCAGTGCCACTAATAGGTTGCACTATCATTATTAACTTTGCATCTTTTGGCATCAATATTATGAATATGTGTATCACTACGATCGAGATCCAACAAACTATTTTCATTGGGTGTATGACCATTGAAGGTTTTATTCATGTAAATAGAACAAACTATTTTCATTGGGAAAGTCATTTTATTCCCTCTCTCATATTTATATAATTGAAATAATTGAAGATAAAATAAATAAAATCAAATGATGCTACTTCCAAAATTTGAGAAAACTCAAATATGGAAATATCGAAATCCCTAACTCTCTCCATGGGTCCTTGAGTTGCGTAGAATTTCTAGGACCGAAACAAAATGCATTAAATATGATATGCAATAATGATCTATTTGTATAACATTCCAAATTGAAAATTTGGGATGTTACAAACCTACCCCCCTTAAGATGAATCTCTCCCTCGAGATTCGGGTTGGCTAGAGAATAGGTGAGGGTGGTCCTTCAGCAAATCTTCCTCTCGCTCCCAGGTGGCCTCATCCTCGGTGTGGTGGCTCCACTGAACTTTGCAAAACTTGATAACTTTGTTGCGGGTGACTCGGCTGGCATACTCAAGAATCTTGACTGGTTTCTCCTCATAAGTCAAATCACTGTCCAACTGAATCGCCTCTAGCGGCACGGTATCTCTTAGCGGCATATCAGCCATCTCTGTGTGGCACCTCTTCAACTGGGAAACGTGAAACACGTCGTGAACTCCTGACAATTCCTCAGGCAATTCCAACTTGTAGGCAACCTCTCCTATACGTTCCAAAACTTTGTATGGTCCCACAAAACGTGGCGCTAACTTTCCTTTAACACCAAAACGCTTAACTCCTCGAAGTGGAGATACCCGAAGGTAAACTCTATCCCCAACTTCGTAAACTGTCTCCTTGCGTTTTGCATCAGCATAGCTTTTCTGCCTAGACTAGGCTACCTTGAGCCTGTCGTGAATCAACTTCACTTTCCGTTCAGACTCCTTAATCAAATCTGGTCCAAACAACTGACGGTCTCCAACTTCGTCCCAAGACAACGGGGTTCTGCACCTCCTTCCGTATAAGGCTTCGAAAGGGGCCATCTTTAAACTGGATTGATAACTGTTGTTGTAAGAGAACTCTGCATACGGAAAATTGTCATCCCAACTAGATCCATAATCTAGCGCACAAGCTCTCAGCATGTCCTCTAAAATCTGATTGACTCTTTCGATCTGTCCATCTGTCTGCGGATGAAAAGTGGTACTGAACTCTAGCCTGGTACCCAAGGTTTCGTGCAACTGATTCCAGAACTTTGAGGTGAATTGGGTTCCTCTATCTAATACAATGCTCCTTGGAACTCGATGCAGACATATGATCCTGGTCATGTAAATCTTGGCCAATTTGGCACTGGTGTAAGTAGTCTTCACTGGGATGAAATGAGCTACCTTCGTCAAACGATAGACTACCACCCAAATCGAGTGATAGCCTGAATGAGTCTTGGGCCATCCCGTAATAAAATCCATGCCTAGCTTATCCCACTTACATTCGAGTATCGACAATGGTTGCAACAATCCTGCTGGCTTCTGATGCTCTGCCTTTACCCTCTGACATACATCACAAACTGCTACATACTCGGCAATGTCCTTCTTCATTCCGATCCACCAGAAAGTCTCCTTCAAATCCAAGTACATCTTGGTATTCCCTGGGTGAATTGAATATGGCGAATCATGGGCCTCTTGCAAAATCAACTTCCTGATCTCAGGGTCATTGGGTACATAAACGCGGTCCTCAAACCAGAGGGTATCGTGCTCATCCTCACGAAATCCCTTGGCTTTTCCCTTGCTCAACCTCTCCTTTATCTCTGCAATCTCCTTATCGGTCTTTTGAGCTTCTCTGATCTTATCCATCAAAGTCGACTGAATTTCCAATGTTGCTACATAGCCTCTCGGAACTATCTCCAAACATAGCTCGCAAAAGTCCTCGGCTAACTCCTTTGGCAGTCCTGCAGTCATGAGTGTATTAACATGGCTCTTACGGCTCAACGCGTCGGCTACTATGTTAGCCTTTCCGGGGTGATACTGCAATCTCATATCATAATCCTTGATGAGTTCCAACCATCTCCTTTGCCTGAGGTTTAACTCTTTTTGCGTGAAGATGTACTTCAAACTCTTGTGATCCGTGTACACCTCACAATGATTTCCGATAAGAAAATGTCTCCACGTCTTCAATGCATGCACTACGGCTGCTAACTCCGAATCATGTGTGGCATAATTCAATTCATGAGGTTTAAGCTATCGTGACGCATACGAAACAACTCTTCCTTCCTGCATAAGTACTGCTCCAAGTCCTCGACGTGAAGCATCGCAATACACCTCATAATCCTTAGTCGGATCTGGCAGAATCAACACTGGTGAGGTAACTAGACGTTTCTTCAATTCCTGGAAACTGACCTCACATTCCTCAGTCCAATTGAACTTGGTATCCTTCTTCAACAACTCCGTCATGGGCTTTGCAATCCTTGAAAAATTCTCAATGAATCTCCGGTAGTATCCTGCCAGTCTAAGAAAACTTCTGATCTCCCCAACTGTCGTTGGTGCTTCCCAATTAGTCACGGTGACAACCTTGGTGGGGTCTTCTACTATACCCTCTCCGGATATAACATGTCCGGGGAATCCAACTTCCTTCAACCAGAACTCACATTTGCTAAACTTGGCATATAACTGGTGTTCTCTGAGCTTCTCCAATACCAAACGCAAGTTCTCCTTATGATCCTCTTCGTTCTTCGAGTAGACCAAGATGTCATCAATGAACACCACGACGAACTTATCCAGAAACTCCATAAATACTTTGTTCATCATGTTCATGAAATATGCAGGTGCGTTAGTCAGACCAAATGACATAACAGTATACTCATACAACCCATACCTAGTGGTAAAAGCTATCTTGGGTATATCCTGCTCTCGAATCTTCAACTGATGGTATCCTGATCGCAAATCGATCTTGGAAAACACCTTTGCTCCTTGTAGTCAGTCAAACAAATCATTGATCATTGGCAGTGGGTACTTATTCTTGATGGTTACCGCATTTAATCCTCGATAATAAACAACCATCCTTAACGATCCGTCCTTCTTCTCCACTAGAAGTACTGGTGATCCCCAAGGTGAAGAACTTGGGCGAATGTATCCTTTATCCAGTAACTCCTTAATCTGACTTTTAATCTCCTCCAAATCTTTTGTGGGCATCCTGTATCGTCTCTTGGATATTGGCCCTGTGCCTGGCAAAAGCTCGATCAAAAACTCAATGTCTCTGTCTGGTGGCATGCCTAGCAACTCCTCTGGAAATACATCCAGAAAATCCTTCACTACGAGTACTTCCTCCTGCACAACTCATGATAAGGAATTTACGTGCATCCTCCTCGGCTCATGCCTTGATACATACCTTATCCTTTACCCTTCTGGGGTAGTAAGCAGAATCGACTTACTGGCGCAATCAATGTTTCCTCCATACATTGATAGCCAATCCATACCCAGAATCACATCCAAACATTGGGATTCCAAAATGATTAAATCCGAGGGGAAAACATGCTTGCCTATACCCAACGGAACTTGAAAACATCCTTGTCTGGCCATATACTCTGCTCCTGGTGAGGTTACTAGCATGGGTGTTTTTAGAACCCTAGTGGGCAGTCTATACTTATCCACAAATCCCCTTGATATGTATGAATGCGATGCACCAGTATCAAAAAGAACGAGTGCAGTAAATGACTTAACCAAGAACTTACCTATTACTGCATCTGGCTGAGCTTCAACCTCCTCCACACTAATGTGGTTCACTTGTCCTCTGTTGGAAGGGTTCGGCTTCTTCCTGGAGCTTCCATTGCCATTCCCAGTCTGGCCTTCAGGACATTCATTGGTGTAATGTCTGGTCTTCTGGCACTTAAAACAAGTGACTTGACTCAGATCTTTCTTGGCTAGTGTTGAGGGGTTGGTACGGTTCTGGCTACTACTTCCTCCATTCCCGGTACCATTTTTGTGTCCATTGTGATTGTGCGAGCTACCTCCTCCATGGATATGCTAAAACTGTCCTCCTGACTTTGGAGTAAAACGGGGCTTCTACTGAGCTCCAGAATTGTACTTCCCTTGTCCATACTTCCTCTTACGGTTTTCAATCTGCTGCTGCTTCCCTTCAATCATGAGAGCATGGTCTACCAACTCCTGGTAGTTGTTGAAACTTGGTACCAACAACTGCATGCTCAGCTCATCATTCAGCCCTTCCAGAAACTTCTCTTGCTTAGCTGCATCCGTAGCAACGTCATCTGGGGCATAACGTGCTAGCTTACTGAAATCATCCACATACTGGCCAACTAATCTTCCTCCCTGGTGCAAGTTGCGAAACTCACGCTTCTTCATGGCCATAGCTCCTGCTGAAACATGGGAAGTACGAAAAGCCTGCTGAAACTGATCCCATGTGACAGTGTCTGCTAGATAAGTGGCTGTGAAATTCTCCCACCATGATGCTGCGGGTCCCTCAAGCTGATGTGCGGCAAATCGCACCTTCTCCGCATCTGTGCATCCTACAGTGATCAACTCCCTGGCTGTCTTGCAAAGCCAATCATCTGCAACAATTGGCTCGGTGCTGGAGAACACGGCGGATTTAGTCTAAGAAAACGGGTTAAGTGATCAACAGGTGGTGGTGGTGGATTGTTGTTGTTGTTGTTCCCTGATTCTGATTCTGGACTAGTTTCTGCATCAGCTGCTGGATCAACTGGGTGAGTTCCGGTGAGAAAGCAAATCCGTTGTCACGTCTCGGAGGCATCTGAGGGTTTAGAAAAGACGAGAATACAGAATAGAATGAGGTCTAGAGGGAAAACACTACCCATATGCACATGAGGCAAATTGCAATCAAAACACTTCATTCAAACAAGCAAGGGCAAACAACGGTCTATCTACCGTTACAAAGTGCTCAGACTATAATAGATACATGGAGGGAAATTCTACTACTTTATGGTGGTCTACTAGAAAAACTGCTCCGATGAAGACTCCATGATATCTGCTCCAGCTTCATCAACATAGTCATCATCACTATCATCCGGGTCCGAGTCGGTATCGTCGATGATGATGTAATTCTCGGGGCAAGTGCGATCTTCGTCTTCTCCAGTTACTGGAAATCCCATGAACACTCTTAGCTTCTTCTTCAGATTATCATTCTTCTCGACTAGAGTTGATATTTCCTCCTCATATACATCGCGTGTAGACTTGAGTTCTTCTTCCAGTTCCATGATCTTGGTCATGGCTTTCTTCAAATCCATCATACCTGCACACATCTAGTTCTCCTGGCGTCGAATGTGCTGGTTTAACTCCTGGATGAAAGCTGCAACTGATCTGTCTTTCCTGGTGTTGACCATCTCCCATTGCTCATCTCGGCGCCCACAAATCTGGTAGGTAGTATCCTTAAGCTCCTTGTGATAAACTTCTCCAATGCGTCCCATGGTGATGTGAGCTGCCATGCTCTTCCCTAAACTCCAGGTTGGTGCATCAAAGGAAAACTCTATAGGCTCAGTGAGTGGCATGAACGTCTGTCCTGGAACTTGAACTTGAATCATCCAGCGCTCCTCTTCAGGTAAGGTGGCGTTGTAGGTTCCGGTGAAGCTTGGTACTCCGATCTTCAAGTACTTGGTTACTTCCTTCAGGTGTCGTCCAAAGGGTGTATCTTCATCCGGTTGCATTGTTAGGACCCCGACTCGATGACACATCGATCTAGCCTGTAACACCTCATATCACTTTGCGGCCTCACGCATGGTATCCCCACGGGTGTCGCCTTACCTTTGCCCGGGACCGTTTGCGCCTTTTGGCTCACGTATATGATAGTGTCGCTAGCATCCATATGTTAAGGAGCCCGGGCTGACATGACTAGTTGTAAACCCAAAGTGGCACAGACTTACAGGGACAGGCATCCATGACCCAGCTTCGAACGTGTCGGTCATCAGCAAGAGGGTCCGGGCTGTAGCACTGGGCTAGCAGGACTCCGGTAAACCGGGCTGTAGCGGGCTAACGGGACTCCGGTACTCAATGCGTGACATTTCCCCGAAGGGACAGACACCGGAACGAAGAAGGACACATGCCGGCCAGCCTAAGTGTTCCAGAGCAGTAGCAAGCTACCATGGCTCAGTGGTAACACTAGGAGACATTTCCCAGTAAGAGAGGCTACTAAAGATAAACAACTAGATAGTCAGATCCCACACATACCAAGCATTTCAATAACATACACAGTATGCTCGATATGTGCAAATATAACATGGCATCACAACATGACTCTACGACACAAGTACTTTATTTAAGGCTCAGGGAGCCATACATAATCATACACACAGGTACGGGTCACACGACCCAGCATTCAAGTCATACAGTCATACAAACCAGCAGCGGAAGTAACTTGTCTGAGTACAGACAACTAGTAAAATAAAAGAGGCTTGGAAAGCCTAGCTATACTACGTGGTCCTTCACAAGCTCAGGATCACCACCTGGGCCTTAGCCTACTCATTGATGTCAACGTCTACGTAGAACCCATCAGAAGGGGTTGCAGCGTCTTCTGTAAAAATGTAAATTATAGCAACATGAGTACAAAGGTACTCAGCAAGACTTACATCAGATCCTACATACATGCATATTATCAAGAAGGGTTGGTGGAGTTGTTGCAGCAAGCCAGCTTTGACTCTTGGCTAGGCTAACCTACGAGACTCCAACTTGAAATGGTTTTGCGTACACGAGTCCACTACTCACCACTTCAATACACTACCGAGGATCCACCTCCGTCTTCCTACGGAAGAGCCATCCTCGGCACTCACACTTATCTTGAGGCTTTCAGTAGTTTCCATTTACTTGTCTATGAACTGTATAGGCAACCAAGTAGTCCTTTACCGCGGACGCGGCTATTCGAATAGATCATGATAACCCTGCAGGGGTGTACTTCTTCATACATGTTTCCACCACTTAGCGTCTGCACACGACATGTGCTCGGCAGACTTCAAGCGAAAGCCGACGTGGGTGTAGACCACGACCTACCTAAACACCTAAGTCTCTAGTCCAGGTTTATCGCCTATCCAGGTTCCATCCGCAGGGAGTCCGGCCGAGGTTTCCCATACGGCCCCGAACGATGTGAACAGGGTTCCCGAGATACCTAACGGGTATTCGGTACACCGTGCCACGTACCTACCGCATCACAGCCCACCCCTACGGTCAGCACTGTCCACGGCCTCCAGTAGGCTACAAACACCAGAAACTACTTGCAACTCCTGGACAGAGAACTAGGGTGGATAAGAAGTCGAGCAGGGTCATATTTCAGGGCCCAATGCATGGTAGTAGCTATATCTTAAATCACACATACAGATCTCAGTGCTTAATGTCGGTTTCAATGAAACAACCCACCATGTACTCCTACATGGCCTCTCATCGATACCTTTACCAAATCGTGTTTACCACACCATTCTCATTACCGACATAATCATTTCACTCTAGCCCATCACCCAGATGAACCAGACCTGACACGACTCTAAGCATAGCAGGCATAGCAAGGTAGGAACAACACATACATATGGCTCAATCAACTCCTACACATGCTAGTGGGTTTCATCTAGTTACTGTGGCAATGACAGGTCATGCAGAGGAAATGGGTTCAACTACCGTAGCACACAACAGTTTGAAACGCGTTGTCTTAATGCAATAAAAGAGAGCAGGAGCGATAACATGGGATTGTATCGATATGATCAAATGGTTGGTTGCTTGCCTGATGATTCGATGCACTGATACGGTTCTTCGTTAGGGTAATCACGGTACTCCTCAGAGGCAGGACCTGCCGCAAAGAACACCGATACACAACCATCACCAAACAATGTGCAACAATATGATGCATGCATGAAACATGGCAATATGAGTGAGTTGGGCTAATGCAACTAGGACCAGAAGGGTTTGAACCAATTTGAATCAAAGATTCAAATTTTAGACCCAAACATGGCCCTTTAAAGTGTTTTTGCTTGTTCTGCATTAAACATCAGGTTAACGTTTAATCATGCATGAAAATAGTACAGATGGATAGATTGGATTTTTCTGATCATTTTTCATATATAATTTGTCTGATTTGGAGTTATAGAATAAAAGTTATGAATTTTTTAAAGTTTAAACTATATTCTGGAATTTCCTATATTAGATTAAATCCAGAAAATCAATTATTGCGTCAGCCTGACGTCAGTGTGACATCAGCAGGTCAACGGGACGCGTCCGGGTCAAACCTAACAGTGGGTCCCGCGTGTCAGTGTGATTAATTAAACTAAAATTAATTTAAACTAATCCTAATTAGTTAACAGGGCTGGGCCCCACCTGTCATTGACTCAGGGGAGTCAACCAGGGCCCACCCGTGGTCAAACCCGGGTCGGCTGCACCGGCGTTTAGCCGCCGGCGAGCCCGACGCGGCGGCGGAAGTGGTTTTGGCCGTTTCGGCCACCAAATGGGTCGCGGAGACCACCAGAGAGGAGCTGAGGTCGAGCCACAGCTCTTGGTGGAGTCCGTTGGGGTCGGGGTGGCCAGAGTTGGCGCCGGCGACGACTTTGGCAGCCACCGGAGTTCGGCCAAAGTCGAACTTGTCGCTAGGGGGATCGGTGAGGTGCGGGGAGTAGCTAGTTAGGTGCTACGTGACGCGGTGAGCATGATGGACACCGTGGAGTGGCCGGAGGATGACCGGGAGCGACGACGGCGTTGAAGGGGATCTTCGGCGACGGCGGACTCGGGCGAGGTCGGTGCGGTGGACTCGAGCGTTGCGAGCGCTCGGGGCTCGGCTTGCTCGATGAAGTGGACAGTGGCGGAGCTCCTGGACACGACGAGAGGACGCACGGGCGGCGGGGAGCACGGCTACGA
>NC_041383.1:759263039-759279405 GCF_002162155.2 Triticum dicoccoides | reverse complement strand
GTGGTGGTGGCGTCGGTCATGGCGGGGGAGCGCGAGGGGGAGGAGCTGGAGAGGAGAGGGGGTGTCTGGGGGATTCGGGGGAGAGAGGGAGGGCGATCCACGACGTCACCAGGCGAGGGGAGCGGCGAGGCGGCGAGCAGGTGCGTGGCGCGCGCTGCGGTCGCCGTCGGGCACCTGCCTGCCTGCCTGGCCGGCAAGCAGCTCGCTGGAGCGGCGCTGGGCTGGGCCGGCAGGTGGGCTGGGTGCTGGCGCCAGGTAAACTTTTCTATTTTTCTCTGTTTTCTGTTTTTTTAATACTTCTGCAACTTTGTTGAATTAATAAAAATACTTAGGCAACTCCTAAAATCACCAAACTACTCCTGGTCCATAGTTGGATTATTTCCAACATGAAACATTTTAGTTTGGAGATATTTGAGCATTTAAATATTTTATATAATTTTAAATGCCCAAATTCAAATATTTATGATTTAATTCACAAAACCTAAGATGCCCTAGGAAAATGTGCATCACTTTTGGCAGAGGTTCTGATCCAAGACAAAAATGATGGGCATTTTAGAAGGGCATTTCAGGTTCATTGAAAAAGTTTTTAGTAAACCCTAATTGGTTTCAGAGGGGACTGGGGGTTCTGTCATCCCCATTTCAGGTTTCTGATGAAAGAGTAAATATGATGCAACACTCTAATGCATGAACTAGCTAGGGTGTGACAACTCACCCCCACTCAAAAGAATCTCGTCCCGAGATTTGGGTTCTTCCGGAAAGAGGGCGGGATACTCGAGTCGAAGACGATCCTCCCTTTCCCAAGTTGCTTCATCCTCAGAATGGTGCGACCATTGAACTTTGAGAAACTTGATATTATGACGCCGAGTGGTACGCTCGGCCTGATCGAGGATACGAGTGGGGTACTCTCGATACGTAAGATTATCTTGGAGATCAAGCGTTTCGTGGTCCACTCCACGAATAGGATCCGAGAAGCAACGCCTGAGTTGAGAAACGTGGAAGACATCGTGGACTCTGGAGAGATGCGGAGGTAGTTCCAACTGGTAGGCAACTTCTCCTTGTTTGGCGAGAATGCGAAAAGGTCCAATGTAACGAGGAGCCAATTTGCCTTTGATACCGAAACGATGGGTTCCCTTCAGAGGGGTAACCCGAAGGTAAGCCTTCTCGTCAATCTCGAAAGTCATAGCCTTATGTTTTTGGTCATATTGACTCTTCTGACGGGATTGGGCTGTTTTCAACTTTTCACGAACGATGCGAACTTGCTCTTCTGCTTCCTGAATCATATCCGGGCCAAAGAATTGTCTTTCCCCGGTCTCTGACCAGTTAAGGGGTGTTCGACACCGTCGTCCATAGAGAACTTCAAAAGGGGCTTTACCCAAGCTAGATTGATAGCTGTTGTTGTAAGCAAATTCGGCAAATGGAAGGCATTTCTCCCACTCCATTCAGAAAGAGATAACAGAGGCTCGAAGCATGTCTTCTAGAATCTGGTTGACGCGTTCTACTTGACCACTCGATTGAGGGTGAAAAGCGGTGCTAAAGGAAAGGCGGGTTCCCATAGCGTTTTGGAAACTTTCCCAAAATCGAGAGGTGAAAAGACTTCCCCGATCCGAGTTAATTTCCAAAGGAACACCACGGAGAGACACTATTCGGGAGATGTATAAGTCTGCCAGCTGACTAGCGGTTATACTCTCACGAACAGGTAAGAAATGGGCCACTTTGGAAAGACGATCGACAACGACAAAGATAGCATTATTCCCTCTCTTGGTCCTGGGAAAACCGGTAATGAAATCCATACCAATTTTATCCCATTTCCATTCAGGAATAGCTAGGGGTTGAAGGGTGCCAGCAGGCCGTTGATGCTCTGCTTTTACACGATGACAGACGTCGCAATTAGCAATATACTGAGCAATTTCTCTCTTCATCCTAGTCCACCAGAACCTCTGGCGTAGGTCCTGATACATCTTGGTACTACCGGGATGAATGGTGAGAGGAGATTCATGAGCCTCCTTAAGGATCAACTGCCGTAGATGCTGGTTCTTGGGAACCACTAAACGGTTCTCAAAGTACACAACACCATGATCATTTGTGGAGAAACAACTAGCACCTCCGCTAGCAATGTTCTCCTTGATCTTAGCTATTCCCTTATCTCGCTTCTGGGCAGCGATGATTTGATCCGTAAGAGTAGGTTTCGCCACCAAGGTGGAAAGAAATCCTTGAGGAACAATGTGAAGGTTAAGCTTCCGAAATTCCTCATGGAGAAGCGGTTGACTTTGTTGTAACATCAGGTTGTTACAATAAGATTTACGACTTAGCGCATCAGCCATGACGTTGGCTTTCCCTGGGGTGTAAGTTATTCCTAAGTCGAAATCTGTGAGCAACTCGACCCAACGTCTTAGCCTGAGATTCAAATCCGGTTGGGTGAAGATGTACTTCAGACTTTGGTGATCAGTGAATATTTCGCAACGATTACCGAGGAGGTAATGTCGCCAGGTTTTAAGTGCATAGACTACAGCTGCAAGCTCTAGATCATGAGTAGGATAATTCTCCTCATGTGGGTGCAATTGCCATGAGGCGTAAGCAATTACATGTCGATCTTGCATGAGAATACAGCCTAGTCCTTGTCGCGAGGCGTCGCAGTAGATAACAAAGTCCTTAGAGAAGTCTGGCGGTACCAGAACGGGAGCAGAAGTCAGGCGTCTTTTCAGTTCCTGAAAGCTGTGCTCACATTGTGGAGTCCACTCGAACTTTTTATCTTTCTTGAGGAGTTCGGTTAGGGGTTTAGCAACTTTGGAGAAATTTTCGACAAAGCGACGGCAATAGCTCACTAAGCCCAGAAAACTCCGAACTTGCTTGACCGATTCAGGTGGGGTCCAATTAAGGACGGCTTGAACTCGCTCAGGGTTAACAGCAATACCTTTACCAGATATTACATGACCCAGATAGGTCACTTCTGACAACCAAAATTCACATTTAGAGAATTTGGCATAAAGACGATGCTCTCGAAGTTTCTTCAACACTAGCCTTAGATGTTTGGCATGTTCTTCCTCGTTCTTGGAGTAGATGAGTATATCATCAAGGTAAACCACGACGAATTTATCCAAATACTCCATGAAGATTGAGTTCATTAACCGAGAAAAGGTGGCTGGAGCGTTGGTTAAACCGAAGGACATGACGGTGTACTCGTATTGGCCATAACGAGTAACAAAGGCCGTTTTAGGAATGTCCCCGTTCCTGATTTTGATTTGATGGTAGCCCAACCTCAAATCCATTTTGGAGAAGACTGAGGATCCAGCGAGCTGATCATACAGGTCGTTGATCCTGGGGAGCGGATATTTGTTCTTGATTGTGACCAAATTGACAGGTCGATAATCTACAACCATCCGGTCCATACCATCCTTCTTCTTGACGAAGAGGACGGGGCAAGCCCACGGAGATGAACTAGGTCGGATGAAACCCTTTTTCAAGGACTCATCGAGTTGTTTCTTAAGCTCGGCTAGTTCTAGTGGTGCCATCTTATAAGGTCTTCTAGCAATCGAGACGGTTCCTGGAATGAGGTCTATTACGAACTCAACATCCCTGTCGGGTGGAACACCTGGCAATTCCTCTGGGAAGACATCCGGAAAGTCACGGACTACCGGGACGTCCTCAAGGTCTGGCAAAGGGCTGGCGTTAAGAGAATATAACTGTCGCTTGGCTATTCGGGTCAAGACATTGACTATCTTCCCCGAAGGATGGGTAAGTTGAACAATCCTAGAGAAGCAATCAATTTGGGCATGATGAACTGACATCCAGTCCATACCCAGAATGATATTAATATCTGAAGATTTGAGGGCTATCAAAGATGCGAGGAAAACAAGTCTGTCGACTTGGATTTCATTTCCATGGCTTACTCTAGAAGTTTGCCATTTGGATCCCGGAGTTGAATTACCATAGAGGTTGGCATGTCACAGAATGCGATGTTATGCAAACGAGCATAATTTTCGGATATAAAAGAATGAGAGGCTCCTGTATCGAAAAGAACAGATGCCGGGTGGCAATTAACAAGAAGCGTACCAAGAACGACGTTGGGATCCTCTTGAGCTTCCTCGACAGAGATACAGTTGACATGGCCACGTGCAGCGGTGGCCGCCTTGGCGTGGAACACTTTCCCTGTCGGCTTGCCACGGCCAACAGCTTTAGCAGATTGGTTGGGGTTGGTCTGGGGACACTCACGCATATAGTGGCCAGATTCCCCACACTTGAAACAAGTTACGGAACTGGTACATGGAGGAGCATTGTTGGTTGGACCACCATAGGGCTTGGCTGGTGCAGACTGTTGAACGGGGCGAGGCGCCTGGAAGGATGGCCTCGGTGTGAACCTGGGTGGCAGGGCAGTGTTTGGCACCCACACGCGGCGCTTCTGAGGACCAGCACCGGATGAGGAATCCACGTCACGGCCATGCTTGCGTGTTGCGTCATAATCAGTCTGACCAGTCTCAGCACTGATGGCCTTGTTAACAAGTTTCTGAAAGGATGTGCACTCATGCAGACGGAGGTCGCGGCGAAGCTCAGGACTAAGCCCCTTACGGAACCTTGCTTGCTTCTTGGCATCGGTAGAAACTTCCTCAGTGGCATATCGTGCGAGGTTACCAAACTCCCTGCTGTAAGCATCCACAGAGAGTCGGCCTTGGGTGAAATTGCAAAATTCCTCACGTTTACGGTCCATGAGACCCTCCGGAATGTGATGTTCACGGAAAGCCTCGCTGAATTCAGCCCAAGTAGTGACATGGCCCGCTGGGCGCATAGCTCCATAATTCTCCCACCATAGACTGGCGGGGCCTTCAAGATGATATGCAGCAAAGGTGACCTTGTCAGCCTCAGCTACTAGCGCAGAACGCAGTTTGTGAGAAATACTGCGAAGCCAGTCATCAGCGTCGAGAGGCTCGACGGAGTGGTGGAACGTGGGTGGATGTAACTTAATGAAATCACTGAGCGACACCACGTTAGTCCTCTGATGGTGTGCTGTGTTCTGTTCAATACGCTCCAACAAACGGTTGGTCTCCCGTTTATTTCTCTCAGCTTCCATCATAACCTCGGCTAGGGAAGGAGGATGAGGCAGATTTGCATTCCTGACTTCACTGCCTTCGGCCTGCTCTTGAGGAGCAGGGTTAGTGCGCGTGTTGACCATCCTAGGTAAACAAGACAATGATTTAGTCAGAATGATAAGATTCCGACATAGGATACAGAATGTAAGGAATAACTCGGAATGCAAGATGGTCATCCGTATGACATGGTAGATACAGAAACTGCTTCTTTATTCCATCATCATACACACCATACAAGGTTTAGTACAAAACCAAACAAGGTACTATTACGGTGAAAGGAAGATTACATCACATCGGAGGCATCCCAAGCTCCTATACATTATTTTTCTACACCTCCGGAAGCGGTACAAACTAGGTCATATCCCACGAGTCACGCAGGACGATAGACGACACAGCTAGTACAAACTAGTGATACCACCACTAACTCAGACCGATCCGTAGTAGTCCTCGTAGAAATTACCTCCATAGCCTGGAAGCTCAACATGATCATCCGGGAACAGACGATCTCGCGGAGCTTGTGGACCATAGGGGCTAGGATGGGGTCTTGGACCAACAGACGGTGGCCTGCGGGGACCGCGAGGTGGGGTGATGCCTCCTACATCACGCCAACCCATCACGTCTGGCAGAGCAGATCTCACAGGATAGAGATCACGCATATCCGAATATCCAGCTTGCACCGCCGGTGCAAACCGAGTCAACGTGGCCCAATGGTCAGCACGGGTATTAAAAAGCTCTAGCCTCAAGGCCCGATTTTCACGGTCCTTATCCTCGAGCATCTCAGCAGTAGTGCGAGTCCGTGAATCCTCCTGAGTGGGGTCAGCATAAATAGCCTGGAGATACCCTTGTGCTCCCGGAAGTGATCCTGGCATATACCGGAAATCAGAGTCCCGAAATAGGCCAGACCTGACTCGCATGATGGTCATCATAGAGTAGGCGGCGTCCTGCACAGCCATCTCAATAGTAACCCCGAGTCCATAGGAGCAGTGAAGGGGCTCGGTGGATCCAGGATAAGATGGAAATATCCTGACAGTGCAGAGATACTGACTTTGATTAAAGTCTTGGAATTGCTCTTCGACCGTGTACTCAGGATACCAACGGTATCCAGCCTCAGTCATTACCCTGACCAACATGGCAGTATGGCCGGGTACATCTAGGCATCGAGTCAGGCGAATCACTTGATTGAGGTCGCGAGTGGCCATCTGAAAGCACAACCATAATGCAAAGGCATTAGAATTTCTAGCAAAATTTCGGCAGCATAACAGCTGTAAATGCTCAAGAAGGATTTTGAGACATTTGACAAAGGATTTCATACACACTCAACATCATCATATCAAGTTCTGAGTCCATCCTAGCAACATGATGTGGTAGTAGAACTGTGCTAGGCTTGTATCCATCAAACCCATAAGGTACTACTGATTAGTAACACGTGATCCTGATAGAGAGAATAGATCCTAATTCCTTAACCCCCGGTGGAAGAATAGACTGACTCAGATCAGAATGTCATAAGATAAAGGAGTAAAAAGAGCCTTACGTTCCAACCCACAAATAATTCCCCTACATATAACTAAAGAATTTCTAGACTCGACATCGACCAGTTTGGCTTGGAGAACCTACAGGCAGTCCGGCTCTGATGCCAACGCTGTCAGGACCCCGACTCGATGACACATCGATCTAGCCTGTAACACCTCATATCACTTTGCGGCCTCACGCATGGTATCCCCACGGGTGTCGCCTTACCTTTGCCCGGGACCGTTTGCGCCTTTTGGCTCACGTATATGATAGTGTCGCTAGCATCCATATGTTAAGGAGCCCGGGCTGACATGACTAGTTGTAAACCCAAAGTGGCACAGACTTACAGGGACAGGCATCCATGACCCAGCTTCGAACGTGTCGGTCATCAGCAAGAGGGTCCGGGCTGTAGCACTGGGCTAGCAGGACTCCGGTAAACCGGGCTGTAGCGGGCTAACAGGACTCCGGTACTCAATGCGTGACATTTCCCCGAAGGGACAGACACCGGAACGAAGAAGGACACATGCCGGCCAGCCTAAGTGTTCCAGAGCAGTAGCAAGCTACCATGGCTCAGTGGTAACACTAGGAGACATTTCCCGGTAAGAGAGGCTACTAAAGATAAACAACTAGATAGTCAGATCCCACACATACCAAGCATTTCAATAACATACACACAGTATGCTCGATATGTGCAAATACAACATGGCATCACAACATGACTCTACGACACAAGTACTTTATTTAAGGCTCAGGGAGCCATACATAATCATACACACAGGTACGGGTCACACGACCCAGCATTCAAGTCATACAGTCATACAAACCAGCAGCGGAAGTAACTTGTCTGAGTACAGACAACTAGTAAAATAAAAGAGGCTTGGAAAGCCTAGCTATACTACGTGGTCCTTCACAAGCTTAGGATCACCACCTGGGCCTTAGCCTACTCATTGATGTCAACGTCTACGTAGAACCCATCAGAAGGGGTTGCAGCGTCTTCTGTTGTAAATTATAGCAACATGAGTACAAAGGTACTCAGCAAGACTTACATCAGATCCTACATACATGCATATTATCAAGAAGGGTTGGTGGAGTTGTTGCAGCAAGCCAGCTTTGACTCTTGGCTAGGCTAACCTACGAGACTCCAACTTGAAATGGTTTTGCGTACACGAGTCCACTACTCACCACTTCAATACACTACCGAGGATCCACCTCCGTCTTCCTACGGAAGAGCCATCCTCGGCACTCACACTTATCTTGAGGCTTTTAGTAGTTTCCATTTACTTGTCTATGAACTGTATAGGCAACCAAGTAGTCCTTTACCGCGGACGCGGCTATTCGAATAGATCATGATAACCCTGCAGGGGTGTACTTCTTCATACATGTTTCCACCACTTAGCGTCTGCACACGACATGTGCTCGGCAGACTTCAAGCGAAAGCCGATGTGGGTGTAGACCACGACCTACCTAAACACCTAAGTCTCTAGTCCAGGTTTATCGCCTATCCAGGTTCCATCCGCAGGGAGTCCGGCCGAGGTTTCCCATACGGCCCCGAACGATGTGAACAGGGTTCCCGAGATACCTAACGGGTATTCGGTACACCGTGCCACGTACCTACCGCATCACAGCCCACCCCTACGGTCAGCACTGTCCACGGCCTCCAGTAGGCTACAAACACCAGAAACTACTTGCAACTCCTGGACAGAGAACTAGGGTGGATAAGAAGTCGAGCAGGGTCATATTTCAGGGCCCAATGCATGGTAGTAGCTGTATCTTAAATCACACATACAGATCTCAGTGCTTAAGGTCGGTTTCAATGAAACAACCCACCATGTACTCCTACATGGCCTCTCATCGATACCTTTACCAAATCGTGTTTACCACACCATTCTCATTACCGACATAATCATTTCACTCTAGCCCATCACCCAGATGAACCAGACCTGACACGACTCTAAGCATAGCAGGCATAGCAAGGTAGGAACAACACATACATATGGCTCAATCAACTCCTACACATGCTAGTGGGTTTCATCTAGTTACTGTGGCAATGACAGGTCATGCAGAGGAAATGGGTTCAACTACCGTAGCACACAGCAGTTTGAAACGCGTTGTCTTAGTGCAATAAAAGAGAGCAGGAGCGAGAACATGGGATTGTATCGATATGATCAAATGGTTGGTTGCTTGCCTGATGATTCGATGCACTGATACGGTTCTTCGTTAGGGTAATCACGGTACTCCTCAGAGGCAGGACCTGCCGCAAAGAACACCGATACACAACCATCACCAAACAATGTGCAACAATATGATGCATGCATGAAACATGGCAATATGAGTGAGTTGGGCTAATGCAACTAGGACCAGAAGGGTTTGAACCAATTTGAATCAAAGATTCAAATTTTAGACCCAAACATGGCCCTTTAAAGTGTTTTTCCTTGTTCTGCATTAAACATCAGGTTAACTTGTTTAATCATGCATGAAAATAGTACAGATGGATAGATTGGATTTTTCTGATCATTTTTCATATATAATTTGTCTGATTTGGAGTTACAGAATAAAAGTTATGAATTTTTTAAAGTTTAAACTATATTCTGGAATTTCCTATATTAGATTAAATCCAGAAAATCAATTATTGCGTCAGCCTGACGTCAGTGTGACGTCAGCAGGTCAACGGGACACGTCCGGGTCAAACCTGACAGTGGGTCCCGCGTGTCAGTGTGATTAATTAAACTAAAATTAATTTAAACTAATCCTAATTAGTTAACAGGGCTGGGCCCCACCTGTCATTGACTCAGGGGAGTCAACCAGGGCCCACCCGTGGTCAAACCCGGGTCGGCTGCACCGGCGTTTAGCCGCCGGCGAGCCCGACGCGGCGGCGGAAGTGGTTTTGGCCGTTTCGGCCACCAAATGGGTCGCGGAGACCACCGGAGAGGAGCTGAGGTCGAGCCGCAGCTCTTGGTGGAGTCCGTTGGGGTCGGGGTGGCCGGAGTTGGCGCCGGCGACGACTTTGCGGCCAGCGCAGTTCGGCCAAAGTCGAACTTGTCGCTAGGGGGATCGGTGAGGTGCGGGGAGTAGCTAGTTAGGTGCTACGTGACGCGGTGAGCATGATGGACACCGTGGAGTGGTCGCAGGATGACCGGGAGCGACGACGGCGTTGAAGGGGATCTCCGGCGACGGTGGACTCGGGCGAGGTTGGTGCGGTGGACTCGGGCGTTGCGAGCGCTCGGGGCTCGGCTTGCTCGATGAAGTGGACAGCGGCGGAGCTCCTGGACACGACGAGAGGACGCACGGGCGGCGGGGAGCACGGCTACGACGTAGGCACGGCGGTGGTGGCGTCGGTCATGACGAGGGAGCGCGAGGGGGAGGAGTTGGAGAGGAGAGGGGGTGTCTGGGGGGTTCGGGGGAGAGAGGGAGGGCGATCCACGACGTCACCAGGCGAGGGGAGCGGCGAGGCGGCGAGCAGGTGCGTGGCGCGCGCTACGGTCGCCGTCGGGCACCTGCCTGCCTGCCTGGCCGGCAAGCAGCTCGCTGGAGCGGCGCTGGGCTGGGCCGGCAGGTGGGCCCGGTGCTGGCGCCAGGTAAGCTTTTCTATTTTTCTCTGTTTTCTGTTTTTTTAATACTTCTGCAACTTTGTTGAATTAATAAAAATACTTAGGCAACTCCTAAAATCACCAAACTACTCCTGGTCCATAGTTGGATTCTTTCCAACATGAAACATTTAGTTTGGAGATATTTGAGCATTTAAATATTTTATATAATTTTAAATGCCCAAATTCAAATATTTATGATTTAATTCACAAGCCCTAAGATGGCCTAGGAAAATGTGCATCACTTTTGGCAGAGGTTCTGATCCAAGACAAAAATGATGGGCATTTTAGAAGGGTATTTCAGGTTCATTGAAAAAGTTTTTAGTAAACCCTAATTGGTTTCAGAGGGGACTGGGGGTTCTGTCATCCCCATTTCAGGTTTCTGATGAAAGAGTAAATATGATGCAACACTCTAATGCATGAACTAGCTAGGGTGTGACATGCATGAACTTGTTCCTTGCATCCGCCATCCTAGAAGAATAGAAGAGATGAGGAGTTAGAATGAGAAGAGAGAGTAGTGATCTATGGTCTTTGCTTAGTGGTCGTGTCCTACAGTCAGCATGTGCTCTGATACCATCTTGTAGCGACCAGACCTCAAACAGTCCGATCTTTGTGCATCAGTGTCATCCCTGGATCAGTAATGCTGACACGCACAGTACTTGAAGGATTTATAACAGAGTAGCAATCACACACTTATTACATCAAATGTCTCCAAAGAGAAACTTATTACAATAAATATGGCTTAAGGCCATCTAATAACGATAACAGCGGAAGGCTTGGAAGATAAGTGAGTCCATCAACTCCAATGGCATCACTGAGTATAGAACCACGATCCTATAGCATCTTACTTGTCGTCTGAAAAGTATTCAACATGAACGTTGCAGCCCGAAAACGGGTCATCACATGGAATATGCTGGCAAAGTAACACACAGAGAAAAATGAAAGAGTAAAGCTATACTACATGCATATATGGCTTGGCGGATAGCTCTATGGTTACAGTTTTTGCGTAAAGCCAATTTTTCCCTACTACAAAGGAATAAATTATTTAACTATCATGGTGGTTGTTAAACATTGAGAATGGTTGACAGCATCCTCAATCCCAATTAAGCATCATCATTAAACAAACCCAACAATATTAATTAAAGTAACATGATGAGATTCACATGATAATCCAGGTACTAGATACTCAAGATGTCCATAACCGAGGACACGGCTAATCATGATTAGTTTATACACTCTACAGAGGTTTGCGCACTTTTTCCCACATGACTCGATCTCCTCCGTTGGTTTTCTCGCACTACATGGTGTTTGAGAAAAAGATGACCAGGACATAGTCTTTCAGAAGCGCTAGCACCTTATGATGGGTAGACCGGTACACCTACTTTCCCCTACATCTGCTAGTCTACCACTGTAAGAGTTCGCACGACTTAGTCGACTATGCTAGAGCCCATAATAGCATGTGGCTGCACACGGAAGTTTCTAGCATGAATAATCTTATGATCCCTTTGAGCCTGGGTGGCGGTCCATAAAAAAAACAGGCAATCCTGGTCTACCCAGGTGCCTAGACAGGCAATCCTGGAATAACCAGGTACCTCAATCCAGCCAGATGTGTATTAATGTTGCCACCTTAAATAAACCATTAATTAACAATCTCACATCTGTCATGGAAAATCACTCACCCAATCGACGTCTACTAGCATAGCATGGCATAATAAGCAAACATAGAAGTAACTCCCAAGGGTTTGATAATAAAACAGGTAATAGGTACTACCTCATCTACTTCCCGAAACCCCACAATTTAATTAGATCCTATTCATGCAATGTTTGAGGATTGATCTAATGCATAAAAACTGGGTAGTAAAGAGGTATGATCAAAGTGTTACATGCCTTGCTGATGATCCGCGTAACCTAGGGATTCGAAGTAGCAAACGGTGCAATCCGGGTACTCTAATGCAAGCAAACAAACAAACAAACAAGCATACAATAAGTACTCATCTAATGCACAGGTAAAACTCAAATAAGAGGTCTAACCAGAAAGTTCAACTTAATAACTCCGGTTTGCAAAAAGAAACAAATCAAATGAAGAAACAAAACTCAAACGGGGAAAGAAACAAGCTTCGTTTACTAATCTGGACTTAAGTCAAATTTTAAAGAAGCAAAAACTGGTTTGAGTAGATTACTCGGAAAGAGGGTTTCGAGACGAAACTCTAGGCGCTTGAATCGCCTCATTCCGATAAATGAGCGAAAAGTTATACTAAAACAAAAATCGGATCAGAAATCGCGATCAGAAAAAAATCGCGGAATAAATCCGAGAAAAAGAAAAAACAACGAACAGATTAACGAAAGAACGTTCATTATCTGAATCTAAACGATGAATGCGTTCGTTAGAACGAACGAACGAGTGAACGCTCGCTAATAACCTAGAAAAACAATCTAATAAAAAAATAGAAACTAAAAAAAACGACAGAATAACCGAGCAGTTTTCAAAAAAATGGCGGCACGGAAAACGAGGCACCTCGGGCAGCGGGTCGAAGACGGCAGCGGGCGGCGGCTCCGGCGTGGCGGCGGCGTCGGGCGGCGGTGGCGCGGGCGGCGGCACGGGCGGCGGGCGTCTAGGGTTAGGGTTCGGGGGCGTGGGTGGGCTGGCGGCGGCGCTGTTGAGCTGGGGCGGCTCGGGCGGGCGCTATTTAAAGGCTGCCCCGGGCGGAGTTCCGCTCGGGTACGGACCGGAGTCGGTTCCCGTTTTTTTTTAAAAAATATCGCGCAGAAAAACTAACGAAAGAAATACTAAATGGACTCCAAAAATCCCGAAATAAATTTTCCCCGGCTTCTAAAATGGGAAAACTTTGTTTTTGCCACTCTAACTTTTGCCCACTTTGGTTATGCCACTCTCGAATTTGACATTTCACTTTTGCCACTCTTAGCTTTTGACAATACATCACAAATACCATTTCGTGGCAAAACCAATAGTTTTTCATTTCACTTTTGACACTCTTAGATTTTGGCAATTATCAGAATTGCCACTAAAAAATTATTGTTTTTGCCACAGAATGGCAATTGTGATGTATTGTCAAAAACTATGAGTGGCAAAAGCGAAAAGTCAAATTCTAGAGTGGCATAAGAAAAGTGGTCAAAAGCTAGAGTTGTGAAAACAAAGTTTTCCCTTCTAAAATCAAGCCGGTTTAGATGAACATTTATTTGGCCTAAATGCAATTTTTGGAAACACACATTTTTCCTAAATTCGAATAAAATAGCCAGAAAAATCCAAAATAAAATCTTATTTGATTTTTTTATTAAATCCTCAATATTTCTTTATTTTGGGAAAGTCATTTTATTCCCTCTCTCATATTTATATAATTGAAATAATTGAAGATAAAATAAATAAAATCAAATGATCCTACTTCCAAAATTTGAGAAAACTCAAATATGAAAATATCAAAATCCCCAACTCTCTCCGTGGGTCCTTGAGTTGCGTAGAATTTCTAGGACCGAAACAAAATGCATTAAATATGATATGCAATAATTATCTATTTGTATAACATTCCAAATTGAAAATTTGAGATGTTACACTTGGTCGGCTAGGGTACTCCTGGTTCATGACACCATCGCATACCTCACAAATGAATTGGGATCTTCACGAAATCTAAACCTGGAGATGAGCTGGATTAATTGATATTTGAGGTTTCCTTTTTGGATATTTTTTATGAGTGCAATTTTTGGATATTTTTGTTATGATCTCGATTAACTTGATGGTTTTTGCTCTCTCCTAGCGCTACGGCCATTTTGGTCGTTGGTGGCTCTTCGCATGTTAGCCTGCATTGGCCTCTATGTGGCCCAATTTATTTTGTCGGAGCTTTGGCATCCAATTAAATCAAGTGCTCCAATCATCCTGCAACCGGTAGTTCTTGTCAAAATGGTGGCCTTTGTGGTCCGAGCAACAACTGATAGTAGAGAAGAAGAATATGTTTTCATAGGGCGGGAGGTTATGAAATAGTTCAAATCTGATGCAATATGAAAATAAATCAAGTAGCCCTAAGTGGCACCAAACACTATGTCCTAATAGTAAGCGATTTCTATCAACCTGGTAAAAAAAGAAGAAAACAAAAAAGTGGAGTGGGCATGCTGACTAAGGGGAACAAGAAAGAATCACAAAAGTTCGACTTTGAGATCAACTTTTACATCAATTGAGAAATTAGTTCACATTTGAAAATTGACTGGGAAAGTTATTTTGGGTCCTGAATTATTTATTCAATTTAATTTTTTCCCAAACATGAGACTGATAAGTTTGAGCCCCATTAGAAAAAGATACCAACTAGGGCTAAACCATGTTGGTATTTTTTAATAGAAGAGAACTCCGTGAGCACCACGCAAGCTGAGGCTCGAACATGGGCCTGCTGGCTGCGTACTCAAGATCCTAGCCAACGGAGCGACGCCTCGTTCTCACTTTGAGCCCCATTAACTTTTTTGTTGACAATAGATGACACATTTGTCCATTGGTGTTAGCCAAGGTGTAATGTAGGGTTGTATGCCGATAGTTTCTTACACGTGCCACCAGTGATATAGCACAAAAAATGACAAAATTATTTGTAAAAAGCAATGAAACATACTCGAAAAATGAAAATAGGAGGAAAAGTAAAATAAATGAACATGGAGGTCTGGTAAAATATCCATAACATTCCGGAAATGTACCAAAATATGGGATTTAAAAATCAGAGAATTCCGAACCATTTAAGAAAACTAACCGGTAGGACATATTATGATAAACTAGGGAAATTGAGGAACCTCTGCAATATTTTGTTAACATTCAGAAAACTTGCCATACCCCTCCCAAAAAAAGTTTGCCATACTTTTTCTTCCAATAATGTTTCTAATCGATTTGTCATTTGTGATTTGTGGGAATGATTAAATAATATTTTTTAAATCCATTATTACCAAAAAAAATTACCTTAACCCTTAACTTTTTTTGTGTTGCATAGGTTGTCATTTCTACAAATAGGAAAAAGTGTTGTGCCATCAATCAGTCCACTTTGATAGAGTTTAGGGAGTAAAATGCCTCGTATACCACCGAGGTTTAGGGAGTAGTAGTTAGACTCCATGTTTTCGGTATAACTATGATAAATTAGCTTACTTGAAACAGTAACAGTCATTTCTACTTGTTTCTTAAGAAAGGCCGTCGATCGCACGGAAAACTATTTAGGATGACGTACTTACTTTCATAAATTTAAACATTAGTCAACATTAAACAATTTGTTTGGCTAGCTATAACAAAATTATTCACGAAATCAATTGTGCCCGTAATGACTGACGACTTGACCAGAATCAACCACCTGCACGCGCGCGTTATAGCATGAGAAAAAGGATTCCGCGCTAGGCATGGAACTTCCACATGTATAGATTCACGTGGCTCTTGTTCCGTGTGACATTGATCACGTGGGCTTGCACACAAAACAAGTCTTGAATATATGTTTATGAAACGCATGCTCAGACTGGGGTCAAAAGGACAGGTTGGTCGAACATTGTGTAACCTGAAAATCTTTGTTGGTTACACATATGCCAAAACATTTATATTGGTATTACTTTAAATAATGGTTTGAATCCTACTTTTAGAAACGGCAGATTGTTCAATTTCTGCAGCTTAGCTCGTGTTGGAATGAATGACCGGTATGAACAAGCGCTCTAAGCATATTGGTTGGTGTGCACACGGTTTGTGTGCGATGGCGTGCTAGATCGTACACGGTTGGTCCGAGTGAATCCTGTGTGATGTCATGAACATAGTTTACATAAAGCAAAGCGTGTGATGAGTGATTTCATAGCATGCATTTTTTCTTATAAGTGAATCATGTGCGACATCGTCCACACTCTGTGAAACAAACGTGTGTGATGTATGCCCTATTTTCCACGGATCCGTAGACCTAACCATGTGCACACGCACCACAGGCTCGTCTTCACCTACCTCTTCACCATGTGTTCCCATTGGTATGTATGTCCCTCTCCGACGCGCGCCCTACACATGTTGCCCATGGCCACGCCTTGACTCCACAAGGCACTGATGCCACTGTGGTGCATCTTCCGTCCTCCCACGCCTCGTATGCCCCGATCCTCTGAAAATACCAATGTCTGACACTCTATAAAAAATCCAATGGCCATTGACACCCCTGACACTCAAGCCCTTGTAGCTCTCTCTCTCTCTCT
>NC_041383.1:759227532-759262773 GCF_002162155.2 Triticum dicoccoides | reverse complement strand
TGCATGCATATGTGTTGTCGAGCGCCCCCAAGAGACCCCATGATGATGCCCGTGTGCCATTGCCCACTACTCTTGAACTCCTAATGGGCTTTGGGTTGCATAATTGGGCCATGGGATGATATATGGGACACGTTGTGGGGGTAGTGTGAGAAGTAGACGTGATGTGAACATGAGTTGTATATTTGTTGAATACATATTTCATATAAATGATGTAATTATGATTTTTCCACTAAAAAGAAGTGGCATTCATCTAAATACCCATGAATTATGTTGGGCCGCCCTCCTTCCCAAAATAATTGGACACACATGATGGGTCTCTATGTCCAGAATGATACTTAATGTGAGCATAACTTATATTATAGCACTAGCTTTTACATAGTGGACTGAGCAAGATCCCATCACTTTATATAAGGATGTAAGAATTGTTTAAACACCAGCACTGCAATCACGAAGAGCATAACAATGAAAATTATTAATGGTAATCATTTTAATTGGTTCCAAACGATCCTCTAATTATATAGGGATATTGGCTTCTTGATTATATTTCTCCCCCTCACCGTTTAAACTAGGTAGCCCTATATGTTCAGTAATTTGTTTGTTGCAAGCAGTACTATTAGGCACTTCCGATAATTCTTGCAACACTTGTATAACATCGGAGAGGGTACACTCATCATAATAAATTTAATTACATCAATAAAACATAGTGTACACTACCAACCATTTTTGACATATTTATGCTATGCTTAATTTTAGGTTCAATTTTAGCATGCATGGTTTTGTTTCTTCTTTTCTCCCAATTTTTATCTAAGATGGCATGAATATGCTTGAGAGTTTCTCTAGTGTTAATTTTAGGTGGTGTCAATCTATGCTTCATCAAATCTATATAATTATGGAGTTTTAACTTTATCAAAGAGAGTGCTAATTTACCAAAAAAATGGTTCTTGGTCTTGATTTAGTCTCGGGTCAAAATTCATCACTTAATCATTCCCACAAACAATTATTACTCCCACATTAATTATATCAATGATAAGGCCTATAATCAATATTTCGGCAGTATTCATACATGCATTATTGTTGAAGATATTTTGACGCCAACATGTTCTTTATTTCGCTCAACAAGTTCACGACATTAGCAATATCATAAGTACTAGATGATGCATTATTAAAAGAAAACATAGACATACGCAGGTTGGCATTTTAACTTTGAACCTCCTAGGTAGAGTTTAGATCAACCCAGAAGTGCTAGGGATCAACCCAGAAGTGCTCAAAGAAGCCATCTAAATTAGACAACCCCTCCAAACATAACTAGTGGGATGGGAACCGCTCGCTAAATCTCTTCTGGCCAGGGTCCATGATAGTTACTAACATTGCCACAAGTTGCATTGTTCGTGTAAGACCTCTCACAGCGGGAGCATCACAAGAGTATCATGCATTACTACATAAACAAAAATATGATGTGGCACATCAAGTAATTATATTACAGAAGGTTCTAGTATATGGTACTGTTGGGAAACATAGCATGCAATTTCAAAAAAATTCCTATGATCACGCAAGATCTATCTAGGAGATGCATAGCAACGAGAGGGGGAGAATGTGTCCACGTACCCTCGTAGATCAAAAGCGGAAGCGTTAGTTAACGCGGTTGATGTAGTCGAACGTCTTTACGATCCAACCGATCCAAGTACCGAATGTATGGCACCTCCGTGTTCAGCACATGTTCAGCTCGATGACGTTCCTCGAACTCTTGATCCAGTAGAGGGTCGAGGGAGAGTTTCGTCAGCATGACGGTGTGGTGACGGTGTTGGTGATGTGATCCTTGCAGGGCTTCGCCTAAGCACTACAATGCTATGACCAGAGGAGTAAACTGTGGAGGGGGGCATCGCACACGGCTAAGAGAACAATTGGTGAGCCTTTGGGGTCCCCCCTGCCCACATATATAAAGGAGGGGGGAGGACGGCGACCAGGAGGGGCGCCCCATGGGGGGAGTCCTACTTGGGCTCCTAGTCGAAGTAGGATTCGTCCCCCCTTTCCTTTCTCCATCGGAGGGAATAGGGAGGAGAGGGAGAGGGAAAGGGAAGGGGGCACCACCCCTCCTCCTTGTCCTATTTGGACTACCTAGGAGGGGGCACGCGGCCACCCCCATAGGCTTCCCTCTCTCTGCCTTAGGCCCATGTTGGCCCAAAACTTCCTCGGGGGGTTCCGGTAACCTCTCGGTACTCCAAAAAAATATCCGAATCACTCGGAACCATTCCGATGTCCGAATATAACCTTCAAATATATGAATATTTACCTCTCGACCATTTTGAGACTCCTCGTCATGTCTGTGATCTCATCCGGGACTCCGAACAAACTTCGGTCACAAAAACACACAACTCATAATACAAATTGTCATTGAACGTTAAGCGTGGGGACCCTATGGGTTCGAGAACTATGTAGACATGATAGAGACACATCTCAAATCAATAACCAATAGCGGAACCTGGATGCTCATATTGGCTACTACATATTCTATGAAGATCTTTATCGGTCAAACCGCACAACAACATACGGTGTTCCCTTTGTCATCGGTATGTTACTTGCCCGAGATTCGATCGTCGGTATCATCATACCTAGTTCAATCTTGTTACCGGTAAGTCTATTTACTCGTTCCGTAATGCATAATCACGTAACTAACTCATTAGTCACATTGCTTGCAAAGCTTATAGTGATGAGCATTACCGAGAGGGCCCAGAGATACCTCTTACACAGAGTGACAAATCCTAATCTCGATCTATGCCAACCAAACAAACACCTTCAGAGACAACTGTAGAGCATCTTTATAATCACCCAGTTACATTGTCACGTTTGGTAGCACACAAGGTGTTCCTTCGGGATTCGGGAGTTGCATAATCTCATAGTCAGAGTAACATGTATAAGTCATGAAGAAAGCAGTAGCAATAAAACTTAACAATCACTAGGCTAAGCTAATGGATGGGTCTTGTCCATCACATAGTTCTCTAATGATGTGATCCCATTCATCAAATAACAACACATGTCTATGGTCATGAAACATAACCATCTTTAATTAATGAGCTAGTCAAGTAGAGGCATACTAGGGACACTTTGTTTTGTCTATGTACTCACACATGTACTAAGTTTCCGGTTAATACAATTCTAGCATGAATAATAAACATTTATCATGATATAAGGAAATATAAATAACAACTTTATTATTGGCTCTAGGGCATATTTCCTTCAGTGTTGCACTAGAGTCAATAATCTAGTTTACATGGCCATGTGATTTAACACTAATAGTTCACATGTGTATGTGATTAACACCCATAGTTCACATCACCATGTGACCAACAACCAAAGGGTTTAGTAGAGTCAATAATGTAGTTCACATCTCTATGTGATTAACACCCAAAGAGTACTAAGGTGTGATCATGTTTTGCTTGTGAGAGAAGTTTAGTCAACGGGTCTGCAATATTCAGAGCCGTATGTATTTTGCAAACTTTCTATGTCTACAATTCTCTACATGGAGATACTCTAGCTAATTTCTCCCACTTTCAATATGCATCCAGATTGACACTCAGAGTCATCCGGATCAGTGTAAAAGCTTGCATTGATGTATCTCTTTACGAAAAACTCTTTATCACCTCCTTAACCGAGAAATATTTCCTTAGTCCTCTTAGGTAACTAAGGATAACTTTGACCGCTGTCCAGTGATCCACTCCTGGATCACTATCCTACCCCCTCGCCAAACTCATGATAAGGTACACAATAGGTCTGGTACACAGCATAACATACTTTATAGAACCTATGGCTGAGGCATAGGGAATGACTTTCATTCTCTTTCCATTTTCTGCTGTGGTCGGGTTTTGAGTCTTACTCAACTTTACACCTTGCAACACAGGCAAGAACTCCTTCTTTGACTGTTCCATTTTGAACCACTTCAAAATCTTGTCAAGGTATGTAGTCATAGAAAAATCTTATCAAGCATCTTGATCTATCTCTATAGATCTTGATGCCCAATATGTAAGCAACTTCATCGAGGTCTTTTCTTTGAAAAACTCCTTTCAAACTATCCTTTATGCTTTTCCAGAAAATTCTACATTATTTCTGATCAACAGTCTGTAGTAATATGTATCATTCGAATACTTCTGCAATACCAAAAATTCTTAAATAAGTTGGTGGACGTGAGGAATTTTCCTATTAATCATCAGCAAAAAGAATCAACCTGAAAGCACTCTCTAGTAAAAAAAATGGCAGCTAATCTCGTGAGCACGAAAGTTTCTATTTTTTTACAGCAAGATCGCATAGACTTCACCCAAGTCTTCCCAAAGGTCCTACTTGGCATAAACACTAATTAAAACTTAAAATCGCATCTAAAAAGAGGCTAGATAAATTATTTATTAATAAACAGGACCAAAAGCAAAGGACAAAAGTAAAATTGGGTTGCCTCCCAACAAGCGCTATCGTTTAACGCCCCTAGCTAGGCATGATGATTTCAATGATGCTCACATAAAAGATAAGAATTGAAACATAAAGAGAGCATCATGAAGAATATGACTAGCACATTTAAGTCTAACCCACTTCCTATGCATAGGAATTTTGTGAGCAAATAACTTATGGGAACAATAATCAACTAGCATAGGAAGGCAAAACAAGCATAACTTTAAATCTTTAAGCACATAGAGAGGGAACTTGATATTATTGTAATTCCTACAAGCATATGTTCCTCCCTCATAATAATTTTCAGTAGCATCATGAATGAATTCAACAATATAACTATCACATAAAGCATTCTTTTCATGATCTACAAGTATAGAAATTTTATTACTCTCCACATAAGCAAAATTCTTCTTATTCGGAATAGTGGGAGTATCATAAGAGACTCGAATACTATAACTTGTTTCCACATTAAAAGAGTAATGTTCAGAAAAAGGGTAATCATAATCATGACAAGTTTTATAAAGATAATCATCACTACTTTTTATAGCATAAGTGTCATCACAATAATCATCATAAATAGGAGGCATGCTATCATCATAATAAATTTGCTCATCAAAACTTGGGAGGCTAAAAATATCATCTTCATTAAACATAGCATCCCCAAGCTTGGGGCTTTGCATATCATTAGCATCATGGGTATTCAAAGAATTCATACTAACAACATTGCAATCATGCTCATCATTCACATACTTTATGCCAAGCATTCTATGTAATTCTTCTTTTAGGACTGGAGCACAATTTTCCTTCCCATCATTTTCACGAAAGACATTAAAAAGATGAAGCATATGAGGCAACCTTAGTTCCATTTTTTGTAGTTTTCTTTTATAGAATAAACTAGTGATAAAACAAGAAACTAAAATATTCGATTGCAAGATCTAAAGATATTCCTTCAAGCACTCACCTCCCCGGCAACGACGCCAGAAAAGAGCTTGATGTCTACTACGCAACCTTATCCTTGTAGACGTTGTTGGGCCTCCAAGTGTAGAGGTTTGTAGGACAGTAGCAAATTTCCCTCAAGTGGATGACCTAAGGTTTATCAATCCGTGTGAGGCGTAGGATGAAGATGGTCTCTCTCAAACAACCCTGCAACCAAATAACAAAGAGTCTCTTGTGTCCCCAACATACCCAATACAATGGTAAATTGTATAGGTGCACTAGTTCGGCGAAGAGATGGTGATACAAGTGCAATATGGATGGTAGATATGAGTATTTGTAATATGAAAATTTAAAAACAGCAAGGTATGAAGTGGCAAAAGTGAGCATAAACGGTATTGCAATGCTAGGAAACAAGGCCTAGGGTTCATACTTTCACTAGTGCAAGTTCTCTCAACAATAGTAACATAACTGGATCATATAACTATCCCTAAACATGCAACAAAGAGTCACTCCAAAGTCACTAATAGCGGAGAACAAACAAAGAGATTATTATAGGGTACAAAACCACCTCAAAGTTATCCTTTCTGATCGATCTATTCAAGAGTCCATAGTAAAATAACATGAAGCTATTCTTTCCATTTGATCTATCATAGAGTTCATACTAGAATAACACCTTAAGACACAAATCAACCAAAACCCTAATGTCACCTAGATACTCCAATGTCACCTTAAGTATCCGTGGGTATGATTATAAGATATGCATCACACAATCTCAGATTCATCTATTCAACCAACAAAAAGAACTTCAAAGAGTGCCCCAAAGTTTCTACCAAAGAATCAAGACAAAAACGTGTGCCAACCCCTATGCATAAGTTCACAACGTCACTGAACCCGCAAGTTGATCACCAAAACATACATCAAGTAGATCACGTGATATCCCATTGTCACCACAGATAAGCACATGCAAGACATACATCAAGTGTTCTCAAATCCTTAAAGACTCAATCCGATAAGATAACTTCAAAGGGAAACTCAATCCATTACAAGAGACTAGAGGGGGAGAAACATCATAAGATCCAACTATAATAGCAAAGCTCGCGATACATCAAGATCGTACCACCTCAAGAACACAAGCGAGAGAGATCAAACACGTAGCTACTGGTACATACCCTCAGCCCCGAGGGTGAACTACTCCCTCCTCGTCATGGAGAGCGTCGGGATGATGAAGATGGCCAATGGTGATGGATTTCCCCTCCGACAGGATGCCGGAACGGGCTCCCGATAGGTTTTTGGTGGCTACAGAGGCTTGCGGTGGTGGAACTCCCGATCTAGGTTATTTTCTGGGGGTTTCTGTATTTATAGGAATTTTTGGCGTCGGGAACAAGTCAGCGGGGTCTCTGAGTCGTCCACGAAATAGGGGGGCGCGCCCAGGGGGTGGGCGCGCCCCCACCCTCGTGGGCAGCCCGGGACTCTTCTGGCCCAATTCTTTCACTCCGGGGGCTTCTTTTGGTCCACAAAAAATCATCAAAAATTGGCATGTCAATTGGACTCCGTTTGGTATTCCTTTTCTGTAAAACTCAAAAACAAGGAAAAAACAAAAACTGGCACTGGGCTCTAGGTTAATAGGTTAGTCTCAAAAATAATATTAAATAGCATATAAAACATCCTAGATGGATAATATAATAGCATGGAACAATAAAAAATTATAGATACATTGGAGACGTATCAAGCATCCCCAAGCTTAATTCCTGCTCGTCCTCGAGTAGGTAAATGATAAAAACAGAATTTTTGATGTGGAATGCTACCTAACATATTTTTCAATGTAATTCTCTTTATTGTGGCAAGAAAATTCAGATCCATAAGATTCAAAACAAAAGTTTAATATTGAAATGAAAACAATAATACTTCAAGTATACTAACAAAGCAATCATGTCTTCTCAAAATAATATGGCCAAAGAAAGGTATCCCTACAAAATCATATAGTCTGGCTATGCTCTATCTTCATCACACAAAATATTTAAATCATGCACAACCCCGGTTTCAGCCAAGCAATTGTTTCATACTTTAGTATTCTCAAACTTTTTCAACTTTCACACAATACATGAGCGTGAGCCATGGACATAGCACTATAGGTGGAATAGAATATGGTGGTTGTGGAGAAGACAAAAAGGAGGAAGATAGTCTCACATCAACTAGGCGTATCAACGGGCTATGGAGATGCCCATCAATAGATATCAATGTGAGTAAGTAGGGATTGCCATGCAATGGATGCACTAGAGCTATAAGTGTATGAAAGCTCAAAAAGAAACTAAGTGGGTGTGCATCCAACTCGCTTGCTCACGAAGACCTAGGGCAATTTGAGGAAGCCCATCATTGGAATATACAAGCCAAGTTCTATAATGAAAAATTCCCACTAGTATATGAAAGTGGCAACATAGGAGACTCTCTATCATGAAGATCATGGTGCTACTTTGAAGCACAAGTGTGGAAAAAGGATAGTAGAATTGTCCCTTCTCTCTTTTTCTCTCATTATTTTTTTATTTGGGCCTTCTCTTTTTTTATGGCCTCTTTTTTTTTCTCTTTTTTTTCGTCCGGAGTCTCATCCCGACTTGTGGGGAAATCATAGTCTCCATCATCCTTTCCTCACTGGGACAATGCTCTAATAATGAAGATCATCACACTTTTATTTACTTACAACTCATGAATTACAACTCGATACTTAGAACAAAATATGACTCTATGTGAATGCCTCCGGCGGTGTACCGGGACGTGCAATGAATCAAGAGTGACATGTATGAAAGAATTATAAAGGTGGCTTTGCCACAAATACGATGTCAACTACATGATCATGCAAAGCAATATGACAATGATGGAGCGTTTCATAATAAATGGAACGGTGGAAAGTTGCATGGCAATATATCTCGGAATCGCTATGGAAATGCCATAATAGGTAGGTATGGTTGAAAGTGCTAGTTATTGACTAGAGGGGGGGTGAATAGGGGATTTTTATGAAAGTCTTCATAACATGGAAGTTTCGAAGACAAGCAATAGAAACAACCTAATTGATATGCAGCGGAAGATAAAATACAACAAGCAAGCCCTAATCAAGTATGCAATAGCATTAACGTTCGAAGATTAATAGCAGCTAGGTAGTAGGATCAGGATGGAAGATAGTATGAAGCCAATCAACAATAGTAGTCAAGCAATGAAGTCAATCAGATAAGAAGATAAGCAATGACTTCACGAAGACAAACTCAAAGTAAAGGAGGGAAGAGATAGAACCAGTTGCTTGTTGAAGACACATGATTTGTTGGACCAGTTCCAGTTGCTGTGACAACTGTACGTCTGGTTAGGGAGGCTGAGATTCAACTCAGAAGACCATGTCTTCACCTTATTCCCCTTCAGCTAAGGTCACTTAGTCCTCGCCCAATCACTCTGGTAAGTCTTCAAGGTAGACTTCCAAACCTTCACAGACTCCGTTCACCCGGCAATCCACAATGACTCTTGGATGCTCAGAACGAGACGCCTAACCGTCTGGAGGATACACAGTCCTCAAGTGTAATAAGTCTTCAGGTCACACAGACAGAAAGACTTCAGTGATGCCTAACACTCTTTGGCTCTGGGTGTTTGGGCTTTGTCCTCGCAAGGATTTCTCTCTCTCAAATGCTTCGAGGTGGGTTGCTCTCAAACGACAAAAGCCGTATACTAACTCTGAGCAGCCACCAATTTATGGTGTAGGGGGTGGGCTATTTATAGCCACTAGGCAACCCGACCTGATTTGTCCGAAATGACCCTGGGTCACTAAGGAACTGACACGTGTTCCAACGGTCAGATTTCAAACACACACGGCAACTTTACTTGGGCTACAAGCAAAGCTGACTCATCCAACTCTGGATAAGATTTTCTCTCATTGTCTTCGCTCGAAGACATAGGATTTGGGTTGAGCATCACTTCAGTCACTCTGACTTAGTTCACTTGGACCCCACTTAACAGTACGGTGGTTCCTATGACTCAACAAAGAAGAAAAGGAAACAACGAAACCACACAGTCTTCGTGCTCCATAGTCTTCACGCAATGTCTTCTCATGTCATAGTCTTCAATATGAATATCTTCTCATACCACCATTGTAGTCAATGTCTTCTTACATTTTAGGGGTCATCTCCGGTAGGTAAACCGAATCAATGAGGGACACTACCTGCGTTATCCTGCAATTCTCACAAACGCATTAGTCCCTCAACCAACTTTGTCGTCAATACTCCAAAACCAACTAGGGGTGGCACTAGATGCACTTACAATCTCCCCCTTTTTGGTGATTGATGACAAACTGGTTGAAGTTTTCAACGGGGATAAAGTATGTGAAATTGTAAATGATAGGAATTTGTCTTCATAAGTAGCAAGGGCTCCCCCTGAAGATGTGCATATAAATAATTTTGCTTTTGGAATGCAAATGCACATGGCAGGTTGTACTTGTGGAGGTCCACTTCAACTCATGAAGATAATTCATCATGCATGAAATGATATAGCATATAGGATGACATGCATAATGAAAAATGGACATCTGCAGGATGATCTAAGTGCGGAAGTTATCATCGCACATGGAAATGCAAATAAGTAGCAGACGACCATCAAGTTTAAGTGTTACAACTCAGAGAACCAAATGTTTCAAAAAGCAAGAGTTGTAAGCACGAGGCAAAATATAACACAACCGCCCATATGAACCCGCTTGAAGACTATCAACTCATACGCTTCTCTCCCTTTTGTCAGTAATGACCAAAAAGGTTTGAAGACATAGAGCATCTACTCGTCTTCTTGATGAGTAGGTGAAGCAGCAGGGTTGTTGTCGTTGGGTGGCGGTGCAGATGAACTTGGTGCAGTGTCGATGCGCGCAGTAGTAGTAGGAGGTGGTGAAGTAGCATCATCTTCATCACTGATCACTCTGGCATTTACCGTTGCCGCGGAGGAAGAATATTCAGAGTCTTCAAGAGATGGAGTTCTTCGTAAGACAGCATTCCGTGGAGGAGTGGAGTCAAACTGAAATCTTTCATTGAAGCCATCGTCTTGAAGATCTTCTTCAGCACTAAGCAGGGTCAAACTCTTCCATGATCGCCGGCAAGTTTCATGAGCAACAAAGGCATTCTTGGTGGCAAGGTTGCGAATGCGATTGACATCCACCAAGAGGCTTTGCATCTGTCCCTTGAGACAAAAGTGATGTTTATCCTGTTTCTGATGAAGGGACACAAGAAGTTCTCGATCATTGAGAACGCGAGAATGCTTCCGAGGCCTTTGGGCAATGGTGCTTTCAGTGGCTTCAGTAGGTGCTCGATGAGGCAGACGAGTATTTCCAGCCAATGGATAGATTCGTGTAGCTGCTTGAACACCTTCAATGGGTTGAGTGAAGCTTTGGTGCTCGGCATTCTGAAGACAAAGAGGCGTCTTGGCAGGGTATGGATAGATAGCTTCAACTGACATATCAACCTCAGGTAGAAAAATCACATGATTGCGAGCAGAAGGTTGATAGTTGACTGTAGAGTGTCGCTTTATGAGGCGCATGACCCATGGAGCATAAAACTTCAGACCAAAGAGATCAGAGCCGGAGGCAGCAAGTTGTCTGATGAAGAAATCTTGTGCATTGAAGCTGATGCCATTGAAAATGTAGAAGACCAAAGTCTTCATAGCTCCTTCAAGCTTTGCCGTTGATGAATGTCCTTTGATAGGCCATAGAGTCCGCCTGATGATGTGATATATGGTGCCTGGCAGATACTCAAGGTCTTCAACAAAGAACTCTGTTGGATATTCAGCATCACGGGGCAAAGGCTTCATCATGCTCAGCATCTGACTCATATTGGGTTCATGCCTATGAAAGATGCTTTCCAGGGCATTGCGATGATGTTGACAGCCAGGTTCATAGAGTTCTCCGGGAATGGACAGGCCTGTAAGCTCGATGATATCCATAGCTTTGGCTTCATGATGAACGTTTCCGGTCATCCACTTGAGAACCCAAGTCTTTGTATCTCTGTTGTAGCCGCGAATGTGCAGTGTGGCATAGAATTGAAGCAATAGTTCTTCATTCCAGTGTTCTTTATCTGTGACAAAACTGAGCAGCCTAGCATCACGAAAGCAGTCAAGTGCTTCTTCTAAGCAGGGGAGTCCAGTAATGGCTTCAGTGTCGAGGCGCATATGAGGGAAGATGCCCCCTTGATCATACCGAACACAGGAGTAATAGCTTCGCTGCGGATGGCTCCAGAATCGATCTGATGATATTCTTGGCTTCATGTAGGGGTTCTTTGAGCTGTCAAAGAATGTGTTGTGGCTCTTGAAGCCATTTGCATTGAAAGACCCGACAGCAGTGGCAGTACCAGGAAACATTGGCAGTCTTGGCTTGGGCTTCTGGACCTGAGGCCTATGCTCAACATGATAGTCAAATTGAGGACCAGAGACATTAGGCGGAGGGACCAGAACGGGCCATCTTACTGTGATGAGCTCGCCATGGTTGTATGCTTGCTCAAGTGTATAGGGCCTTGGGGGCGGAACAGGAGCAGTGGCAGCAGCTGAGGCTTCAGGCTGCACAACAGGTGCTTCAGGAGCAGTTGCCTCATTAGCTTCAGGTGCAGTGGCCTCATTAGCTTCAGGCACACTGGTTGTTGCAAGCTCCACATTAGCTTCAGTCATGACAATGTCATCAGCTTCACTTGCGTTGGTTGTGGCAGCTTCAGGATTTTCAACCTCCACTTGAGGAGCTGGAGGGTCAGGCATTGACACGTTCACTTCATGAACTATTTCTTCAGGAATGGGGGGGAGTAGAGACACGTTCTTCTTGACGTTCTTCATCGGCTAATGCAGCCGGATTGTCTTCAGCAGCAGGTGCTTCAGACACAGAGACATTCACAGCAGGAGTGGCTTCTGAAAACACTTGACGTGCAATAGTTTGATGATGCACTTCTCCTTCTGGAACGCTCGGAAGAGGAGCTTGAGGCTTTGGTCCTTTGCGAAGCCTTTGAAGTACTGGCGACGCTTTTGAAGATGGAGTGGGCAGGCCCTCATCCTCTTCAGCTTGTAAGGATCTTGTGACTTGTTGTTGTTGGGGAGTGTTGGGGGAGTCTTGTTCTTGCGGGCGATCAGCCCATGAATCATCATGTGCAATTGGCGTCAGAGGACGACCAATGCTGATGAGTTCGCTATTCGTACGAACATGCGATGATACCACATTGTATTTGATCTGAGGAAGAACTTCATCATGTTCAACATTGTCATGATGACCAATGTCTTCAGCAACAGTGGGTTCAGCTGCTGGAATATCTTCAACTTCAGGAGCCTCTGTGGAAGCAGGCTCATGGACAGTCATGTGAAGTTCTTGGGATGCAGATGCAGGATGAATCACTGAGATGGGTTCAACAAAAAGGGGCTCTGTGGGAGCAGCCCGATTCTTCTTGGTCTTGCGCTTCTTCTTGGAGGGAGCAGCATCAGAGGCTTCAGTATTCTTCCTCTTTCTGGCTTCTGCCTCTGTAGCCCTCGTCTTCTTCTGTTCTGAAGCAGTTGTGGTGACCTTTGGCTTCGAGCCAGTCATGCTACTTGGGAAGATAATATGTGGAGCTTCTTGGCTTGAAGGCGCAGGCTGATCAGCAGGAAGCTTCTTCTTTTTATTTGCTGCCATCCTGGGGTCAATGCCAGGACGGCCAAGTGACTTGTGCTTCTCAGCATCAATGTAGGCAAGCACACACTTATCAGGCAAACTCTTCATGCGCTCACGAGAGCCTTGAGCTTCTTGGCGCTTCTTCAGAAAAGCTTCTTTAAGCTCATGCAGCATGACCTTAAAGTTCCTGACATCTTGAACACTCAGCTTGGCCATATGCTTCTTGAATTTAGCCTTTTCATAATCAATCTTGTGCTTGAGCTCAACGATTCGCTGAGCGAGAGCCAGCTCAGAAGCAATGGCGCCATTGAAAGAGATGTTGAGGCCAATTGGAAGCTGTAAGTCTTCAAAGCTGACGTTTGGGGTGTCGAACCACTCATCAATGAAATTGTGGATGATGGCCACATCAAAGAGAGGCAAGTTGTTGAAGATTTCTGCTTCTTCCTTGCTCTTTATCAGCTGCTCAAGAGCATCATCCGCAAGATCTTCATCACTTGACAGATTAATGGGTTCTTCACGCAGAATGGCGGCAGGAGTCAAGGCTTGATGAGTATGCCTGACAAGTTGCTTTTTCTTCTCCATCTTCTTGGAGATACGGGATTGATCTTCAGACTGCACACTGGCTTCAGGAGGTGCAGTGGCCAGTGGCTTCACACGAGAAACTTTTGGAGGTGCGGCTGATGATGAAACCTTAACCTTCTTTGGCTTCTTTGGCCTTGGAGTAGGAGCAGGGGCTTCATCAGAGTCAGCATCATTGTTGGAATGATCCACTCTGGCACCATGAACCAAGACGTAGGAGATGAGACCATCAAGGTTTGCAAAGGGGCCAATTCTATTCTCTTCAGCTTCATGTGTCCCAGAGCAGAGGGACCAGGATTGAAGTCTAATCCCCATGACTTCTTGTTTTCCTTTGCTGAAGACATAGCAAACTGGAAGTTGCGCTTGAAGAGATTGTCGTCGCGACACCAGAGCAATGATGATGGGTCGGCTTCTTCAGGCTGTGGCACACGGACCATGCAAGGATAGAATTCTTGCGCAATGGCTTCAACTTTGTTCTTGGGGGGAAGGCCTCAATAGAGAATATCACCCCAAGGGCTCTTGATAGCATTTTTCTCTGCATACTCTTGGGTGACGAACTTGTACTTGTACCACTGTTCAGCCCAATAGCGTCGAATCCATTGGATTCGAGTCTTGCGCTGATTGTAATCTTCTTCAGGATCTGTTTTATACATTTCTGCCAGATCCTCAGGCAGATCCTTCGAAGTTCCCCCACGACGCTGTCTGCCACCCTTCCTTGCTGATTTTTCTGCAGCCATGAAGTTCAAGCTGAATGGCTTCAATACGTTCAGAGGCTTCAGAGATTTACGCTTGCTGGTCAAGCAGGAACTGGCTTCAGGAGAATTGATATGATGCTATAAGTATTCTGCAAATGAATGCAGACTATGAGAACCAAGGGATTCTCCCACGGACATGTACCTGTGACAGCATTAGAGATGCGAGGGAAGGGGAAGAGGTCATATGCATTCTCAGAAGATTTTGAAGATAAATCAGTTTGAAGACATTGACCTCATGATGCGAAGACATTCACTTATATGTGGTGAGTTGGTTCCAGATTTGTACCAATCTGTGAATAAGTACACGTGAGGAATCAAACTAGATAGGAAATCTAAGTGAATAGACTAGGCATTATGAGATGCAGATAGAATAGATCTAACATTGAGTAGGCAGAAACCACTTTCGGTAAGTAGGATGAATCTATGAAGATCAAAAAGGAGGTAAAAATAGAGTTATAATTACCGCACGACGAACTGCTAGATGGGAAGAATGAGAGACCGAGCAGTTCAGCCCACCGTGCCCTAACTTGGCGACGGAGGACACCTACGGCAACGGCGGAGAGGACGATGTCCGCGGCCGGCGTGAGGACGGCGTCGGAGAAGTCGCGGCAGCTAAGCGCTTCGTCGCCGGCGTCGTCATGAGCTAGCGGTGGCGCTAGGGTTTTGACGGAGGTGGAGAGGTGGAAGAAGGATTTCTTTACTGCAGGGGACAAGTATTTATAAGTAGGTGAGAGACACAGCGCAATTACGCTGGTGTCCCTAGCGGTTCACATCTGGGGGGTACGTGGCAAGCATGCAACATACTTAGAATTGTCCCACGTTCCCATGCCCGCCAAGTATGTCGGATGTTCGTTCCGGCTTCTCCGGATATCGACAATTTAGATGATTCAATTAAATAGGACTTGATGTTTTGTCTCTGTGTCTTCTGCTGACAAGGATGCAGAGAAGACATTCGACAGTTTCAATAGAATGCATATGATTTGGACAGATAGAGTTTGAGATAGTAAGCATAGAGAGATTAGGGTCCGATCACATTCACTTAGTTCAAAGTATTCAATAGTGAGGACATAGCTATAAGTGAATGCTGTAGAGCACAAAACACTAGTATACATATATGCAATCAAATCATTATAGAGCAGAAAAATCACGAAGATAAATTGAAACTGAAGACAAACCAAATGCGAAGTCTTTGCAAAATAACGCCATGAGTGAAACACTTCAAACAGAGAAATTTGGTGGTGGCGTTACCCACCATATAGGAAGTATTAGACCCAGACACGGCGCACAATTATCGTGGTGCTCCGAAGTCAAATTCCATGTTAATGTATTCACACTCAGAGTGTAAATCTTCATTGCTTGAAGATATACATTACTTTGTGTGTTGCACATCTAAGTCATCAACATGCATAAGGGTTAGGATGTGTGCCTGATCACAGGACATTAGAGGATTCCAAGATATTTAGCTCACACCATAACTTGCAAAACCTTTTCTCATCCAAGGGCTTTGTGAAGATATCTGCCAGTTGCTCTTCAGTGTTGAGGTGCATGATATCTATATCTTTCTTCATAACATGATCTCTGAGAAAGTGATGACGTATTTCAATGTGCTTTGTCTTCGAGTGCTAGGCTGGATTGTTGGCAATCTTGATGGCACTTTCGTTGTCGCAAAAGAGAGGGACTTGCTTCAGATCGATGCCATAGTCCTTGAGAGTTTGCTTCATCCACAGAAGTTGAGCACAACAAGATCCAGCAGCAATGTATTCAGATTCAGTAGTTGAGAGTGACACACAGTTCTGCTTCTTTGAAGACCAACAGACAAGTGATCGACCAAGAAAATGACATGTGCCTGATGTAGACTTGCGATCCACTTTGTCACCAGCATAATCAGCATCCGAGAATCCAACCAGATCAAACCTTGAGCCCTTTGGATACCATAATCCGAGTGTTGGGGTGTAAGCCAAATATCGAAGAATTTGCTTCACAACTAAGTGATGCGATTCCTTTGGCGCCGCTTAGAATCGAGCACACATGCAAACACTAAGCATAATATCTGGCCTAGATGCACATAAATAAAGCAAAGAACCAATCATGGAGCGGTATACCTTTTGATCGAACTCTTTACCATTGTCGTCGAGACCAAGATGATGTTTGGCTGGCATTGGCGTCGTGTAACCTTTGCAGTCTTCCATTCCAAACTTCTTCATACAATCTTTGAGGTATTTTTCTTGAGATATGAAGATGCCATTTCGTTGCTGACGAATTTGAAGACCAAGGAAGAATTTCAGCTCTCCCATCATGGACATTTGATATTGCTCTTGCATCATGTACCCAAACTCATCACTGTACTTCCGGTTGGTGCAGCCGAAGATTATGTCATCCACATATATTTGGCACACAAACAGTTCACCATCATATGTCTTCGTGAAGAGTGTGGGATCGAGGGATCTAGGTTTGAAGCCTTTGCTCTTCAGGAAGTCTTTGATTGTATTATACCAGGCACGAGGATCTTGTGTGAGGCCATACAGTGCTTTGTTTAGTTTGTACACCATATCAGGATGTTTTGGATCTTCAAAGCCAGGTGGTTGTGCAACATATACTTCTTCTTCAATCTTGCCATTGAGAAATGCACTCTTTACATCCATTTGATATAGCAAGCTGTTGTGATGATTAGCATAGGCTAGCAGTATGCGAATAGCTTCAAGCCTAGCAACAGGAGCAAATGTTTCATCGAAGTCAATTCCTTCAACTTGAGTATATACTTGAGCCACAAGACGTGCTTTGTTTTTTACGACTTGACCATGCTCATCTTGCTTGTTTCGATATATCCACTTTGTTCCAATAATGTTATGCTTGCGAGGGTCAGGTCGCTTGACAAGTTCTCAAACATTATTCAGCTTGAACTGTTGAAGTTCTTCTTGCATGGCTTGAATCCATTCAGGTTCCATAAAAGCTTTAGCAACTTTCTTGGGTTCTGATATTGACACAAATGAAAAATGCCCACAGAAATTTGCTAGCTGTGCTGCTCTTGAGCAAGTAAGCGGACCAGGCGCATTGATGCTGTCAATTATCTTCTCAATTTGTACTTCATTTGCAACACGAGGATGAACTGGACGAAGACCTTGCTCATGCTGATCATTGTCATCATTGGAAGTATTGTCTTCGGTCTGAGCATTGTCTTCAGGTTGGTTTGGTGCAGAAATGATAAGTTCCTCTTCAGGCTGTGCTTCAGAGGGCATGATCTCACCAGTTCCCATCAACTTGATAGATTCACAGGAAGGAGCTTCATCAAGTGTACTTGGCAGAATTTCTCTTTGTGAGCCATTGGTTTCATCAAATCGCACATCCACCGTTTCAACGATTTTGTAGTGGAAGAGGTTGAAGACTCTGTAAGAGTGCGAATCCTTTCCATAGCCAAGCATGAAGCCTTTGTGAGCTTTGGGTTCAAATTTTGACTTGTGATGGGGATCCTTGATCCAACATCTAGCACCAAAGACTCTGAAGTAGCTGACATTTGGCTTCTTGCCAGTGAGGAGCTCATAGGATATTTTTCCCAGAAGCTTATGGATGTAGACACGGTTGATGATGTGACAAGTTGTATCAATGGCTTCAGGCCAGAACTTTCTTGGTGTCTTGTACTCGTCAAGCATTGTTCGAGCATCTCGATGAGGGTTCTGTTCTTGCTCTCTACAATGCCGTTTTGCTGAGGTGTGTATGGAGCAGAAAATTCATGAGTGATTCCCATTGTATCCAGATAAAGATCAAGCCCGGTGTTCTTGAATTCAGTGCCATTATCACTTCTGATATGCTTGATCTTGATGCCATAGTTGTTCATTGCTCGATTGGCGAATCGTCTGAAGACATCTTGTACTTCAGTCTTGTAGAGAATTATGTGCACCCATGTGTATCTTGAGTAGTCATCAATAATGACGAAGCCAAGAGACACGCCGTTGTTGTGAGGGTGGAGTAGTGGGTAGGTCCAATTAAGTCCATGTGTAGCAGCTCGAAGGGTTGAGATGTTGTCATGATTTGGACTTATTTGGACTTATTTGTCATGAGATGTTGTCATGTTGTCATGATTGCAGCTCGAAGGCAATCATGACAACATCTCAACCCTTCGAGTTGCTACACATGGACTTATTTGGACCTACCCACTACTCCACCCTCACAACAACGGCGTGTCTCTATGGCTTTGTCATTGTTGATGACTACTCAAGATACACATGGGTGCACATAATTCTCTACAAGACTGAAGTACAAGATGTCTTCAGACGATTCGCCAATCGAGCAATGAACAACTATGGCATCAAGATCAAGCATATCAGAAGTGATAACGGCACTGAATTCAAGAACACCGGGCTTGATCTTTATCTGGATACAATGGGAATCACTCATGAATTTTCTGCTCCATACACACCTCAGCAAAACGGCATTGTAGAGCGCAAGAACAGAACCCTCATCGAGATGCTCGAACAATGCTTGACGAGTACAAGACACCAAGAAAGTTCTGGCCTCAAGCCATTGATACAGCTTGTCACATCATCAACCGTGTCTACATCCATAAGCTTCTGGGCAAAACATCCTATGAGCTCCTCACTGGCAAGAAGCCAAATGTCAGCTACTTCAGAGTCTTTGGTGCTAGATGTTGGACCAAGGATCCCCATCACAAGTCAAAATTTGAACCCAAAGCTCACGAAGGCTTCATGCTTGGCTATGGAAAGGATTCGCACTCTTACAGAGTCTTCAACCTCTTCCACTACAAAATCGTTGAAACGGTGGATGTGCAATTTGATGAAACCAATGGTTCACAAAGAGAAATTCTGCCAAGTACACTTGATGAAGCTCCTTCCTGTGAATCTATCAAGCTGATGGGAACTGGTGAGATAATGCCCTCTGAAGCACAGCCTGAAGAGGAACTTATCATTTCTGCACCAAACCAACCTGAAGACAATGCTCAGACCGAAGACAATACTTCCAATGATGACAATGATCAGCATGAGCAAGGTCTTCGTCCAGTTCATCCTCATGTTGCAAATGAAGTACAAATTGAGAAGATAATTGACAGCATCAATGCGCCTGGTCCGCTTACTCGCTCAAGAGCAACACAGCTAGCAAATTTTTGTGGGCATTTTTCATTTGTGTCAATATCAGAACCCAAGAAAGTTGCTGAAGCTTTTATGGAACCTGAATGGATTCAAGCCATGCAAGAAGAACTTCAACAGTTCAAGCAGAATAATGTTTGCGAACTTGTCAAGCGACCTGACCCTCGCAAGCATAACATTATTGGAACAAAGTGGATATATCGAAACAAGCAAGATGAGCATGGTCAAGTCGTCAAAAACAAAGCACGTCTTGTGGCTCAAGGATATACTCAAGTTGAAGGAATTGACTTCGATGAAACATTTGCTCCTGTTGCTAGGATTGAAGTTATTCGCATACTGCTAGCCTATGCTAATCATCACAACATCTTGCTATATCAAATGGATGTAAAGAGTGCATTTCTCAATGGCAAGATTGAAGAAGAAGTATATGTTGCACAACCACCTGGTTTTGAAGATCCAAAACATCCTGATATGGTGTACAAACTGAACAAAGCACTGTATGGCCTCAAACAAGCTCCTCGTGCCTGGTATGATACAATCAAAGACTTCTTGAAGAGCAAAGGCTTCAAACTTGGATCCCTCGATCTCACACTCTTCACGAAGACATATGATGGCGAACTGTTTGTGTGCCAAATATATGTGGATGACATAATCTTCGGCTGCACCAACCAGAAGTACAGTGATGAGTTTGGGTACATGATGCAAGAGCAATATCAAATGTCCATGATGGGAGAGCTGAAATTCTTCCTTGGTCTTCAAATTCGTCAGCAACGAAATGGCATCTTCATATCTCAAGAAAAATACCTCAAAGATTGTATGAAGAAGTTTGGAATGGAAGACTGCAAAGGTTACACGACGCCAATGCCAGCCAAACATCATCTTGGTCTCGACGACAATGGTAAAGAGTTCGATCAAAAGGTATACCGCTCCATGATTGGTTCTTTGCTTTATTTATGTGCATCTAGGCCAGATATTATGCTTAGTGTTTGCATGTGTGCTCGATTCCAAGCGGCCCCAAAGGAATCGCATCACTTAGCTGTGAAGCAAATTTTTCGATATTTGGCTTACACCCCAACACTCGGATTATGGTATCCAAAGGGCTCAAGGTTTGATCTGGTTGGATTCTCGAATGCTGATTATGCTGGTGACAAAGTGGATCGCAAGTCTACATCAGGCACATGTCATTTTCTTGGTCGATCACTTGTCTGTTGGTCTTCAAAGAAGCAGAACTGTGTGTCACTCTCAACTGCTGAATCTGAATACATTGCTGCTGGATCTTGTTGTGCTCAGCTTCTGTGGATGAAGCAAACTCTCAAGGACTATGGCATCAATCTGAAGCAAGTCCCTCTCTTCTGCGACAACGAAAGTGCCATCAAGATTGCCAACAATCCAGCCCAGCACTCAAAGACAAAGCACATTGAAATACGTCATCACTTTCTCAGAGATCATGTTATGAAGAAAAATATATATATCATGCACGTCAACACTGAAGAGCAACTGGCAGATATCTTCACAAAGCCCTTGGATGAGAAAAGGTTTTGCAAGTTACGGTGTGAGCTAAATATCTTGGAATCCTCTAATGTCCTGTGATCAAGCACACATCCTAACCCTTATGCATGTTGCTGACTTAGATGTGCAACACACAAAGTAATGTATATCTTCAAGCAATGAAGATTTACACTCTGAGTGTGAATACATTAACATGGAATTTGACTTCGGAGCACCACGATAATTGTGCGCCGTGTCTGGGTCTAATACTTCCTATACGATGGGTAACGCCACCACCAAATTTCTCTGTTTGAAGTGTTTCACTCATGGCGTTATTTTGCAAAGACTTCGCATTTGGTTTGTCTTCAGTTTCAATTTATCTTCGTGATTTTTCTGCGCTATAATGATTTGATTGCATATATATATACTAGTGTTTTGTCCTCTACAGCATTCACTTTTAGCTATGTCCTCACTCTTGAATACTTTGAACTAAGTGAATGTGATCAGACCCTAATCTCTCTATGCTTACTATCTCAAACTCTATCTGTCCAAATCATATGCATTCTATTGAAACTGTCGAATGTCTTCTCTGCATCCTTGTAAGCAGAAGACACAGAGACAAAACATCAGGTCCTATTTAAATGAATCATCTAAATTGTCGATATCTGGAGAAGACGGAACGAACATCCGACATACTTGGAGGGCGTGGGAACGTGGGACAATTCTAAGTATGTTGCATGCTTGCCACGTACCCCTTAGATGTGAACCGCCAGGGGCACCAGCGTAATTGTGTTGTGTCTCTCACCTACTTATAAATACTTGTCCCCTGCAGTGAAGAAATCCTTCTTCCACCTCTCCACCTCCGTCAAAACCCTAGCGCCACCGCTAGCTCGCGACGACGCCGGTGACGAAGCGCTTAGCTGCCGCGACTTCTCCGACGCCGTCCTCACGCCGGCCGCAGACATCGTCCTCTCCGCCATCGCCGTAGGTGTCCTCCGTCGCCAAGTTAGGGCACGGTGGGCTGAACTGCTCGGTCTCTCATTCTTCCCATCTAGCAGTTCATCGTGCGGTAATTATAACTCTATTTTTACCACCTTTTTGATCTTCATAGATTCATCCTACTTACCGAAAGTGGTTTCTGCCTACTCAATGTTAGATCTATTCTATCTGCATCTCATAATGCCTAGTCTATTCACTTAGATTTCCTATCTAGTTTGATTCCTCACTTGTACTTATTCACGGATTGGTACAAATCTGGAACCAACTCACCACATATAAGTGAATGTCTTCGCATCATGAGGTCAATGTCTTCAAATTTATTTATCTTCAAAATCTTCTAAGAATGCATATGACCTCTTCCCCTTCCCTCGCATCTCTAATGCTGTCACAGGTACATGTCCGTGGGAGAATCCCTTGGTTCTCATAGTCTGCATTCGTTTGCAGAATACTTACAGCATCATATCAATTCTCCTGAAGCCAGTTCCTGCTTGACCAGCAAGCGTGAATCTCTCAAGCCTCTGAACGTATTGAAGCCATTCAGCTTGAACTTCATGGCTGCAGAAAATCAGCAAGGAAGCGTGACAGACAGCATCGTGGGGGAACTTTGAAGGATCTGCCTGAGGATCTGGCAGAAATGTATAAAACAGATCTTGAAGAAGATTACAATCAGCGCAAGACTCGAATCCAATGGATTCGATGCTATTGGGATGAACAGTGGTACAAGTACAAGTTCGTCACCCAGGAGTACACAGAGAAAAATGCTATCAAGAGCCCTTGGGGTGATATTCTCTATCGAGGCCTTCCCCCCAAGAACAAAGCTGAAGCCATTGCACAAGAATTCTATCCTTCCATGGTCTGTGTGCCACAGCCTGAAGAAGCCGACCCATCATCATTGCTCTGGTGTCGCGACGACAATCTCTTCAAGCGCAACTTCCAGTTTGCTATGTCTTTAGCAAAGGAAAACAAGAAGTCATGGGGATTAGACTTCAATCCTGGTCCCTCTGCTCCCCGTGAGGATGGGACACGTGAAGCTGAAGAGAATAGAATTGGCCCCTTTGCAAACCTTGATGGTCTCATCTCCTACGTCTTGGTTCATGGTGCCAGAGTGGATCATTCCAACAATGATGCTGACTCTGATGAAGCCCCTGCTCCTACTCCAAGGCCGAAGAAGCCAAAGAAGGTTAAGGTTTCATCATTAGCCGCACCTCCAAAAGCTTCTCGTGTGAAGCCACTGGCCACTGCACCTCCTGAAGCCAGTGTGCAGTCTGAAGATCAATCCCGTATCTCCAAGAAGACGGAGAAGAAAAAGCAACTTGTCAGGCATACTGATCAAGCCTTGACTCCTGCCGCCATTCTGCGTGAAGAACCCATTAATCTGTCAAGTGATGAAGATCTTGCGGATGATGCTCTTGAGCAGCTGATAAAGAGCAAGGAAGAAGCAGAAATCTTTAACAACTTGCCTCTCTTTGATGTGGCCATCATCCACAATTTCATTGATGAGTGGTTCGACACCCCAAACGTCAGCTTTGAAGACTTACAGCTTCCAATTGGCCTCAACGTCTCTTTCAATGGCGCCATTGCTTCTGAGCTGGCTCTCGCTCAGCGAATCGTTGAGCTCAAGCACAAGATTGATTATGAAAAGGCTAAATTCAAGAAGCATATGGCCAAGCTGAGTGTTCAAGACGTCAGGAACTTTAAGGTCATGCTGCATGAGCTTAAAGAAGCTTTTCTGAAGAAGCGCCAAGAAGCTCAAGGCTCTCGTGAGCGCATGAAGAGTTTGGCTGATAAGTGTGTGCTTGCCTACAATGAGGCTGAGAAGCGCAAGTCACTTGGCCGTCCTGGCATTGAGCCCAGGATGGCAGCAAAGAAAAAGAAGAAGCTTCCTGCTGATCAGCCTGCGCCTTCAAGCCAAGAAGCTCCACGTATTATCTTCCCAAGTAGCATGACTGGCTCGAAGCCAAAGGTCACCACAACCGCTTCAGAATAGAAGAAGACGAGGGCTGCAGAGGCAGAAGCCAGAAAGAGGAAGAATACCGAAGCCTCTGATGCCGCTCCCTCCAAGAAGAAGCACAAGACCAAGAAGAATCGGGCTGCTCCCACAGAGCCCCTTTTTGTTGAACCCATCTCAGTGATTCATCCTGCATCTGCATCCCAAGAACTTCACATGACTGTCCATGAGCCTGCTTCCACAGAGGCTCCTGAAGTTGAAGATATTCCAGCAGCTGAACCCACTGTTGCTGAAGACATTGGTCATCATGACAATGTTGAAGATGATGAAGTTCTTCCTCAGATCGAATACAATGTGGTATCATCGCCTGTTCGTATGAACAGCGAACTCATCAGTATTGGTAGTCCTCTAACACCAATTGCACAGGATGATTCATGGGCTGATCGCCCGCAAGAACAAGACTCCCCCAACACTCCCCAACAACAACAAGTCACAACATCCGTACAAGCTGAAGAGGATGAGGGCCTGCCCACTCCATCTCCAAAAGCGTCGCCAGTACTCAAAGGCTTCGCAAAGGACCAAGGCCTCAAGCTCCTCTTCCGAGCGTTCCAGAAGGAGAAGTGCATCATCAACCTGTTGCAGCCACTCCTGCTGTGAATGTCTCTCCTGCTGTGAATGTCTCTGCGTCTAAAGCACCTGCTGCTGAAGACAATCCGGCTACATTAGCCGATGAAGAATGTCAAGAAGAACGTGTCTCTACTCCCCCCATTCCTGAAGAAATAGTTCATGAAGTGAACGTGTCAATGCCTGACCCTCCAGCTCCTCAAGTGGAGGTTGAAAATCCTGAAGCTGCCACAACCAACGCAAGTGAAGCTGATGACATTGTCATGGCTGAAGCTAATGTGGAGCTTGCAACAACTAGTGTGCCTGAAGCTAATGAGGCCACTGCACCTGAAGCTAATGAGGCAACTGCTCCTGAAGCACCTGTTGTGCAGCCTGAAGCCTCAGCTGCTGCCACTGCTCCTGTTCCGCCCCCAAGGCCCTATACACTTGAGCAAGCATACAACCATGGCGAGCTCATCACAGTAAGATGGCCCGTTCTGGTCCCTCCACCTAATGTCTCTGGTCCTCAATTTGACTATCATGTTGAGCATAGGCCTCAGGTCCAGAAGCCCAAGCCAAGACTGCCAAGGTTTCCTGGTACTGCCACCGCTGTCGGGTCTTTCAATGCAAATGGCTTCAAGAGCCACAACACATTCTTTGACAGCTCAAAGAACCCCTACACGAAGCCAAGAATATCATCAGATCAATTCTGGAGCCATCCGCAGCGAAGCTATTACTCCTGTGTTCTGTATGATCAAAGGCGCATCTTCCCTCATGTGCGCCTCAACACTAAAGCCATTACTGGACTCCCCTGCTTAGAAGAAGCACTTGACTGCTTTCGTGATGCTGGGCTGCTCAGTTTTGTCACAGATAAAGAACACTGGAATGAAGAACTATTGTTTCAATTCTATGCCACACTGGACATTCGCGGCTACAACAAAGATACAAAGACTTGGGTTCTCGAGTGGATGACCGAAAACGTTCATCATGAAGCCAAAGCTATGGATATCATCGAGCTTACAGGCCTGTCCACTCCCAGAGAACTCTATGAACCTGGCTGTCAACATCATTGCAATGCCCTGGAAAGCATCTTTCATAGGCCTGAACCCAATATGAGTCAGATGCTGAGCATGATGAAGCCTTTGCCCCGTGATGCTGAATATCCAACATAGTTCTTTGTTGAAGACCTTGAGTATCTGCCATGCACCATATATCACATCATCAGGCGGACTCTATGGCCTATCAAAGGACATTCATCAGCGGCAAAGCTTGAAGGAGCTATGAAGACTTTGGTCTTCTACATTTTCAATGGCATCAGCTTCAATGCACAAGATTTCTTCATCAGACAACTTGCTGCCTCCGGCTCTGATTTCTTCATCAGACAATTTGCATTCCAAAAGCAAAATTATTTATATGCACATCTTCAGGGGGAGCCCTTGCTACTTATGAAGACAAATTCCTATCATTTACAATTTCACATACTTTATCCCCATTGAAAACTTCAACCAGTTTGTCATCAATCACCAAAAAGGGGGAGATTGTAAGTGCATCTAGTGCCACCCCTAGTTGGTTTTGGAGTATTAACGACAAAGTTGGTTGAGGGACTAATGCGTTTGTGAGAATTGCAGGATAACGCAGGTAGTGTCCCTCATTTATTCTGTTTACCTACCGGAGATGACCCCTAAAATGTATGAAGACATTGACTACAATGGTGGTATGAGAAGATATTCATATTGAAGACTATGACATGAGAAGACATTGCGTCAAGACTATGGAGCACGAAGACTGTGTGGTTTCGTTGTTTCCTTTTCTTCTTTGTTGAGTCATAGGAACCACTGTACTGTTAAGTGGGGTCCAAGTGAACTAAGTCAGAGTGACTGAAGTGATGCTAAACCCAAATCCTATGTCTTCGAGCGAAGACAATGAGAGCAAATCTTATCCAGAGTTGGATGAGTCAGCTTTGCTTGTAGCCCAAGTAAAGTTGCCGTGTGTGTTTCAAATCTGATCGTTGGAACACGTGTTAGTTCCTTAGTGACCCAGGGTCATTTCGGACAAATCAGGTCGGGTTGCCTAGTGGCTATAAATAGCCCACCCCCTACACCATAAATTGGTGGCTGCTCAGAGTTAGTATACGGCTTTTGTCGTTTGAGAGCAACCCACCTCGAAGCATTTGAGAGAGAGAAATCCTTGCAAGGACAAAGCCCAAACACCCAGAGCCAAAGAGTGTTAGGCATCACTGAAGTCTTTCTGTCTGTGTGACCTGAAGACTTATTACACTTGAGGACTGTGTATCCTCCAGCCGGTTAGGCGTCTCGTTCTGAGCATCCAAGAGTCATTGTGGATTGCTGGGTGAACGGAGTCTGTGAAGGTTTGGAAGTCTACCTTGAAGACTTACCAGAGTGATTGGGCGAGGACTAAGTGACCTTAGCTGAAGGGGAATAAGGTGAAGACACGGTCTTCTGAGTTGAATCTCAGCCTCCCTAACCAGACGTAAAGTTGTCACAGCAACTGGAACTGGTCCAACAAATCCTGTGTCTTCAACAAGCAACTGGTTCTATCTCTTCCCTCCTTTACTTTGAGTTTGTCTTCGTGAAGTCATTGCTTATCTTCTTATCTGATTGACTTCATTGCTTGACTACTATTGTTGATTGGCTTCATACTATCTTCCATCCTGATCCTACTACCTAGCTGCTATTAATCTTCGAACGTTAATGCTATTGCATACTTGATTATGGCTTGCTTGTTGTAGTTTATATTCCGCTGCATATCAATTAGGTTGTTTCTATTGTTTGTCTTCGAAACTTCCATGTTTTGAAGACTTTCATAAAAATCGCCTATTCACCCCCCCCCCTCTAGTCGATAACTAGCACTTTCACCAAGCTTAGGCTCTTGGTTGTCCTTGAATATTACCTTGGGGTTCCTTGGGCATCCCCAATCTTAGGCTCTTGCCACTCCTTTTTCCATAGTCCATCGAATCTTTACCCAAAACTTAAAAACTTCACAACACAAAACTCAACACAAAACTCGTAAGCTCCGTTAGTATAAGAAAATAAAACCACCACTTAGGTACTGTTGTGAACTCATTATAAATTCATATTGGTGTAATATCTACTTTATTCCAACTTCTCTATGGTTCATACCCTCCGATACTACTCATAGATTCATCAAAATAAGCAAACACCACATAGAAAACAGAATCTGTCAAAAACAGAACAGTCGGTAGTAATATGTATCATTCGAATACTTATGAAACTACAAAAATTCTTAATTAAACTGGTGGACGTGAGGAATTTGTCTATTAATCATCAGCAAAAAGAATCAACCTGAAATCACTCTCCAGTAAAACATTACAGCTAATCTCGGGAGCGCGAAAGTTTCTGTTTTTTACAGCAAGATCGCATAGACTTCACCCAAGTCTTCCCAAAGGTCCTACTTGTCACAAACACTAACTAAAACTTAAAACAACATATAAAAAGAGGCTAGATGAATTATTTATTACTAAACAGGAGCAAAATCAAAGGACAAAAGTAAAATTGGGTTGCCTCACAACAAGCGCTATCGTTTAACGCCCCTAGCTGGGCTGATGATTTCAATGATGCTCACATAAAAGATAAGAATTGAAACATAAAGAGAGCATCATGAAGAATATGACTAGCACATTTAAGTCTAACACACTTCCTATGCATAGGAATTTTGTGAGCAAACAACTTATGGGAACAATAATCAACTAGCATAGGAAGGCAAAACAAGTATAACTTTAAAACTTTAAGCACATAGAGAGCGAACTTGATATTATTGCAATTCCTACAAGAATATGTTCGTCCCTCATAATAATTTTCAGTAGCATCATGAATGAATTAAAAAATATAACTATCACATAAAGCATTCTTTTCATGATCTACAAGCATAAATTTTTTATTACACTCCACATAAGCAAAATTCTTCTTATTCGGAATAGTGGGAGTATCATAAGAGACTCGAATACTATAACTTGTTTCCACATTAAAAGAGTAATGTTCAGAAAAGGGTAATCATAATCATGACAAGTTTTATAAAGATAATCGTCACTACTTTTTATAGCATAAGTGTCATCACAATAATCATCATAAATAGGAGGCATGCAATCATCATAATAAATTTGCTCATCAAAACTAGGGAGGCTAAAAATATCATCTTCATTAAACATAGCATCCCCAAGATTGGGGATTTGCATATCATTAGCATCATGGGTATTCAAAGAATTCATACTAACAACATTGCAATCATGCTCATCATTCACATACTTTATGCCAAGCATTCTATGTAATTCTTCTTCTAGGAGTTGAGCACAATTGTCCTTCCCATCATTTTCACGAAAGAAATTAAAAATATGAAGCATATGAGGAAACCTTAATTCCATATTTTGTAGTTTTCTTTTATAGACTAAACTAGTGATAAAACAAGAAACTAAAAGATTCGATTGCAAGATCTAAAGATATACCTTCAAGCACTCACCTCCCGGGCAACGGCGCCAGAAAAGAGCTTGATGTCTACTACGCAACCTTCTCCTTGTAGACGTTGTTGGGCCTCCAAGTGTAGAGGTTTGTAGGACAGTAGCAAATTTCCCTCAAGTGGATGACCTAAGGTTTATCAATCCGTGTGAGGCGTAGGATGAAGATGGTCTCTCTCAAACAACCCTGCAACCAAATAACAAAGAGTCTCTTGTGTCCCCAACACACCCAATACAATGGTAAATTGTATAGGTGCACTAGTTCGGCGAAGAGATGGTGATACAAGTGCAACATGGATGGTAGATATGAGTATTTGTAATCTGAAAATATAAAAACAGCAAGGTAGCAAGTGGCAAAAGTGAGCGTAAACGGTATTGCAATGCTAGGAAACAAGGCCTAGGGTTCATACTTTCACTAGTGCAAATTCTCTCAACAATAGTAACATAACTGGATCATATAACTATCCCTCAACATGCAACAAAGAGTCACTCCAAAGTCACTAATAGCACAGAACAAACGAAGAGATTATTGTAGGGTACAAAACCACCTCAAAGTTATCCTTTCTGATCGATCTATTCAAGAGTCCGTAGTAAAATAACATGAAGCTATTCTTTCCATTCGATCTATCATAGAGTTCGTACTAGAATAACACCTTAAGACACAAATCAACCAAAACCCTAATGTCACCTAGATACTCCAATGTCACCTCAAGTATTCGTGGGTATGATTATACGATATGCATTACATAATCTCAGATTCATCTATTCAACCAACACATAGAACTTCAAAGAGTGCCCCAAAGTTTCTACCGGAGAATTAAGACGAAAACGTGTGCCAACCTCTATGCATAAGTTCACAACATCACTGAACCCGCAAGTTGATCACCAAAGCGTACATCAAGTAGATCATGTTATATCCCATTGTCACCACAGATAAGCACATGCAAGACATACATCAAGTGTTCTCAAATCCTTAAAGACTCAATCCAATAAGCTAACTTCAAAGGGAAAACTCAATCCATTACAAGAGAGTAGAGGGGGAGAAATATCATAAGATCCAACTATAATAGCAAAGCTCGCGATACATCAAGATCGTACCACCTCAAGAACACAAGAGAGAGAGATCAAACACATAGCTACTCATACATACCCTCAGCCCCGAGGGTGAACTACTCCCTCCTCGTCATGGAGAGCGCTGGGATGATGAAGATGGCCACTGGTGATGGATTCCCCCTCCGACAGGGTGCCGGAACAGGCTCTCGAGAGGTTTCTGGTGGCTATAGAGGCTTGCGGCGGCGGAACTCCTGATCTAGGTTATTTTATGGGGGTTTCTGTATTTATAGGAATTTTTGACGTCGGGAACGAGTCAGGGGGGTCTTCGAGTCTCCATGAGATAGGGGGCGCGATCTCGGGTAGGGGGTCTAAGAACAATGCGGCTGAGCTGCCGTGACGGATGCTAGTAGGATGATCCCTACGATCAAACATGATCGGACAAGCTGACCATGGGTTGAATTTGGGGACGACTGGCTCTATAGCGTAGACGTCCCGTAGTGCTCGCTTCCGTTCCCGCTTGGGGATGTGAGTGGTGTAGATCATGTTGACTATTTTCACCTGTGGGGGGGGGGATTTCTTATGTCCCCCCGTGTTCGGACGCCGGGGTTCCTCATCATCGTCGCAGTGCAGCCCCTTGTCCTTGTTTTCGGCGTTTACTTTGCTGGCCTGTTTAAATACCCAGCAGTCTCTGTTGGTGTGGTTGGCTGGTTTGTCCGGGGTGCCATGAATTTGGCATGAGCGCTCCAGTATACGGTCTAGACTGGACAGTCCCTGATTGTTTCTTTTGAATGGCTTCTTCCGCTGACCGGATTTGGATCCGCTGAATCCGGCATTGATCGTCGTGTCTTCGGTGTTGTCGCCATTGTTCTGTCGCTTGTGTCTGTTGCGCCGTAGCTTGCCATTATTGTCACGGACATCTAAAGTGCCCGAATGTGGCGTAGTGCTGCTACGAGCCAACCAGCTGTCCTCGCCCGCGAAAAAGCAGGTCATTAGTGTCATGAGAGCTGCCACGGACTTGGGTTTCTCCTGGCCGAGGTGTCGGGCGAGCCACTCGTCACGGATATTATCCTTGAAGGCCGCCAGGGCTTCGGCGTCCAGACAGTCAACTATTTGGTTCTTTTTAGTTAGGAACCCAGTCCAGAATTTCTTGGCTGATTCTCCGGGCTATTGAGTAATGTGGCTCAAGTCATCGGCATCCGGAGGTCGCACATATGTGCCTTGGAAGTTGTCAAGGAATGCGTCTTCCAGGTTTTCCCAACTGCCAATGGAATTTGCGGGCAGGCTGTTTAGCCAGTGCCGGGCGGGTCCTTTGAACTTAAGGGGAAGATACTTGATGGCATGTAGATCGTCTCCGCAGGCCATGTGGATGTGGAGAAGGAAATCTTCAATCCATACCGCGGGGTCTGTTGTGCCATCGTATGATTCGATGTTTACGGGTTTGAACCCTTCTGAGAATTCATGATCCATCACTTCCTCGGTGAAGGAGAGGGGGTGTGCGGCGCCTCTGTGCCGGGCTATGTCGCGACGCAGTCCGGCTGCGTCTGACTGGTTGTATTCGGCCCGGCCGGATTTGCTGTTAGTATGTCCGGTATGACGGTCATCGTCTTGTGTTGCAGCGCGCCCCCATGATCCTTAGATCGATCTTGGTTGTCCTGCGGTGTTATCCAATCTATCGCGCAGGTCCTGAGTATTGCCCCGGGCCGTAGTAAACTGGCGCGGGGGTGCAGGCTGGTATTCGGGCTGATATGTCGTTTTATACCGACCTCAAGGCAGCCGGTCAGCCGTGTGGCGCTCAAGTCCATATTCCTCGGCTGTCAGGACTTCTGTCCATCTATCTATGAGCAGGTCTTGATCAGCTTGAAGCTGCTGCTGCTTCTTCTTCAGGCTCCTCGCAGTGGCAATAAGCCGGCGCTTGAAGCGCTCCTGCTCCGCGGGGTCCTCGGGCACGCCGAACTCGTCGTCGCCGAGGCTAATCTCGTCTTCGGAGGGGGCATGTATTTGTCCTCCTCCGGATACCCGTCCGCTGCCTATTCGTTTGGGCTATCCTGCCCATCTTCCTGCTCAGCCCACTCGAAGGCGGGCTGATCAGGGTTGTATTGATCGTCGGCACCGTCCGGATTGTTTTCATCTCTGATGCCGGTATTACCTTGGCGAGGCTTGGAGCGGCGCTGGCGATGCCCATGCTTTTCTTCTTCTTGGAGGGGTTATCCTCCGTTGCCTCATCGCCATTGGTTTCTTTCGGAGTGTCCACCATATATATATATCGTATGAAGAGGTGGCTGTCTGCTACGTCTTGAGCTAGCATTGGTTTTCCCCGAAGAGGAGAGGGTGATGCAGCAAGTGTAGCTTAAGTATTTCCCTCATTTTTGAGAACCAAGGTATCAATCCAGTAGGAGGCTCCTCAAAAGTCCCACGCACCTACACAAACAAACTGAGAACTCGCAACCATCGCAATAAAGGGGCTATCAATCCCTTCACGGCCACTTACGAAAGTGAGATCTGATAGAGATAGTAATATATTTTTGGTATTTTGTAATATAGATGCAAAAAGTAAAGATGCAAATAAAAGTAGATTGAAAGCAAATATGATAAGTGATAGACCCGGGGGCCATAGGTTTCACCAGAGGCTTCTCTCGAGATAGCATAAGTATTACGGTGGGTGAACAAATTACTGTCGAGCAATTGATAGAAAAGCGCATAGTTATGAGATTATCTAGGCATGATCATGTATATAGGCATCACGTCCATAACAAGTAGACCGACTCCTACCTGCATCTACAACTATTACTCCAAACATTGACCGACTCCTGCCTGCATCTAGAGTACTAAGTTCATAAGAACAGAGTAAGGCATTTAAGCAAGATGACATGATGTCGAGGGATAAACTCATGCAATATGATATAAACCCCATCTTGTTATCCTCGATGGCAACAATAAAATACGAGTCTTGCAACCCTTTCTGTCACTGGGTAAGAACGCCGCAATATTGAACCCAAAGCTAAGCACTTCTCCCATGGCAAGAAAGATCAATCTAGTAGGCCAAACGAACTGATAATTCGAAGAGACTTGCAAAGATAACTCAGTCATACATAAAAGAATTCAGAGAAGATTCAAATATTATTCATAGATAAACTTGATCATAAACCCACAATTCATCAGATATCGACAAACACACCGCAAAAAGAGATTACATCGAATAGATCTCCACAAGAGAGGGGGAGAACATTGTATCGAGATCCAAAAAGAGAGAAGAAGCCATCTAGCTAATAACTATGGACCCGTAGGTCTGTGGTAAACTACTCACAACTCATCAGAGGGGCAAGGATGTTGATGTAGAAGCCCTCCATGGTCGATTCCCCCTCCGGCAGAGTGCTAGCGAAGGCTCCAAGATGGGATCTCGCGGATACAGAAGGTTACGGCGGTGGAAATTGTGTTTTGTGGTCCTCCTGGATGTTTTCGGGGTCCATAGGTATATATAGGAGGAAGAAGTACGTCGGTGGCCGCCCGAGGGGCCCACGAGACAGGGGGGCGCCCTACGGGGGGGGGCTATCTCGTGGGGTCCTCGGGAGCTTCTTAACTTGCACTCCAACCTCTCCGGATCACGTTCGTTCCAAAAATCATGCTCCCGAAGGTTTCATTCCGTTTGGACTCCGTTTGATATTCCTTTTCTTCGAAATACTGAAATAGGCAAAAACATCAATACGTGCTGGGCCTCCGGTTAGTAGGTTAGTCCCAAAAATGATATAAACGTGTCATAAACATCCAAAAGGGGTAATATAATAGCATGGAACAATAAAAAATTATAGATACGTTGGAGACGTATCACTGTCCACCGCCCTGTGAGCAGTGGCTCCTGTACGTCTCCTGCATCGTCTTCCATACCGTCGATGTCTTCGGAGTCGAAGTTAAGCACGTTGGTTAGATCATCGACCTTGGCAATAAAGTGGGTGGTGGGTGGGCAGCGAATTCCTTCGTCACCTGCTTCCCACTCAAGCCGGACATAGTTCGGCCCTGAGCCTCCTGACAAGGAGAGAGACTTTAATGAGTTCAGCATGTCACCAAAGGGCGAGTGCTGAAAGATGTCCGCAGCGGTAAACTCCATTACCGGAGCCCAACCTAGCTCGACTGGCTCAAGGGTGTGCGAACCGGAACCAACAACCGGATACGAGTCCGGCGGCCCGGCGTTACAGGCCTCCGCAGAGGACAGACCTGTGTTCGGCTCCAGAGCCGATGGGTATGCGGCCTGCGGGGCGGGGTCCACCCCTCCGTCCTTGGGCAACGCAACCCGCTCCGGATTTAGATCCGGGACTACGGCAGCGGTGATATCCCGAGCATTGTCCGACAGAAGGTTTAGGCCGTGCTCGTCGTGAGTGTCCGGCGCTCCTGGCACAGGCCCGAATCCGTCGAAGATCAAGTCTCCGCGAATATCCGCTATGTAGTTGAAGTTTCCGAACCTGATCTGGTGTCCAGGGTGTAGCTGTCGATCTGGTCCAGATGACCAAGCGAATTGGCTCGTAGTGTGAAGCCGCCGAACACAAAGATCTGTCCGGGGAGAAAAGTCTCGCCCTGGACCGTGTTGTTGGCGATTGAAAACGCCATCAAGCCTCAAAGCGACGAGACAGAGGAACTCTCAATGAAAGCACCAATGTCGATGTCAAAACCGGCGGATCTCGGGTAGGGGGTCCCGATCTGTGCGTCTTAGGTTGATGGTAACGGGAAGCAAGGGACACAATGTTTACCCAGGTTCAGGCCCTCTCTATGGAGGTAAAACCCTACTTCCTGCTTGATTAATATTGAAGATATGGGTAACACAAGAGTAGATCTACCATGAGATCGTAGAGGCTAAACCCTAAGAGCTAGCCAATGATGGTATGATTGTAAATGTGATCGGTCTTCTAAGGTACATCCTCTCCGGTTTATATAGACATCCGGACACGGGTCGGAGTCTTGAGTCTTGTATCTTCACGCTTCAATAGTCCGGATGATATATATAGTCCGGCTGTCCGGATACCCCCTAATCCAGGACTCCCTCACCCAGGGGGGGGGGGGGTGGGCGCGCCCCCACCCTTGTGGGCAGCTCGGGACTCTTCTGGCCCAACTCTTTTACTCTGGGGCTTCTTTTCGTCCACAAAAATCATCAAAAATTGGCACATCAATTGGACTCATTTGGTTTTCCTTTTTTGTAAAAATCAAAAACAAGGAAAAAATAGAAACTGGCACTGGGCTCT
>NC_041383.1:759222299-759227522 GCF_002162155.2 Triticum dicoccoides | reverse complement strand
GTATGATTGTAAATGTGATCGGTCTTCTAAGGTACATCCTCTCCGGTTTATATAGACATCCGGACACGGGTCGGAGTCTTGAGTCTTGTATCTTCACGCTTCAATAGTCCGGATGATATATATAGTCCGGCTGTCCGGATACCCCCTAATCCAGGACTCCCTCACCCAGGGGGGGGGGGGGGTGGGCGCGCCCCCACCCTTGTGGGCAGCTCGGGACTCTTCTGGCCCAACTCTTTTACTCTGGGGCTTCTTTTCGTCCACAAAAATCATCAAAAATTGGCACATCAATTGGACTCATTTGGTTTTCCTTTTTTGTAAAAATCAAAAACAAGGAAAAAATAGAAACTGGCACTGGGCTCTAGGTTAATAGGTTAGTCCCAAAAACCATATAAAATAGCATAGAAAACATCCATAGATACGTTGGAGACGTATGAATCCTATCTCAGATTTCATGGCCTCAAGCCATTTATCAGAATCTGGGCTCATCATAGCTCTTCATAGTTCGTAGGTTCGTCATGGTCAAGTAACATGACCTCTAGAACAGGATTACCATACCACTCTGGTGCAGATCCTACTCTGTTTGACCTATGAGGTTCTGTAGCAACTTGATCTGAAGTTTCATGATCTTTATCATTAGCTTCCTCTCCAGTTGGTGTAGGTATCACGGGAACTGATTTCTCGGATGAGCTACTTTCCAAATTGAGAGAAGGTACAATTACCTCATCAAGTTCTACTTTCCTCCCACTCACTTCTTTCGAGAGAAACTCCTTCTCTAGAAAAGTTCCATTCTTAGCAACAAAGATCTTGCCTTCGGATCTGTGGTAGCAGGTGTACCCAATTGTTTTATTAGGGTATCCTATGAAGACACACTTCTCCGATTTGGCTTTGAGCTTATCAGGCTGAAGCCTTTTGACATAAGAATCACATTCCCAAAATTTAAGAAACAATAGCTTAGGTTTATTGCCAAAATACAGTTCATACGGTGTCATCTCAACGGATTTTGACGGTACCCTGTTTAACGTGAATGCAGTTGTCTCCAATGCATAACCCCAAAACAATAGTGGTAAATCGATAAGAGACATCATAGATTTCACTCTAATAAAGTGCGGTTACGATGTTCGGACACACCATTACGCTGTGGTTTTCCAGGTGGCGTGAGCTATGAAACTATTTCACATTGTTTTAAATGAAGGCCAAACTCGTAACTCAAATATTCACCTCCACGATCAGATTGTAGAAACTTTATTTTCTTGTTACAATTATTCTAAACTTCACTCTAAAATCCTTTGGACTTTTCAAATGTTTCAGACTTGTGTTTTATCTGCTCAAATCATCTGTGAAGGTCAGAAAATAATGATACTCGCCACGAGCCTCAACACTCTCAGACCGCATACATCGGTATGTATTATTTCCAATAAGTCATTAGCTCGTTCCATTGTTCCGGAGAACGGGGTTTTAGTCATCTTGCCCATAAGGCACGGTTCGCAAGTATCAAATGATTCATAATCAAGTGATTCCAAAAGTCCATTTGCATGGATTTTCTTCATGCGCTTTACACCGATATGACCCAAACAGCGGTGCCACAAATAAGTTACACTATCATTATCAACTTTGCATCTTTTGGCATCAATATTATGAATATGTGATCACTACGATCAAGATTCAATAAACCATTAACATTGGGTGTATGACCATAGAAGGTTTTATTCATGTAAACAGAATAACAATTATACTCTGTCTTAAATGAATAACCGTATTGCAATAAACATGATCTAATCATATTCATGCTCAACGCAAACACCAAATAACATTTATTTAGGCTCAACACTAATCTCGAAAGTATAGGGAGTGTGCGATGACGATCATATCAATCTTGGAACCACTTCCGACACATCTCACCCTCAACTAATCTCTTTTCATTCTGCAACTCCTGTTTTGAGTTACTAATCTTTTGCAACCGAACAGGTATCAAATACCCAGGGGCTACTATGAGCACTAGCAAGGTTGTAATGCCCCGAGACCGATGCTTCAGAAGACTTCCAGCTATTCCGAGTTTTGCCATGTGTTTCTTTTGTGCTTGCTCTTTTATTTTTGCACTGCATCATGTCATCATGCCATCATGCCATTTAATTTTTAAAACTCAACTAAATAAATTGTATGGATTTTTCGATCCATTTAAACCGAGGGAACTCACATGGTGACTTCTCTTTATAACATATCCTCCAATATTAGGGAGCTATATTAAATATTTCTTTATTTCGGAAATCACCAAAACACACTTGCAAAATAATTTCGTTCCTTTTCTGCTTCAAGTTTGGTCTCCAACCTTGCCAATTATTATTTCATCATTTTCCGGAACTCCACCAAAAATCCGAACATTTTTGGACCTTCCTTTCATCAAGTCCTAGTTAAAACCCATTTGAATTAAATTCAAATGAGTTTGAATTTACATCTTGCATTCGTGCCTCTTTTCTATTTTTCTTGGAACGAGCTCATTTTTATGAGTCCGGGAAAATACCCTCCTGCTCAAGCTCCACCTCTAACCTCTTTTTCTTTTCTTTCTCATCTCTATTTTTTTCCTTTCTTTTAGTAGTGAGAGAAGTAGCCCAGCAGCCTGCCTCCAAGGCCCTTCTGCGCCTAGGCCTAGCCCATCTAATCCTAACCCTAGCCCAACACCCTCTTCTCGATCGCTCCCTCTCGTTCCCTCGCCCCGCCGCTCAGGAGAGACTCCATCCTCTCGACCCCCTTTCCCTCGTTCCCCATCGAGCTCCCTGCGCCCGATTCCCTCGCCCCCTCTCCTCGATCTTCCCCTTCCCCTCCGGTGCGCCTCCACCTCGCCCTTCTTTCTCCCTCGCGCGCGACCCCGTCGCCTCCTCCCTCCACCGGCGCCAGCCGTCCCCGTCGCCCGAGCGCTCAAGGGCAGCAGCTCCTCAAGCTCGTCGCCACTGCCTCCCCTTGCTCCCGCGCTCCGACCTCGCCGGAGGAGAGAGCCAGGCCGGAGCCCCGTCGGCCTCCTCGTCGCCCGTCGCGCCATCTCCTGCGCCCAGTCCGCCGCTGCTGCCTTCTTCCAGCGCCACCGCCCGCTTCTCTGCCGCCGCGTCATCGTCTTCAGGCACTCGAGCACGAGCTCGCCCGCACCTCGCCTGCGACTTCTCCGTGCCGGACTATCTCCGCCTCCGCCTACCCTCGCCGTCCCCGTCCTCAAGTCCGGCGTGGTCGTCGCCCCTGCATCCTCTGCCTCGAGCAGGAGGATGACCGCATGGCCGCGCTCGTTGACCTCCATGGCCGCGGCTACCATCAGCCAACCGCGCGGTTCGCCCCCTGCCTCGGCCCTCTTCGACCCTGCTCATGCCCTGAGCCTCCCGTCGCCAAGGAGCACGAGCTCCTTTGCCTCGCTGCCACGCTAACCGGAGTAGCAGCCCAGCCGGTTATCCCCTTTGGACGCGCCAAGTTTGAGTACATGGACCGCCAAGTTCCTCTACCGACGCCGTGTACGACTACATCCGAGGTGGATTTCGTCAAGTACCCCTTCGGATGCGCCGAGTTCGACTACATGGTCCGCCAAGTACCGTCTACCGACGACCCCGAACTTCTACGAAAAACGTGTACCATCTACCGTCGCTCGAAGACCCGTGTACGACTACTTCCACGACGTCCGTGAACCACTACTGTCGACCCTCGAAGACCCCGTGGGCCCCGAACATCCACGGGACATGAACAACTACTTCCACTATGATATGTACCACTACCGTCGCCGCGAACGACTACTTCCACGATGTCCCGTGAACGCCTACTTCCTCTACACCGCTCCAAACTCGTTCTGCCCGGAAACGCTCGCTTCGAAGGTATAACCGCCGAGCACAACCGCCGTGGACCGAATGCATGTGTTGAATGAGATGCACCGTTTGCACCGTGTCCGAATTGTCACTCGTTTCCATGCCACTAACCTATGGGAACCCGGAAGTCGGGATCACCCCACCATCCTTGCACGACACGCTCATGCCCATTTCCTTTTGCACCGGTATCTCCGTGAGCTACCGGAACTGATATGTTGCCGTGGCATCATTTTCGGATATGTTGCCGTGGCACCATTTTCGTTATCGTTGCCATGGCACCCCTTTCGTTTCCACCACGGTGACAAATGCCTCGTATCATGCTCATGTTAACATTTTCATAAAAATTGCATAAAACTTGCATATGTCATCCGCATCATGATAACAACATTAAATGCTTAAAATTATTGTTTGCTTTAAATACTAAATGACATGTGGGGATTACCAGAATTGTTGTTTGTTGTTTCCGGCCTCATTTAAACTTGCCTAAACATGTAGTTCAATTATACTTCACCCCTTGTCATGTTTAATAACATTTAATATTGTTGTACCTAAACGAGAGAGAACTAAATAATTGTTGTGGTGTTCCGTCAATATGCAACTCGTTGCATATTGAGCTCCACTTAACTTGTAGTATTGTTTGTGTGCATTGCCATGCCATGCCTCTTTAAACCGGGCATGCATCATACTTGATTGTGCATCATGCCATGATTATGCTTGTGTGTTTACCATGGTGTTTGCTTCTTTCCGGTTGCTTCTCTCGTTAGCTTAGGTTTCGTTCCGGAGTTGTGAGGACTCGTTCGACTACGTCCGTTTGTCTTCTTCATGGACTCGTTCTTCTTCCTATCGGGATTTCAGGCAAGATGACCATTACCCTCGATATCACTTCTATCTTTGCTTGCTAGTTGCTTCATTCTATCGCTATGCTGCGCTACCTATCACTTGTTTACCATGCCACCCATATTGCCATGTCAGCCTCTAACCTTTTTTCACCCTTTCTAGCAAACCGTTGCTTGGCTATGTTACCGCTTTTCTCAGCCTCTCTTATAGCATTGTTAGTTGCAGGTGAAGTTGAAGATTGCTCCATGATGGACAGGATTATGTTGGGATATCACAATATCTCTTATTTAATTAATGCAATCTATATACTTGGTAAAGGGTGGAAGACTCGGCCTTATGTCTGGTGTTTTGTTCCACTCTTGCCGCCCTAGTTTCCGTCATACCGGTGTTATGTTCCCGGATTTTGCGTTCCTTACGCGGTTGGGTGATTTATGGGACCCCCTTGACAGTTCACTTTGAATAAAACTCCTCCAGCAAGGCCCAACCTTGGTTTTACCATTTGCCACCTAAGCCCTTTTCCCTTGGGTTCTGCAGACTCAAGGGTCATCTT
>NC_041383.1:759188459-759221905 GCF_002162155.2 Triticum dicoccoides | reverse complement strand
CCCCCCCGGGCCAGTGCTCCTTCGAGTGTTGGTCCGAACTGAGCTGCATGCGAGGCCACCTTGGGGAAACTTGAGGGCTGGTTTTACTCGTAGCTAGTCTCATCCGGTGTTGCCCTGAAAACGAGATATGTGCAGCTCCTATCGGGATTTGTCGGCGCATCGGGCGGCTTTGCTGGTCTTGTTTTACCATTGTCGAAATGTCTTGTAAACCGGGATTCCGAGTCTGATCGGGTCTTCCTGGGAGAAGGTCTATTCCTTCGTTGATCGCGAGAGCTTGTCATGGGCTAAGTTGGGACACCCCTGCAGGGTATAATCTTTCGAAAGCCGTGCCTGCGGTTATAGGCAGATGGGAATTTGTTAATGTCCGGTTGTAGATAACTTGACACCAGATACGAATTAAAACGCATCAACCGCGTGTGTAGCCGTGATGGTCTCTTCTCGGCGGAGTCCAGGAAGTGAACACGGTTTTGGGTTATGTTTGACGTAAGTAGGAGTTCAGGATCACTTCTTGATCATTGCTAGTTCACGGCCGTTCCTTTTGCTCTGTTCTCGCTCTTATTTGCGTATATTAGCCACCATATATGCTTAGTCGCTGCTGCAACCTCACCACTTTACCACTTCCTACCCTTAAGCTTAAATAGTCTTGATCTCGCGGGTTTTCAGATTGCTGAGTCCTCGTGACTCACCAGATACTATCACAACAGTTGCAGGTGCCGATGATACCAGTGCAGGCGATGCAACCGAGCTCAGATGGGAGCTTAATGAAGATCTTAGTTGTTGCTATGTTTCGTTTCATGTTGATCAGTAGTGGAGCCCAGTCGGGACGATCGGGGACCTAGCAGTTGGGTTATCTTCTTTTCTTTTGGCTTCGTTCGTAGTCGGACTATATGTGTGTTCTCTGAATGATGTATGATTTATTATATGTTCATTGTGTGAAGTGGCGATTGTAAGCCAACTCTTTATCCCATTCTTGTTCATTACATGGGATTGTGTGAAGATGACCCTTCTTGCGACAAAACCACAATGCGGTTATGCCTCTAAGTCGTGCTTCGACACGTGGGAGATATAGCCGCATCGTGGGTGTTACAAAGGTACACATCAATAACATGTATATCAAATATACCTTTGTTCACTTGTCATCCTTCTTATCCGCCAATTATTTTGGGTAGTTCTGCTTGTAGTGACCATTTTCTTTGCAGTAGAAGCACTCAGTTTCAGGCTTAGGTCCAGCTACGGGCTTATTCAGGGGAGTGACAACTTGCTTGCCATTATTCTTGAAGTTCTCTTTCTTTCCCTTTTTCCTTTTCTTGAAACTAGTGGTCTTGTTCAATCATCAACACTTGATGCTCTTTCTTGATTTCTTCCTTCATCAATTTTAGCATCACGAAGAGCTCGGGAATCGTTTTTGTCATCCCTTGCATATTATAGTTCATCACGAAGTTCCAGTAACTTGGTGATAGTGACTAGAAAACTCTGTCAATCACTATCTTATCTAGAAGATTAACTCCCACTTGATTGAAGCGATTGTAGTACTCAGACATTCTAAGCACATGCTCACTGGTCGAGCTATTCTCCTCCATCTTTTTTTTTTGACAAAAACAGCGGGGGAAATCCCCATTGTGATTCTCTTTTTCATTAAAATAGGGGGACAGTTACATATGGATTTACATGATGGATATAATTCATGATATTGATGAGTCTACAAATGATCTAGCCAGCTTTGCATGCCCTTTTTCAATCCTGGTTTTGCCTTCTTTATAATCATGCAAAAGTGCTCCTTGAAAGTGGCAATACAGAATGTCATATTTTTGACCTTGTTGTCAAAAATTATGCTATTTCTGTGTTTCCATAGACTCTAGCATCCAGCAATTAGACATTCTTTAAAGCATCCATGTGTATCTTGCTTCCTTCCCTCCAGGATCATTTCTATGAGGTTATGATCAGTGTTCCATTGGTAGCCAATGTTCATCCAGAAGTTTTGACTGAAATCACAGCTAAAAGCAGATGCATTAAATGTTCATTAGGTTCATCATCACATAATTCACACTTACTAGTCTCAATGTAGAAATTCTTCCTTTTTAGTAGATCTCTAGTGTTTAATCTGTCGTGTAACAAGAGCCAGAAGAAGAATTTCTGCTTTGGTAAAGAGCATGATTTCCATATCCATTGATAGGGTTTAGGTGCATCAACAGGGTTTCCCATAAGTTCAAGGTATATTCTCTTGTTAGAGTACCTTGTGGCACCCCAATAAAATTTCCAAGAATCTGGCAGGTGCTGATTCTCTCTGTTGTTAATCAGCTCTATAAGGTTGATACTCTGTTGTACAGCAATAGAGGACATAGGCAGGTGGAACAAATCATAAAATTCACTATCATCCATGTTGCTGACAGTTGCAAGAGTTATGTCAGCATTCTTTGCATAGGAAAATAGCTGAGGCATTGACTGTGATATTGTATAAGAACACCACTTATCTGACCATAGCTTAATTGTATCACCTCTTCCAGCATAACATATAGTCATGTTTTTAAAGTCTTGCAAATTCGTGCAACAGTCTCTCCACCAAAAGGATCCCATCATTGTAGGGAAACAAGGTATCTCATCATTATCATAGTAATTGTTCCATATAAGGTTAACCCAGGGGATATCCTGCTTATTGAAGAATTTGTAAAGAAATTTTATAAGCAGAGTTTTGTTTTGTGTTCTCAGATCTAACACACCCAATCCCCCAGCCTTTTTTGGCAGGCAAACATTATCCCATTTAACAAGGCAATTTCCTTTTTTATTGATATCCTTACCATACCAAAGGAAGTTCCTGCCAGATTTTTCAAAGTGATCCAGTATGGTGAGAGGTACTCTGATGCAACACATAGCAAAAATTGGCAGAGCAGCAACTATGGATTTGAGATGTACAAGTCTCCCAGAATATGACATTAATGAGGCAATGCCAGAAAGTCTGTGATCAAGTCTTGATACCATGGGCATCAAATCTGCCACTTTAGGTCTTGTGGATCCCATTGGTAGACCAAGATATGTGAAAGGCATAGATTCTTTTTTACAATTGAAGGAATTTGCCAGCTCTTGAGCTTTATCATCAGACATGTTGATTGGTACCATGGATGATTTACTATAATTTACAACAAGTCCAGTGAATTTTGAGAAGTTGTCAAGTATCTCAATGAAGCTTCTAATTTGAACCTCATCAGCAGGCAAGATAACCAGGGTGTCATCAGCATATTGTATGATGGGATAACTTTCAGTAAAGTTAGTCTCAATGGGCAGAGATAGTGTTCCATTTCTCCAGGCATCATTAACCATGATTTGCAATAATTCTCCAACCATAACATATAGAAGAGGGGGAAATGGATCTCCTTGTCTGACACCACACTTACATTGAATGCATTTACCTGGAACACTATTAAGGATGACAGATGTGGAAGCAGTAGATAGTATAGATGAGACCCATCTAATCCATTTCTTGGTAAATCCCAGATGCTTCATCGTGTATAAGATAGCCTTGTAGCTCACTTTATCAAAAGCCTTAACAAAGTCAATCTTAAAAATAATGATCTCTTTCTTGGATTTGTGGCACATATGTATGTATTCAAAACTCCATGCAAGGCAATCCTGAATATTCCTTGTCTTTATAAACCCATATTGATTCTTGCTAATTCTGGATATAATAATCTGCTGCACTCTATTAGCAAGGAGTTTAGTAAGGATTTGGATAGGCATACTTACAAGTGAGATGGGCCTATAATCATCAGGAATTTCAGGATTGTCATTTTTGGGTATCAAAGTAATGTAAGCAGTGTTAACAGGGGCCAGGGAAACAACTTCATTGTAGAAATCATTGATGAATTTGTAGAAATAATGCTTGATTATGTGCCAGCATTTCTTCATAAACAGGCCATTAAAACCATCAGGTCCAGGAGATTTGTCATTGGGCATTTTATTGATGATATCATCAATCTCATCAATACTGAAGGGCCTGTCAAGATCATAAAGATCCTCCTCCATAGCAAGGTGTGATATGTCAAAGTTTTGTGTGCAGATTGTCTCAGTACCAATCCTATCTTTGAAAGATGCCCAAAGTATAGCAGCTTTATGATCATGATCAAATACTTGATGTCCATCCATAGTCATAAGATATGTGATGTAGTTGTGCCTAAATACATAAGTAGCAATTGCATGAAAGAATTTGGTATTTTCATCACCCAAATTTGCCCATCTGATGTTTGCCCTAATTCTCCAGTAGATTCTCTTAGCCTCCAGCAACTTGTTAGTATGCTTGATGAGCAATTTCCTGAAATTCTTTTCCATCCTAGCTAGTGGTCTTTGTTCCTCAATGCCATCAAATAGTTTCACATAGAAACAATAGTTATCAATGATTTTGTTCAATTGGGAGTATGGCTTGCTCCAAGATTTCAAACCTCTTCTGATAGATTTAAACTTGGAATTTAAATTCTTAGCAGAATCAGAGACGTGAGTGGAATTTAACCAATGCTTCTCCACAGTTTCAATAAACCCACTGAATTCAGTCCAATACTCTTCAAATCTGAATATCTGGCTTCTGGGAATATTGCTATCAATCTAGATTTTGATAGGCACATGGTCAGATGAAATTTTAGCTAATGGAGTAGCCATAGTAGATGGATGGATAGTAGTCCAGTGGGGACTGGTAAAAATCTAATCTAACTTTTCCAATAAAGGTTGATCTTGTTTATTGGTCCATGTGAAAGCTCTTCCTTTGAGAGGGATTTCTGCCAGATCCAGGTTAACAATGATATTATTAAAAGTCATCATACTAGCAGGATCACCACCAGGTTTGTTTCTATTATCAGGGCTTCTTATGTAATTAAAATCACCCAGGATCATCCATAGCTTAGACTGGCTCATATTCAGACCCATAAGCCAATCAGTAAATTCCTGTTTACCTTCAGTGCTGTTAGGACCATAAACATTAGTGAGATACCAGCAGGTACTATCCAGATTAGAAGTAAACTCAATGATGATCCGATAATAATTTTGGGATATCACTTTGCCCTTCATTATATTGCCATTCCAAATAGTAATTAGACCTCCAGAGTTGCCATTGGAAGGTGAAAAACAGAATTGGTTGATCTTCTTTGGGCAAAAATTCTTGATATAAGCAATATCAAAATTATCCCTCTTGGTTTCTTGAAAAGTCATAATACATCAAGCACTTTCATCAATTTTCTTTCTAATGTCATTCCACCTAGTTGTGGAGTTTATACCTCTAACATTCCAATTTAGGATATTCCAACTTCTATTCATGGCAGAAGTATATGAGGTAATATTGTGACATATTATGAATAGCATAATATGTGCTCCTACATGCTCTGTGGGTCTTGCTATAGCAGCCAATATCTGGGGTAAGTGAATAGTCACTGACTAATGCTCGTTGGAGTAGATACATGCAGTAGATAATCATACTACATAAGCATTTAAGACAACATAAGCAACTGACAGGCAAACTCCAGTAGAAACTGTAGCACAAAGTATACTTATTACACATCATACTGATAGTTGATGCACGCAGGCATCCAAATGACATGGTAGAGGAAGCAAAAGGAACTGGAATCATAGCAAGATGGCAGTTAGGGGAGCCATCAAAGCCCACATCATAGGAGTGAGACCTAATCATCAGAGCTGTCATAGTGCAAAGCACTAGGGGACACATCCTGGGGTGCCATATTACATGGACCTGTGCCAATAGCCAGCAGGGTCTTCATAGGAAATTCAGGTGGTGGAGGTGCCTTCTTATTAATAATCACAGCATCAAACTGAGGTCCCAGGTTAACAGATATATCTTTCTTCAGTTTCTTAGGGTCCTGTTTGTTACTATGATCAATCTTAGCTTCATTATTGATGACATTATCTGCAGCAGCCTGGTCCTTGAAGCCCCTGGTGAGCTTGGCAATCCTGTTACTCCTCCTGCAGAAGGTGTCATCTATGATCTTCTTCTTTTTCTGCCTGTTAGAGGGTTTCTGAACTTCAACAAACTCCTGACCTGTGATCTCCTCAATGCTGACAGAGCTGGCATTCATAGGTGGTTCATTCTGGATGGTTTGGATCTGCAGATAACATCTTTTATTGTTACCATTGGTGCCCACAACATCGACCACATTGCAGGAAACATTGACAATCTGGCTGCCACCCAGTTTGGGAATGATGTCCTGAGCATTTGTCACCAAGTTGCCAATAAGTTCCTGAAGAACATTAATGTGCTCAGTAGCACCCTCAACAGCAATGTTGCTAGTCTGCAAAGGCTGGGAACTGCTAGTGGATGGTATGTCATTATAGCTCATGTTGCAGCTATTGGGGATAAACACAGGACTAGGAACTTTCTGAGAACTGGGTTGTGAGGCAACAAGATTAATTGGGATGTAATCAGGCCCAAGAGTCTCATGAGGTTCAGCATAGATTGTACTGGAGTGTATCTGAATCGGAGATCTTACTTCCTCCAAAACAGGTGCCTCAACATGATCAGCATTAATATGTTCAGTAGCAGCAGCCATGTGGGCATCATCATGGTTCACATTGTCATTATGGACCACATGAACATCCTCATATGGTGCACCAAGGTTCTCATTATGAGGATTAATAACAACTTGATCCATAGGTATATTCACTAATACCTCATCATGCCAGAAACCTCCATGTACATGAGGGAGGGGATGAGGGTTTCCACCATCAGGTGGCAATGGGTCCTCATCACCCCCTTGCTGACCAATCAGATCCCTCAACAGTATATATGTTGGGCAAGTCCATGAGTCACCATATCCAACATCATCTACGTTCCTTAGAACAACTAGACTAATAGGAATATTGTCAACATTCATGACCCTGAGTTTAACAATAACCCTCGCTTTGTCCCTTGGATCCTTGTTCCAGATCAGAAAGCGACCATATGGTGACACAGTGCGACTAATCACCCCAACATCCCAGCATTCTAATGGATAATTCATAAGCAGGATCCATACATCATGTGTGAAAGTAATGCTGCGGTAATTAAGGCCTCTATCCTGCTTGCTAATCCTAAGAACAGAGTCCCCAATCTGGAAAGGGCTCAAACTGACAGCAGTATCACCAGAACAGGCAGTAGTAAACTGAACCAAAGCAGTACCCATACCACAGCGGGAAGTGTAGTTGATGCGCCATCCACGTCCCTCCAGGTAGTTCATGATCAGAGCAATGGCACCATGGAACTCCTCAGCTGATACCTCGGGTATGAGCATGGCGATTGCCCACTCATCGCAGACCATCGGTAGGTCACCTCCAAGAACCACATATCCACGGCGAGCACGGAGAGGACCGGGGGGGATGATCGTCGTTCCAGGTGGAAGGTGGGGGAGCGGGTTGCAAGGGTAGCATGCCATCTCGGTGTTTGCAGCTGTGGTCGGTGGAGCAGAGGGAGAAGAACCAAGGGGAGAAGCCGAGGGGACTAGTTGAGCTTCAGTTATATCAGGGGGAGGATCCTTTTTCTGTTTGACCCAATAAGAATTAAGTCTGGTATTCTTGTTGAAACAAAATCTGGCGATATGATTGTATCAGTAACAAACACGGCACCTAATTCTATTGTTGCATTGATTACGCGCGTGCCCAGCACCAAGGCATTTTTGGCATATAGTATAATTGGATATGTCAGTATAAATCCTCCCAGACGATACATCTTCCGAGGAGTTGGGCTGCTCCGTACCTGTCGGCCTGATGGGCTCCGCGGACAAGTTTTGGGCCGATCGATTCAAACTAGCACTGGTGCATGCAACGGCCGATCCGCTATGCATGTGGGTCGTTGGAGCAACCGGCGGCGAGCGAAGAACACGATCATTAGGAATCGGCAAGCCATGTGGCGTAGATCCGAGTGGAATTAAATTCGCCCCCGATAGAGGATTGTTATCACGCGTATCAACTCTCATGTGCTGGGTAGAAAGATGACCCATGATTCTACGGTAAACATGATTGGTGGGAACAAGATTTGTGCGCTTACCTTTGTGACGTCGTGTGATAATAGTCCATTCAGAATCTTGTTCTCTATACCACTTCTTCTCTTCAAAAATCCAATTAGGGCCACCACCGCTCCATAAGTGGAAATAGCATTTGAATGCATCACAATTGAAATATGATTTACGTACCAAGAAGAAACCCACGGCCTTGGAGCAAACTTTGAACATAAAAACATTACCCTTGATATGAGATACCTCAAATGAGTCATAGGATCCACCAGTGCAAGATGATAGAGCCAAACTCACATTGTGGGTATTCAGTTGAAAACCAAATCTTGCAAATGAGACCACAAGGGAGAAACCATACGAAGAGGAGATGGGGTTTACCGAGCTTTGGAATAACTTACGGATCTCACCTCTGAAATGGTGACCAAAAGAAAAATCCAGTTGGTGGGCGATGGAGTGTGGATCACTGAAGGGATCCATCGGCCAGGAAAGGGATTTTGATGGTGGGATCAGTGGAGATCTTGGATGGCGCCATGGTCGCCATGGGAGGGGTGGGAGGTGAGGTGGGGTGGGTGGAGCGCCATCACACTATTCAAGCTAGACATATTCTCCTCCATCTTGTAGGCAAAGTACTTGTCAGAGATCTCATACCTCTTGTCACGAGCATGAGCCTGAAATACTAATTTTAGCTCTTGGAACATCTATAGGATCTTGAAGTATGTCTAGAGGGGGAGTGATTAGACTACTTCACCAATTAAAAACTTAACCTTTTCCCAATTTTAGTCTTTGGCAGATTTTAACTATCTTAGCACAAGTCAAGCAATCTTCACACAATTCAAGCAGGCATGCAAAGAGTATATGAGCAGCGGAAAGTAAAGCATGCAACTTGCAAGAATGTAAAGGGGAAGGGTTTGGAGGATTCAAACACAATTGGAGACACGGATGTTTTTGTCGTGGTTCCGATAGGTGGTGTTATCGTACATCCACGTTGATGGAGACTTCAACATATGAAGGGTAACGGTTACGCGAGTCCACGGAGGGCTCCACCCAAGAAGGGTCCACGAAGAATCAACCTTGTCTATCCCACCATGGTCGTCGCCCACGAAGGACTTGCCGCACTAGCGGTAGATCTTCACGAAGTAGGCGATCTCCTTGCCCTTACAAACTCCTTGGTTCAACTCCACAATCTTGTCGGAGGCTCCCAAGTGACACCTAGCCAATCTAGGAGACACCACTCTCCAAGAAGTAACAAATGGTGTCTTGATGATGAACTCCTTGCTCTTGTGCTTCAAATGATAGTCTCCCCAACACTCAACTCTCTCTCACATGATTTGGATTTGGTGGAAAGAAGATTTGAGTGGAAAGCAACTTGGGAAAGTCTAGAGATCAAGATTCATATGGTAGGAATGGAATATCTTGGCCTCAACACATGAGTAGGTGGTTCTCTATCAGAAATGGTAAGTTGGAAGTGTAGGTTTGTTCTTATGGCTCTCTCCATGAATGAAGAGGAGGTGGAGGGGAATATATAGCCTCCACACAAAATCTAACCGTTACACACAATTTACCAATCTCGGTGGGACCGAATCAACAAACTCGGTCAGACCGATTTAGTAAACCTAGTGACCGTTAGGGTTTTCGCTGGGACTGACATGCAACTCGGTAGGACCGATATGGTTAGGGCTAGGGCATGACATAATCTCAGTGAGACCGATTACACAAACTCGGTAAGACCGAAATGTTACGAAGAGGAAACAAAGAGTTTACATTGCAATCTCGGTGGGACCGATTGCTCACTTTGGTTAGACCGAAACGTTACGAAGGGAAACAGAGAGATTACAATCCCATCTCGGTGAGACCGAGATCCCTATCGGTGAGACCGATTTGCCTAGGATTTGTGGCAGTGGCTATGACATCTGAACTCGGTGGCGCCGGATAGAAAGAATCAGTGGGGCCGAGTTTGACTTTTGGTTTGGGTCATATGTGGATATGAGAAAGTAGTTGAGGGTTTTTGGAGCATATCACTAAGCACCATGGAGCAAGACACTCATTAAGCAACACCTCATCCCTCCTTGATAGTATTGGCTTTTCCTATAGACTCAATGTGATCTTGGATCACTAAAATATAAAATGTAGAGTCTTGAGCTTTTGAGCTTGAGCCAATCCTTTTATCCTTAGTATTTTGAGGGATCCACTTTCCTCATCCTGCCATGCCATTCATTGAGCTTTCCTGAAATATTTGTCTTGGAATAGTATTAGCCCAATGAGCTATATGTTGTTAGGAATTACCAAAACCACCTAGGGATAGTTGCACTTTCAATCTCCCCCTTTTTGGTAATTGATAACAACATATAGATCAAAGCTTCGATAAATGATAATGAGATTGAAAAAACATCGTCGCTTTGAGAAGTATGTGATAAGCAAGAGCTCCCCCTAAATTTGTGCATAGTTTTTAGATTTGCTTTGGACTGCAAATGCACAAGGAGTTAAGCTCATGGATTACTCTTCCATGTCACATACATCTTGGTGGAGCTCTCAAAATAATAAAGATTGAATACATGCACTCATCACCAAGCAAAGTGAATGATCACATAGAGATAAATGGGATAATGTCATCCAACAAGCATAAATGTAGCATATGATCAAACACATGGTCATCATTGTATCACATAGGCAATAAAGTAGTATCTCAAGCAAGCAAAAGCAAATAAAGTTCAACCACCAAAGCAAGAGAGAACAAAAGCAAACTCTCTCTCTTGAAGCCTATGATCTATACATTTTTCTCCCCCTTTGGCAACAAGTTACCAAAAAGTTCATAGAAAATGGATAGTACTATGTCGTCTCTCAGGCTTGGTCTTCAGGTGGTGGTGTAGAGATGGCTCCTTGGACGAAGACTTTAGTTGAAGTGGATGGAGTTGGAAGTGTAGGTGCTGAAGCTGGTTGCACTGGAGCTGTAGATGGTGCAGATGAAGTGGCTCTGGTGTCTGTCACTGGCACTGTAGCTGATCTCTGAGTTCTAGGCACTCTTGCAAATGCATCTGTGTTTGTCTTGCCCTTCCTCTTTTGCATATCATCCTAAAGCTGCTCAACAACAGACTGGATCTCAGTTACCTTCACATCCAAGTCATAGAACTTTTGCTCCATGATCCTCTCCAGGCTCTCCTGGTTTTGAGTCAAGGTGGCTAGCCCTTTCTCAATCCTCAGAGTGGATGCAATCAAGTAGCCTAGTTGATCTTGTTTGCTCTTCAAAAAGTACTGAGATGCCTCTTCCATTATTGGCATCTTGGTAGCCTTGTCTTTCCTTGCCTACTACTTCTTCTCTTGTGCTTGCACTGAAGATGGTTCATCCTCATTCATCACCACTTGGTTGTCCTCAAAGTCTGGATAGATAGAAAAATGTTCCTTATCCAACAAGTATGTGCCTGTGCCCATCTTGAGGTTAATCAGCTCCTGGATTTGTGGGGTATACCCACAGCTTCTCTTTTGGTCTGCTGCTGTCCTATTGATAGTCTCAACTATGAGGCTCATGAGCTTGAACTTCTGAGGCACATCAAATATGTGTAGCAAGTTTATTGCATGGCCTCTGATCATCTTGTGGTCACCTGACTTGCGCAAGAGAATGTGCCTTACAATCCAGTTGATGGTTGACAGTCCTGACAGAAGAAAATGTACAGATCCAAACTTATGAGTTTCAAGAGCTTTATCTAGGATCTCCTTATACATGTGTGCCATAGAATTGCGATCCTTCTTCTTCTTGGCATAGACATCCAAGTCATCTTCATTCTCCTTTGGTGCATTGATCAGATTTGCCCATTCCTCAATAGTTGATTGGTACCTTGTACCTTCAGACATCCATACTATCCTGCCATCAGGATAAAAGTGTGCTGTGGAGTAGAATTGCATTATGAGCTCATCATTCCACTTTGTGAACTTCTGTCCAGCAAAGTCTGCAACTCCACAAGCACTGAAACTGTCATACACACCTGGGTAATGTTCCTCATTCTCCTTCATGTATTTCCAGTCCACCCACCTCATGTCACAAACTATAGGCTTCTTGTCCAACAGCACAGTCTCATAGAAGTCATGTTGTTCCTTAGTGTGGAACCTGTAGTCAACAACAGTCCTTCTCCTGATTGCATAAGGATCAGACAATCTCCACTATATGAGCCTTGCATCCTTCCTCAGCTTCATGTTCTCAGCCACTGGATGAGCATCATTGTGGTCTGGAATCTTAGGTTTCAGCTTTCTCAGAACTTGTCCTTCATCTTCTTCTTCCTCAGCAACTTCAGGCACTAGGGCCTTGTTCTTCTCAGCAGCTGCTATGCTCTTGGTATTCCTTTTAGGTGCAGTCTTGGGCTTGGAGGCAGTTTTGGGTGCTTCTTTGGGCTTTGATGATGTAGCCCCTGACCTAATAGCATCACCCATAAGCTTTTGAGCCTTGGGTGCTGGTGCAGCAACCTCTTCTTCCTCCTCCTCTTCCATCATGGAAGGCTGTCCAACAACTCTGGCCATGGTCTTCTTGACCCTTTCCTTCCTCTTCTTCCCTTCTATAGCAGCCTCTTTGGGATCAGATGTCTCTGGCACATGAGTAGAGGCTCTGGCTTTAGACATGGGAGTTCTCTTTGCAGACACTTTGATCTTCATGCCAGGCTTAGTGGTTGCAGCTGTGCCATATTACTTTTTGAGCACTTTCTTCTTGGAAGTGGCCTCATCCTCTTCTGCCACATAGTCTTCATCCTCAGAGTCTGATGTCTTCTTCTTTCTGGCCCTGGTGGCAGCTTTGGGCAAGTTGCTTGGGGTACTCCTGCTGCCATCATCTGAGGTGCTAGAGGGACTAGTCCCCTCACTCATGTGAATCTGCTCCTCTGACTGGTTCTGGCTGTCACTTTGGTCTGACATACTGCAAACACTGACTGTTGACCCTGTGAATAGATATAGATGAGATAGAATGGATGAGCATCACAAAATACAGAGGTTTTTGCAAAGAATGATTCAAAAACTTAGTTTTAGTTTTCCATAGAAAGCATTTCGGATCAACCGATTTGCAAACTCGGTGATACCGAAGCAGCTTTTGGAACCTAAACTAGTGAACTCGGTCAGACCGATTCACAATTCGGTGGCACCGGGACTGCTAGGGTTTCACAAAGTCCTGAACTCGGTTGCACCGATTTGCAATTCTCGGTCAGACCGAGAATCACTTGTGCAATGGCCTTAGCCGAATCGGTGGAACCGAGTTTTACAACTCGGTGGGTCCGAGATGGTTTCGTTGGAAACCTAACCCTAAATTTCCAAATCACTTCTAATCTAAGGATTGTTTTGAGTGGATAGAATCATTTCAATTGTGGCAAGAATCATGATGAACACAATGTGCTAGGAATCAGACGGGGATAGCACTGTGATTGAGTCCATACCCTAGCTTGGCGATGAACTCCTTACGGCGGCAACGGAGGGGTTGAATTTCGTTGACGGCGGCGGAGACCAGCGACTGGAGGCGACTGGCGACGAAGTCGACGATCCGGAGACCTTGGAGATAGAGCGAGCTATGCGCGGGCGAAGGGGTTTGGAGAAAGTTTTCCAAATTTTTCCACGTGAGTATATATAGCCCGACCCTGTCAGTGTGACCGAGTGGAACAACTCGGTGGCACCAAGATGCATAACTGTTGACAGTTACAGTAACTCGGTAAGACCGAAAAGTTCAAATTGGTTGCACCGAGATTGAAAACCTAGATCAACTTAGGGATCTCGGTATGACCGAAACGGAAGAATCGGTCAGACCGAAACGCACAAAGAAGTTTTGGAAGTTTAAGTCTATTACGAATCGGGGACTCCGAGTGCTCCTCACACAGAGTGGTTCGAATTTGACTTGATCAAATTTTGTGATGTAGCATGAATAGAGTTTGAGATAAGAAAAGCATAGATAGCTAGAGAAGGTTCTTAGGCATTCTTGTTCATCCACTTGGCAAAAAGAAAAAAGAACCCAATCAATCAAAGCAACAAGTGGATGTTCTCGAATGAGTTAAATATGCAACCAACATGCTCACACAATAAAACGGCAAATGAAATATGTGGCAAAGCATGCACAACCAATTCTAGCATCTATCAAGCAATTGGCGATGACTAGGTCATCTATATATGAGTATACTGACTTAGGAGTCAAATGAGAACATTTGATCATAGGTCATACTCATCGTTTCAGCTCAAGTGGGGTTACCACTTTTACATAATGCATTGATGTGTTCACACCATTAGAGTTTCTTTGACTCAATTCTTAGAGTTAAGCTCCCCCTATATGTGAGATCCCCCCTTAGAGGGATGAACTAACCTTAGGTTTTGTCGATGATGACTTCATTTAGGTGTTGAAGATGTGGATGCTCAAAGTTGATGGAGATCATTTGGAGCAATCCTTTGGAGTGAGTTGCACTTTCAATACCTACACGGGTTAGTCCCACAAGGAACAAACAAGTATATCCATAGACATAGAGTGATGCACACACAAGATGATGTCCATGAAAGCATTAGGTTACCTTATCCCTTGTCTTACCAACAAGAGGGTTTGTGACTCCTTGAACTAGTGCAAGATGTGGAAGTTGATTGCACTTGTCCTTTCCATAATGATATGAGTGAAGAATGATGGCGGAGTCACCCTCAAGAACTTCTCTAGTTCTTCTTCTTCGGGATCCACATCATCTTGATGGGAATCCTTGGAGTTGTAGTCGCACTTGATGAAGTAGAACTTGACGTAGTCTTGGGAACCCACTTGACCAAGGCCTTAGGAGCTTCTTCAAATGCATCAATCTCCTCTTGAAGCTTGTCCTTGCCTTTTTGCTTGTTGTCTTGTGGTGGAAGATCATCTTGAGCTTGTGTCCCTTTGAAGGAAGTAGGATCATACTTCTCTTGTTGAGGAACAAACTTCGTCTTGGGATATTGATCTTCTTCCCACTCAACTCCATTGGCATTGAACTTTCGTTCAAAACCAACACCTTGGTTCTTCCGGTGCCTTCCTTGCTTGCGTACAATTTCCTCAAATTGCTTACTCCCAGCAAGGCTTTTGTAAACACCTTTCTCTATAATTCCCTTCAATAAGCTATTTTCTTGCTCAAGTGTAACTTGGCTAAGAGAATCATTAGTGGAATCAAGAGAACTACTAGAAGCAACAATATTGGATTTAACATGATGATTGTTACTACTAGAGGAAGAATCTTTCTTGTTTTTGTTACTAGACTTGACTTGAGGCATGTAAGTAGATAATAGTAAACGCTTGGCAATGTAAGAAGAACTTTTCTTATGGAGATCATCATTGATTGCCTTTAAGAACTCATGCTCTTGCTCAAGGTTGAGCTTTTCAAAGCGTAACTTTTCATGAGCCCTTAAAAGTTCTCGATGATCTTCTAAGATAGTTTCATGAGCTAACTTAAGAGTGTTTAGTTCTTTAGTTAGAAGCTCCATCTTCTCCTTATCATTGTCATTCGTTTTATCTTGATTAGCATGATTAATTTACGTTTCATCATAGTATTCATCACTAGAGTTGTCAACAAGTAAATCATCATCACCAAACAAGTCATCTTCATCACTATTGAAATCAACATACTCGGGGTGTGTTACCTTAGGGCCTTTAGCCATGAAGCATCTTCCAAGTCCTTCATTTGGTGAATCAAATATGTCGCAAGAGTTGGTTGACACAAGTGCTAGACCGGCAACACCTTCATCTTGAGTATATTCGGTGTCGGAGTGATAACTTCTCTCGGAGTGATGTTCAGAGTCGGAACTGGATACCCATTCACCAACATGAGCTTGATGTCTTCGTTTTTTGTAGCTCCTTGATGACTTGTCCTTTCTTTCCAAATCCTTGCTTCTCCGGGATGTTCTTCATTCATAACGATCATATCTACTCCTCCTCTCTCTTGGCGGTGATTCTGTTCTTCTACTTATTCTCTTGGGAGAATCTTCTCTTCTTTTGTAGGGTGACGTACACTCATTGGAATAGTGTCTGGGTCTCCCACAATTGTAGCAATTGCGCTCTCGACTGGAAGATCTTTTGTCATTGTAGGACCTTAACTTAGAGCTTCTCTCTTTGCTTCTACTCTTGTAGAATTTGTTGAAGTTCTTCACCATTAAGCTCAATTCTTCATTGAAGGTTTATTTCTCACTTGATGATGTAGGAGCTTCACATGAGGCTTTGTAAGCACCGCTTGACTTGTTGTGAAGTTCCTCCTTATCCTTGAGTGACATCTCATGAGCAACAATTATTCCAATGACTTCCGTTGGCTTGAGATTCTTGTAATTTGGCATCATTTGGATCAATGTGCACACGGTATCATATTTTCCATCCAATGCTCTTAGGATCTTCTTGATGATGAATCTGTCGGTCATCTCTTCACTTCCTACACCCACAATCTCATTTGTGATAAGAGCAAGCCTAGAGTACATTTCAGTGACACCTTCACCATCCTTCATTTTTGAACTTGTCAAGTTGAATTTGGAGCACATCCAATTTGGATTCCTTGACGGAGTCGGTACCTTCATGCATATCAATCAAAGTATCCCAAATTTCCTTTGCATTCTCAAGACGGCTGATTTTGTTGAATTCTTCGGGGCACAATCCGTTGAAGAGGATATCACAAGCTTGAGCTTTGTATTGCAGCATCTTCAACTCATCTGCGCTAGCTTCACGGTTCGGTTCTATCCCATCAAAGAATTCACCTTGCAAGTCAATACACACAATAGCCCAAACGGCGGGGTTATGTCCGAGAATATGCATTTTCATCTTATGCTTCTGATAACCCGCAAGTATACGGGATCGCAACAATTTTCGATAAGTAAGATTGTCGAACCCAATGAGGAGCTAAAGGTAGAATAAATATTCCCTCAAGTTCTATCGATCACCAATACAACTCTACACACGCTTGACGTTCGCTTTACCTAGAACAAGAATGAAACTAGAAATACTTTGTAGGTGTGACAGGCTAGGTTTGTAAGACAATAAAGAGCATGAAAATATAAACTAGGGGCTGTTTAGATAAAGATGCAATAAAGTAAATATAGCGAGAGTGGAAAAGTGGTGGTAGGAGTTGTGAAATTGCCCCTAAGCAATTGACTATGTAACTAGACCGGTAATCACTATTGCAATTCTATTTGAGGGACAGGCATAAGCTAACATATCATCCCTTACTTGGAATTCTATGCACTTATGATTGGAACTCTAGCAAGCATCCGCAACTACCTTAAGATTCATTAAGGTAAAACCCAACCATAGCATTAAGCATCAAGTCCCCTTTTATCCCATACGCAAACAACCTACTTACTCGGATTTCTGTTTCAGTGACTCACGCAACCACCATAAGAAAATCATAAACATATTGCAAACCCTACAGCGGCAATCCCTCACGCTTGCGCGGCACAGAAGGCACCATAGGACAGCACCAATAATAAAACATGCAACTCAAACCAATCATAGCAATTCATCAATCACTGATAGGACAATAGAAATCTACTCAGACATCATAGGATGGCAACACATCATTGGAAAATAATATGAAGCATAAAGCACCATGTTCAAGTAGAGGGTACAGCGGGTTGTGGGAGAGTGGACCGCTGAATATAGAAGGGGGAAGGTGATGGAGATGTTGGTGAAGATGACAACGGTGTTGGTGAAGATCGCGGTGATGATGATGGCCCCCGGCAGCGTTCCGGCGCCACCGGAAGCAAGGGGGAGAGAGGCCCCCTTCTTCTTCTTCTTCCTTGACCTCCTCCCTAGATGGGAGAAGGGTTTCCCCTCTGGTCCTTGGCTCCCATGGCTTGGGAGGGGCGAGAGCCCCTCCAAGATTGGATCTATCTCTCCGTTTCTGCGTTCTCTGATTCTACCCCTTCACCGTTTCTTTTATATCTGGAGATCCGTAACTCCGATTGGGGTAAATCTTTCGCCCAGATCTTTCTCATAAAATTAGCTTTCTTGCGCCAAAAGAAGAGCGTCAACCGCCTTACGGGTGGCCCATGAGAGTCCCGGGCGTGCCTGCCTCCCTGGGGCGCGGCCCCCTGTCTCGTGGCCACCCCGGACACTGTTTCGCGCTGATTTTACTTCCCAAAACTCATAAATATTCCCAAAAAAATCTCCGTCCGTTTTTATCCCGTTTGGACTCCGTTTGATATTGGGTTTCTGCAAAACAAAAAACACGCAACAGACATTAACTGGCACTGGGCACTGGATCAATATGTTAGTCCCAAAAAATAGTATAAAAAGTTGCCAAAAGTATATAAAAGTTGAATAATATTGGCATGGAACAATCAAAAATCATAGATACGACGGAGACGTATCAGCATCCTCAAGCTTAATTTCTGCTCGTCCTCGAGTAGGTAAATGATAAAAAAGAATAATTTTTGATGTGGAATGCTACCTAGCATAATCTTGATCATATGTCTAATCATGGCATAAATGTTAAGACATGAGTGATTCAAAGCAATAGTCTATCATTTGACATAAAAACAATAATACTTCGAGTGTACCAGTAAAACAATCATGTCTTTTCAAAACAACAAGGCCAAAGCAAGCTTATCCCGACAAAATCATACAGTTTGGCCATGCTTCATTTTCGTCACACAAAAATGCTCCCATCATGCACAACCCGATGACGAGCCGAGCAATTGGTTCATACTTTTTAACGCGCTTCAGCTTTTTCAACCCTCACGCAATACATGAGCGCAAGCCATGGATATAGCACTATAGGTGGAATAGAATATAATGATGGAGGTTATCTGGAGAAGACAAAAAGGGAGAAAGTCTCACATCGACGCGGCTAATCAACGGGCTATGGAGATGCCCATCAATTGATGTCAATGTGAGGAGTAGGGATTGCCATGCAACGGATGCACTAAGAGCTATAAGTGTATGAAAGCTCAAACTGAAAACTAAGTGGGTGTGCATCCAACTTGCTTGCTCATGAAGACCTAGGGCATTTGAGGAAGCCCATCGTTGGAATATACAAGCCAAGTTCTATAATGAAAATTCCCACTAGTATATGAGAGTGACAACATAGGAGACAATCTATATGAAGAACATGGTGCTACTTTGAAGCACAAGTGTGGAAATAGGATAGTAACATTGCCCCTTTTCTTTCTCTTTTTTTCTTTTTTCTTTTTTTTCTTTTTGGGTGGGCTTCTTTGGCCCCCTTTTTTATTTAGGCTTCTTTGGCCTTTTCCTTTTTTTCTTTTTTTTCTTTTTTATGGGGCAATGCTCTATAATGATGATCATCACACTTTTATTTACTTACAACTCAATATTACAACTCGATACTAGAACAAAGATATGACTCTATATGAATGCCTCCGGCGGTGTACCGGGATGTGCAATGATCTAGCCTAGCAATAACATCAAAAAAATGGACAAGCCATGAAAACATCATGCTAGCTATCTTACGATCATGCAAAGCAATATGACAATAAATGCTCAAGTCATGTATATGATGATGATGGAAGTTGCATGGCAATATATCTCGGAATGGCTATGGAAATGCCATAATAGGTAAGTATGGTGGCTGCTTTGAGGAAGATATAATGAAGCTTATGTGTGATAGAGTGTATCGTATCATGGGGTTTGGATGCACCAGCGAAGTTTGCACCAACTCTTAAGGTGAGAAAGGGCAATGCACGGTACCGAAGAGGCTAGCAATGATGGAAAGATAAAAGTGCGTATAATCCATGGACTCACATTAGTCATAAAGAACTCATATACTTATTGCAAAAGTTTATTAGCCCTCGAAGCAAAGTACTACTACGCATGCCCCTAGGGGGATAGATTGGTAGGAAAAGACCATCGCTCGTCCCCGACTGCCACTCATAAGGAAGACAATCAAAGAAACACCCCATGCTTCAAATTTGTCACACAACGGTTACCATACGTGCATGCTATGGGACTTGCAAACCACAACACAAGTGTCTCTACAATCCACAGCCACCCACTAGCATAACTCTAATATCACCATCTTTATATCGCAAAACTATTGCAAGGAATCAAACATATCATATTCAACGATCTACAAGTTTATGTAGGATTTTATGACTAACCATGTGAATGACCAATTCCTGTCATCTCTCTAAATAGATATAAGTGAAGCAAGAGAGTTTAATTCTTTCTACAAAAGATATGCCCACGCTCTAACAAATATAAGTGAAGCAAAAGAGCATTCTACAAATGGCAGTTTTCTATCTGAAGAGAAACAGGCAATCCAAACTTCAAATGATATAAGGAAGCACATGAAGCATTCTATAAAGCCATACTCAAAAGATATAAGTGAAGTGCAATGAGCATTCTATAAATCAACCAAGGACTATCTCATACCAGCATGGTGCATAAAATAAAAGTGACAACTAAATGCAAAAGACGATCCAAGACTTGCACATAATGCACGAACGAAACTAATTCGAAAACATACCGATACTTGTTGAAGAAAGAGGGGACGCCTTCCAGGGCATCCCCAAGCTTAGACGCTTGAGTCTCCTTGAATATTTACTTGGGGTGGCTCGAGCATCCCCAAGCTTGAGCTCTTGCCTCTCTTCCTTTTCCTCATATCGAGACATCCTTGATTAGACACTACATCCACACAAAACTTCAACAGAAAACTCGGTAAGATCCGTTAGTATAATAAAGCAAATCACCACTCTAAGTACTGTAGCAAACCGATTCATATTTTGTTTTTGCATTGTGTCTACTGTAATATAACTTCTCCATGGCTTAATCCACTGATATAAATTGATAGATTCATCAAAACAAGCAAACTATGCATCAAAAACAGAATCTGTCAAAAACAGAACAGTCTGTAGAAATATGAACATCCACCATACTTATGATACCCCAAAAATTCTACCAAAATTAGGAAAAATAAATAAGTTGTACAGCAAGACAGTGCAAAAGGAATCAGAACCAATTGACGTTCCAAATAAAAATGTAAAATCGTGCACTACATCCAAAGTTTCTGTCCTGCACCGTACAAACCGACAAGCATTGTAAACATCCTAAAGGCAAACCTTAGCACATTATTTTTATAATACAATGGAACTATACAAGGGGATAATTATTTTTGATGAAAAGTTTCTGTAATCAAGATTCACAAAGTTTCCGTGAGTATGAACAAAGTTCAAGGAGCTCTCCCACTTCAACAATGCTTGTCTTTCTTACTTCCACTCTCCTTTTTGAAAAGTTTTTAGGTTCCCCTCTTTATTTTTTGTTTTGTTTTTAAACTATATAAAATGACTCAACCGAAATAAATGACTCTCTAAAACTTCCGGGTTGTCTCCCTGGCAGCGCTTTCTTTAAAGCCATTAAGCTAGGCATATAGTGCTCAAGTAATGAATCCACCCGGATCCCAAGGTATATCAAAGCCAATTTTAAATAACAATGATTTGTAATTTAGTAGTGAGGACAAAGTAACATATATCATGCAACAACGAAGTCTAACTCTCTTCCTATGCATCGGCATGTCATAAAAGAACAATTCATGCACACAAAGTAAAGGCCAATGCATAGTATAAGCAGTTTCTTGCAATTCTATCATATTGGAAACATAGAGAGGACGAGATATAGTTCCTCTCTCATAATAATTGCAAGTAGGAGCAGCAAGCACATGCATATTATAGAGTATATATCAAAATCATCATGTGCAATGGTAAAAGGCAACCCAACAATATAATCCTTACTAAGCACAAACTTCTCCGATATAGTGTAGTCGGGAGAATTCAAAAAGATAATAGGACTATCATGCATGGGTGCAATAGCAACAATTTCATGTTTAACATAAGGGACTATAGCAAGTTCATCTCCATAAGCATAATTCCTATTGGCATCTTGGCCACAAGCATAGCAAGCATCATCAAAAAGGGATATTTCAAACAAATTCAAGGGATCATAGCAATCATCATAGCAATCATCCTTCGGTAAGCATGAAGGGTAATTAAATAATGTATGAGTTGGAGGGTTACTCTCATTAGAAGGTGGGCACGGGTAGCTAATCCGCTCTTCCTCCTTTTGTTCTTCCCTCTCCTCATCATCTTTTTCATCCAATGAGCTCATTGTTTCATCAATTTCTTCTTCCATAGCTTCCTGCAAAATATTAGTCTCTTCTTCGACAGCGTTGACTTTCTTCATAAAAGCATTAATATAGTAATTGTATTCATAATTTTCATAGCAATATCCAAGTATAGCAAGATTTTCCGGCCTATAACCATCATCATCAAAAGCTTCATACTTTTCAAACAAAGCTTCAATATCATAGGCAGCCTTAAAAGCAACAAATTCTTCTATTTGTTCCACATCATAGTAATCATATATACCATTAGCATAGGAAGCTAAGGTTTCATTATCGTTAAATTTGCATGAAAAGAGGAGGTGTTGAACCTCCATCCTAGAGCAACAAGTAATATCATATCTCAAGCATAGATTCCAGGCATACCAACGCAACATAATAAATTGATCCCATAATAGTTTCCCTTTTTGTGTTGAGCGATAATCCCTAAAGTATTCACGTTGATCCAACGTGTCTCCCATTATAAAGTTGAATGGGGCTTTCTCAGGATTATCAAAGTAGTACATAATATCTTTCGCATAATGAGAATCGAGGGTTTTAGGAGTTACCCCATCTTCATGAGTAGCAAGTACAGCTAATTTTTTGGTATTTTGCGTTCCATATCCATAACTAAAGATAGAGAACAACTTAGAACAGCAAATAAAAATTACTTAGTGATAAAGCAAACAAGCACACACGAGAATATTCACCCCACACTATGACTCCCCGGCAACGGCGCCAGAAAAAGGTCTTGATAACCCGCAAGTATACGGGATCGCAACAGTTTTTGATAAGTAAGAGTGTCGAACCCAACGAGGAGCTAAAGGTAGAATAAACCCTCAAGTTCTATCGACCACCGACTCTACGCACGCTTGACGTTCGCTTTACCTAGAACAAGTATGAAACTAGAAATACTTTGTAGGTGTGAAAGGTTAGGTTTGCAAGACAATAAAGGGCATGAAAATATAAACTAGGGGCTGTTTAGATAAAGATGCAATAAAGTAAATATAGCGAGTGTGGAAAAGTGGTGGTAGGAGTTGTCAAATCGCCCCTAAGCAATTGACTATGTTACTAGACCGGTAATCACTATTGCAATCATATTTGAGGGACAGGCATAAGCTAACATATCATCCCTTATTTGGAATTCTATGCACTTATGGTTGGAACTCTAGCAAGCATCCACAACTACTAAAGATTCATTAAGGTAAAACCCAACCATAGCATTAAGCATCAAGTCCCCTTTTATCCCATACGCAAACAACCTACTTACTCGGATTTGTGTTTCAGTCACTCACGCAACCCACCATAAGCAAATCATAAACATATTGCAAACCGTACAGTGGGAATCCCTCACGCTTGCGCGACACGGAAGGCACCATAGGACAGCACCAATAATAAAACATGCAACTCAAACCAATCATAGCAATTCATCAATCACCGATAGGACAATAGAAATCTACTCAGACATCATAGGATGGCAACACATCATTGGAAAATAATATGAAGCCTAAAGCACCATGTTCAAGTAGAGGGTACAGCAGGTTGCGGGAGAGTGGACCGCTGAATATAGAAGGGGGAAGGTGATGGAGATGTTTTTTAAGATGACGGCGGTGTTGGTGAAGATCGCGGTGATGATGATGGCCCCCGGTGGCGTTCCGGTGCCATCGGAAGCAAGGGGAAGACAGGACCCCTTCTTATTCTTCTTCCTTGACCTCCTCCCTAGATGGGAGAAGGGTTTCCCATCTGGTACTAGGCTCCCATGGCTTGGGAGGGGCGAGAGCCCCTCCGAGATTGGATCTATCTCTTTGTTTCTGCGTTCTCTGATTCTACCCCTTCACCGTTTTTTTTATATCTAGAGATCCGTAACTCCGATTGGGGTGAATCTTTCGCCCAGATCTTTCTCATAAAATTATCTTTCTTGCGCCAAAAGAAGAGCGACAACCGCCTTACAGGTGGCCCACGAGAGCCTAGGGCGCGCCTGCCTCCCTGGGGCGCGGCCCCTTGTCTCGTGGCCACCCCGGACACCGTTTCATGTTGATTTTACTTCCCAAAAATCATAAATATTCCAAAAACAATCTCCATCCGTTTTTATCCCGTTTGGACTCCGTTTGGTACTGGGTTTCTGCGAAACAAAAAACATGCAACAGACAGGAACTGGCACTAGGCACTGGATCAATATGTTAGTCCCAAAAAATAGTATAAAAAGTTGCCAAAAGTATATAAAAGTTGAATAATATTGGCATGGAACAATCAAAAATTATAGACACGACGGAGACGTATCAGCTTTAAACTAGCAAAATTAGTACCATCAAAGTAAGGACCTCTACGGTGATAATTTCCCTCGCTAGACGCCATACTCTCCTAGGTTGTGAAACCAAGGCTATGACCACCAAAAGCTATGGAAATCAAAGCAAATGGAGACCAAAGCAAATGGAGACCAAAGCACTGATACCACTTGTAGGATCTTGAAGTATGTCTAGAGAGGGGGTGATTAGACTACTTGACCAATTAAAAACTTAACCCGTTCCCAATTTTAGTCTTTGGCAGGTTTTAACTATCTTAGCACAAGTCAAGCAATCTTCACACCATTCAAGCAAGCATGCAAAGAGTATATGAGTAGAGGAAAGTAAAGCATGCAACTTGCAAAAATGTAAAGGGGAAGGTTTGGAGGATTCAAACGCAATTGGAGACACGGATGTTTTTGTCGTGGTTCTGATAGGTGGTGCTATCGTACATCCACGTTGATGAAGACTTCAACCCACGAAGGATAACGGCTGCGCGAGTCCACGGAGGCTCTGATACGTCTCCAACGTATCTACTTTTCCAAACACTTTTTCCCTTGTTTTGGACTCTAACTGGCATGATTTGAATGAAACTAACCCAGACTGACGCTGTTTTCAGCAGAACTGCCATGATGTTGTTTTATGTGTAGAAAAGAAAAGTTCTCGGAATATCCTGGAAATCCATGGAGGCACTTTTTGGAATTAATAAGAATTTTTGGCGAAAGAATTAATGCCAGGGGGCCCACAGCCTATCCACGAGACAGGGGGCGCCCCCCCCTAGGGCGCGGCCTCCTATCTCGTGTGCCCCCTGGACCTCCTCCGACCTCAACTCCAACTCCATATATTCCACCTCGGGGGAAAAAATCAGGGAGAAAGTTTCATCGCGTTTTATGACACGGAGCCGCCGCCAAGCCCCAATCTCTCTCGGGAGGGCTGATCTGGAGTCCGTTCTGGGCTCCGGAGAGGGGGATTCGTCGTCGTTGTTATCATCAACCATCCTCCATCACCAATTTCATGATTCTCACCACTGTGCGTGAGTAATTCCATCGGAGGCTTCCTGGACGGTGATCGGTTGGATGAGATTTACCATGTAATCAAGTTAGTTTTGTTAGGGTTTGATCCCTAGTATCCACTATGTTCTGAGATTGATGTTGCTATGACTTTGCTATGCTTAATGCTTGTCACTAGGGCCCGAGTGCCATGATTTCAGATCTGAACCTATTATGTTTTCATGAATATATGTGTGTTCTTGATAATATCTTGCAAGTCTATAGTCACCTATTATGTGTTATGATCCGACAACCCCGAAGTGACAATAATCGGGATACTTCTCGGTGATGACCGTAGTTTGAGGAGTTCATGTATTCACTATGTGCTAATGCTTTGTTCCGGTTCTCTATTAAAAGGAGGCCTTAATATCCCTTTGTTTCCGAAAGGACCCCGCTGCAACGGGAGGGTAGGACAAAAGATGTCATACAAGTTCTTTTCCATAAGCACGTATGACTATTTATGGAATACATGCCTACATTACATTGATGAATTGGAGCTAGTTCTATATCACCCTATGTTATAACTACTGCATGAGGAATCGCATCCGGCATAATTATCCATCACTGATCCATTGCCTACGAGCTTTTCATATATTGTTCTCCGCTTATTTACTTTTCCGTTGCTACTGTTACAATTACTACAAAAACCCAAAAACATTTATCTTTACTGTTGCTACCGTTACCTTTATTATCATACCACTTTTGCTACTAAACACTTGCTGCAGATACTAAGTTATCCAGTTGTGGTTGAATTGACTACTCAACTGCTAATACTCAAGAATATTCTTTGGCTCCCCTTGTGTCGAATCAATAAATTTGGGTTGTACTTCACCCTCGAAAGCTGTTGCGATCCCCTACACTTGTGGGTTATCAAGACTAATTTCTGGCGCCATTGCCGGGGAGCATAGCTCTATTCTCTGAGTCACTTGGGATTTATATCTGTTGATCACTATGAAGAACTTTAAAGACGCTAAGACCAAGATTTTGCCCTCAACTACGAGGGGAGGTAAGGAACTGCCATCTAGCTCTGCACTAGATTCTCCTTCCGTTATTAGTAGGCTTGCGACACCTAAACCTGCTACTGCTATGAAATCTGATATGTCGCATGTTATTGATGATGCCACTTCTGCTATGCATGATGAAACTACTTCTGTGCGTGATACTACTTTGCCATTAGGTGAATTCCTAGATGAACAACTTGCTAGAGTTAGGGGGAATGAAAATATTGAAGATGCTATTGATGATAGTGATGATGAACATTCCCCCAATGATTATGTATTACCTGTTGTTCCTAAGGGTTATGTTATGAATGAAGAAGCTACTATGGAAATTCTTGCTTGCAATGATAGATCTGATCTTAAGAAATTATTAGCTAAATGGAAGCAGCAGTCTCTTAATGCTAGAATGAAACCGGATCCTGCTTTTGCTACTTCACCTATCTGTGTTACTGATAAGGATTATGAATTCTCTGTTGATCCTGATATTATTACTTTAGTTGAATCCAATCCTTTTTATGGACTTGAATCTGAAACTGTTGTGGCACATCTTACCAAGTTAAATGATATAGCCACCCTATTTACTCATGATGAGAAGTCTCGCTATTTATATATCCTTAAGATATTTCCGTTCTCATTAAAGGGTGATTCTAAGACTTGGTATAATTCTCTTGCTCCTGGTTGTGTGTGTAGTCCCCAGGGTATGATTTATTACTTCTCCACTAAATATTTCCCTGCTCATAAGAAACAAGCTGCCTTGCGGGAAATATATAATTTTGTGCAAATCAAAGAAGAGAGTCTCCGACAAGCTTGGGGGAGGCTTCTCCGGTTACTTAATGCTTTGCCTGATCATCCTCTTTAGAAAAATGAAATACTTGATATCTTTTATAATGGACTAACCGATGCTTCCAAGGACTACTTGGATAGTTGTGCTGGTTGTCTTTTCAAGGAAAGAACAGTCGACGAAGCTGAATTACTATTGAATAATATGTTGACTAATGAAAATAATTGGACTCTTCCTGAGCCAATTCCTGAGGAAATTCCTGAACCAATTGAGCCAACTCCTGAGCCTATTCCTAAACCCACTCCAAAGAAGAGAGGTGTTTTATTTCTCAGTCCTGAAGATATGCAAGAGGCAAAGAAATCAATGAAAGAAAAAGGTATTAAAGTTGAAGATGTTAAGAATTTACCTCCTATTGAAGAAATGCATGGTCTAAATTTACCGCCTGAAGAACCACATTGTCTTGATAACCCGTCACAGGTAGTAAAGGTAAATTTTCTCTATAGATATGATAAAGTTGAAATACCCTCTACTAAATTTCATAGCCCATGCTTAGATGAATTTGATGACTTTATGGCTAGACAAGAAAGTTTTAATGCTTATGTTGGTAGAGAGTTAAAGAATAATGCTTTCGAAATAGGACGCGTAGGTGATAATCTGGCTAGAGTTAAAGATGAACTTCACCACGTTAGCAAATATGCTTCTATGGTTGCTACTCAAGCTGAGCAAGTACTCAAAGCTCAAAATGATTTGCTTGATGAATTGAATAATAAAAATGACTTTGCTGTTAGAGTGGCTACTAGAACTGGTAGAATGACTCAGGAACCTTTGTATCCTGAAGGCCACCCTAAGAGAATCAAGCAAGATTCTGAGAGAAATAATTTAGAGACACCTAGTTCTTATAAAAAGAAGAAGAACAAAGACGATAGAACGTTGCATGCTTCTAGTGAACCTACTGTAAACACACCTGAGAATCCCAATGATATTTCTATCACTGATGCTGAAACACAATCAGGTGATGAACATGAACCTAGTGATAATGTTAATGATAATGTTCATGTTGATGCTCAACCTAGCAAAGACAATGATGTAGAGAATGAACCTGCTGATGATCTTGATAACCCACAATCAAAGAATCAACATTATGATAAGAGAGATTTTGTTGCTAGGAAGCACGGTAAAGAAAGAAAACCATGGGTTCAGAAACCCACGCCCTTTCCTCCTAAACCATCCAAGTCAAAGGATGATGAGGATTTTGAGCGCTTTGCTGAAATGATTAGACCTATTTTCTTACGTATGCGCTTAACTAATATGCTTAATGTAAATCCTTATGCTAAGTATATGAAGGATATTATCACAAATAAAAGAAAGATACCGGAAGCTGAAATTTCCACCATGCTTGCTAATTACACTTTTAAGGGTGGAATACCAAAGAAACTTGGAGATCTGGGTGTCCCAACTATACCATGGTCCATTAAAAGAAATTGTGTTAGAACTACTTTATGTGGTCTTGGAGCCGGTGTTAGTGTTATGCCTCTCTCTTTATATCGTAGACTTGAATTGAATAAGTTGACACCTACTGAAATATCTTTGCAAATGGCTGATAAATCAACTACTATACATGTCGGTATTTGTGAGGATGTGCCTGTTGTGGTTGCAAATGTCACTATCTTAACGGACTTTGTTATTCTTGATATTCCCGAGGACGATAGTATGTCTATTATCCTTGGTAGACGTTTTCTTAAGGGAAAATTTTGTTTTTGCCACTCTATATTTTGCCAATTTTTCTTATGCACTCCAGATTTCGACATTTCACTTTTGCCACTCTTAGTTTTTGACAATTGTCACAATTGCCATTCCCATGGCAAAAGCAAAATTTTCGGAGTGGCAATTGTGATAATTGTCAAAATCTAAGAGTGGCAAAAATAAAATAAAATTATTTTGCTTTTGCCACAAAATGGTAATTGTGATAATTGCCAAAAACTAAGAGAGGCAAAAGTGAAATGTCAAAATCTAGAGTGGCATAAGAAAAATTGGCAAAATCTAGAGTGGCAAAAACAAAATTTTCCCTTTTCTTAATACTGCAGGGGCTGTTATTGATTGCAACAAAGGCAATGTCACTTTTCATGTAAATGGCAATGAGCATACGTTACACTTTCCGAGGAAACAATCTCAAGTTCGTAGCATCAATTCTATTGAAAAAGTTCCAACTATCATTTTTGGAGGTTTTGAATTTCATCTTCCTACTGTCAAGAAAAAGTATGATATTCTTATTGTTGGGGATTTTCATATCCCCGTTGAGGTAACTTAGTGTTATTCGAAATTTCTCCGGTTCCGTGTTATTCGGAATGAGTTTGTTAACAAGACTTGATGATCACGAGATGGATGAAACTAGAAGGCACAACCTTCTGTACCCTCTTTTTACTTTCTGTTTTTTTTAATAAATAAAGCAAAAATATAGTATTATCTGTCTCTTTCCTGAATTATCCGTGCATTAAAAAAAATAGTCCAAAAATAAAAGTGCTCCAAATGCCCTACAAATTTAGTATAATTTTTTTCTGGAATATTTGAGGATTTTAGGCACTGAAAACACTGCAGGAGGTGCAAGCACCAGGCCACGAGAGAGGAGGGCGCGCGCCCCCCTGTAGGGCGCGCCCCCTGTCTCGTGGGCCCCAGGTGGCTCCCCTCCACTTATGCCAGCACCCACACACTCCATCTTCTACCCAAAAAAATGCCCATCCAGCTCAAGCACGAGTTCTAGCTCGTTTTGCTGCGATTTTCGATCTCTTAGCTCAAAGCTCCATTCACAAAACTATTTTGGGAGATTGTTGCTTGGTATGTGATTCCTCCATTGGTCCAATTAGTTTTTGTTCTAGTGCTTTATTCATTGCAAATTTTTGCTGCTTAGGTGACCATGTTCTTGAGCTTGCATGTTAAATTTTTGAGGTCCCAAGCAATTCCAATGCATGATATGGGCTCTAGGCACTTGTAGGAGTAGTAGCTATCAATCTTGTTTAGTTTTATTCACTTTTATTTTGAAGTTACTAAAATTCCAGAAATTTTCAGAAAATGTTAAGGAGGCTCTTTAAAGGCTCCTCTAGCCAAAGCTTTGAGGAAAAACAAGCGAAAGAGAAGGAAAAAGCCAAGTATAATCTTCCTCGCTTAGCGGAAGTACGGTTGTGCGAATGGCCATGTGAGGATTTGTTGAAAGAAGCCGAAATCCATGAAAACTTTTATGCTTTAATCGAGACTGCAGGCCTCACCGGTTTCATCAACGACCGAATCGATCAGTATCTCTTACTTACCAATACTTTCGTACAAAACTTTTATTATTATCCTAAGAAATCACCGCCTGCAGTATCATTTCATTTATATGATGAATTCAAAGAAATGTCTTTACGTCATTTTTGCTCGGTATGTAGGATACCTTACGAGGGAGAATTAGATGAACCCCATCGTGAAGATGTGGGTGGCTTTGTTAACACTATTGTTGTAGAGGAGCCAAAGAAGGGCTCCGAGGCGAAGGTCTCTAGCATACACTTTCCAGTTTTGCGCTATTTTGCTATATTTGCTAGTAGATGCTTGACTGGTCGTGGAAATAGTGGTAATTTGAGCGTTCCCGATATTATCATTCTTCAACATGCTTTGCCTGGGGACAACACTTTTAATATGGGTGCCGTTGTTGCTAAATGACTAGCCCTGAATCGTACTAAAGGCCCCATATTTGGAGGTATCTATGCTGCACGTCTTGCTAAACATTTTTAGATACCCATTAGGCACCACGAGGAAAAGGAGACAATATTGCCTCCTCACATTTTAGATTACAAGAGCATGGTAGCACACAAGTTTATTGTTGACAACGAAGAAAATATGCTTTTATATAAACTTAGATTCAATAAGAAACTTTTTGAGATTATTATTTTCCCTGCGCCTCTGTTGTTTGATTTGCTTGCAGAAAGTTTTCTCGTCACACCGGAAGCGGTGAACAGTCATCGAGCTCAAGCTTTTACTCCAGAACCTGAACCTGAACCGGAACCTGAGCTGGACCCTTATCGTGCATCTTCTGTCCAGTGGGATCCGGAGATGACCAGCCAGTGGTATCCTGATTACACCTCCTAGTACACCGGGGAGAGTAGCGGCGGTCCTTGGTATTAAACCAACTTAGGCCAAAATCCTAAGCTTGGGGGAGTACGTATTTCTCACCGACTTTACATTCATGTTCACACACTAGTCGTCGGTGCTCATACTCTTTCATTGTATTACCCATGTTAGTTTAAATTTCTATTTCTAGTTTTCTTCTTGTGTGTTTGATAAACCTTGAGAAAAACCAAAAAAGATTAGTTAGTTTAATTTCCTTGCTTGTAGTAGAATTTAAATGAAAACCCCAAAAGATTGCTCGTTCTTCTTTTTCTTGTTGGGAGCTTTCCCGTGTAAATAGTTTTCTTTTCTTTTCTTTCCTTTGGGGGTCGAGAAGACCATATTGAAAATGCTTAGTGGCTCTTATATGCATGATTGTTTATTTAATTTAGAGCCCATATTACTTGTCTTCTCTCTTGGGTTGAATGCTTGCAGATTCCAGCTTGGTCCAATGCACGTGCACTCTTATTATTATACACATCGTTTGGTCGTGCAAGTGAAAGGCAATAATGACGATATATGATGGACTTGTTGGGATAAGAAAAGCTGGTATGAACTCGACCTCTCTTGTTTTTGTAAATATGATGAGTTCATCATTTCTGAGTCAGCTATTATGAAGTAAACATATTTGCAATGACATTTAGAGATTATAGTTACTTGTGCAATGCTTGATTAGCTATGAGTTATAATGGTTTACCTTGCGTGCCAACATGTTATTAGAATGATTATGATGTGGTATGATGGGATGGTATCCTCCTTTGAATGAATTGAGTGACTCGACTTGGCACATGTTCACGCATGTAGTTGAATCAAATCAACATAGCCTTCATGATATTTATGTTCATGGTGGATTATTGTGACGCCCAGGTAATCAAGCTACAGTAACTCTCTGGTAATGATGCCACGTCACCTCGATTATTGTTTATAATCTCGCGTTAGTTCAGAACCGATCCAAATTTGAATTTGAATTAAGGGACAACTGCATTTTTACCCCTAGTTGGTTCCTACCCACGGGTTTTGCCCTTACTTTTCAAGCTCGCTCAGTTTTGCCCTTACTTTTTCCGTCGTGGTTCCTAGAATGCCCTTTGACTGTTCGACCAAAATTTTGAAAATTCATTAATAATTCATACGAACTCAGAAAAATGCAAATAAGATATCAAAATGTTCAGATAAACATTACCTTTATGTGCATATCATTTGTATTCAGGACAAAAGCACCCTTTAAACTTCCCGAGGTAATTAATGTTATTAACATTATTAAAAATAAAAAGATATAAAATATATTTTTTTCATGAATAAAAATTACATGCAAATATAGGTGATATTTTCTAAACATCCTCATATCTTATTTGCATTTTTCTGAGTTTGTATCATCTTGTTATGAATGTTCATACGACTTTGACCATTATTTGGAAACTTCATAACAAATTGATACGAACTCAGAAAAATGCAAATAAGATATGGGGATGTTCAGAAAACATCACCTACATTTGCATGTAATTTTTATTCATGAAAAAATATTGTTTATACCTTTTTATTTTTAATAATGTTAATAACATTAATTACCTCAGGTAGTTCTAAGGGTGCTTTTGTCCTGTGTGCAAATGATATGCACATAAAGGTAATGTTTATCTGAACATTTTGATATCTTATTTGCATTTTTCTGAGTTCATATGTATTAGTTATGAATTTTCAAAGTTTTGGTCAAACGGTCAAATGGCAGTCGAGGGACCTCGACGCAAAAAGTAAGGGCAAAACTGAGCAAGCTTGAAAAGTAAGGGCAAAACCCGTGGGTAGGAACCAACTAGGGGCAAAAATGCAATTGTCCCTTGAATTAGAGTCAAAACAATTAAAGTTTTCAAAAGTCAAAAGTAAATTGTTCCTAAATGTGTCAAATAATCCATAATAAATGTTGGTGAAGAAATCATCTATTAATACAATACTTAAATGCACTAAATAAACTAAAACAGCGATAAAACCATTATCTAAAATGCTTTTAAAATAATAAGCAAATGCAAAATACTTTATTTAAAGTGCCAAAATATTTGGGGCTGTGACCTATTTAATAACACCAAATTAGCTGTCACTTTTAAATTTTATAAAACTAAAATGAAAGAAAAAAGAAAAGTAATAGAATAATAGTAATAAAAAAGAAAAGAGAACAAACTAAAAAAAAGGAAA
>NC_041383.1:759186591-759188115 GCF_002162155.2 Triticum dicoccoides | reverse complement strand
CTCTCCCACGATCCCCTCTCTCCCTCAGTCGCTCCCCCCTCTCCCGATCCGATTTGGAAGGGGATCGAACCCGCTGCCCCTAGCGCCGCCCCACGACCGTCCCCCGCCACTCGGTGCTTCCCGACGGCGCTTGCAGTTGTCCGCCGTCGCCCCTCGCCGGCCTGCTTCCTCCCCACTGTTGTGCGCGTCGTCGTCGCCGGATCGCCGGCGCCACCTCGCCCTGAAGTCACCCCGCCGCCCGACCTCATCACCGTCGTCGCCGGACTGCCTCCCCGTCTCCAAAGCCGTCGTCTCCGTCCTCAGCCCCGAGTAACGCTGCCCTTAACCCTACGGCCACAGTGAGCGCCTCCCTCTCCTCGTCTCTCCCTCATCGCGCCATGCCCGCGCCCGTCTGCGCTCTCGCGCACCACGACGCACCGCGCGCCTCCCCCTGCTCTACACACCGAGGCCCACGCTCATCGTAGCCTCGCCCCGCACCGTCGCCTCTCACTCCCTGCGCCCGGTTCGCGCACCGACCTCCCCCAGCACGTCCCGGGCCACGCCCTGACGCCTCCCGTGCGCTTCTGCCATGGTCGCGCCTTGGCCGCCCCCTGCTGTCGCTCTCCCTCCGCCGTGCAGCCCTGCTGCTGCTGCAACGTCGCGCCTCCACGAGCGGCCCTGACCGTCGCCGGCAGGCCACCACGACCGCACTGGCCTCGCCCCGCAGCTCCCTGCGGGTGAGCACCCGCACAGGCGCCCGTCGCCCCCATCCCGGGTGGACTCGGGCGCGTGCCCGCAGCCCGTTACGCCCGCTAGGCCCCCTGGGTCTATGGCGAGAGGGCCCCACCCCCGAAACGTTATTAAAAAATAGAATAAAGAAAAAAACAATATATAATTAAAAAATAATAAAATTAACTTAATTAATCACATTTAAATTAACCCAACAAATAATTAACCTAATTAAATAGTGTTAAGTAACCTTAGACAATGACATGTGGGGCCCTTCTATCAGTTTGACCAGTCAACGATTAGCGTTAACCGCTGATGTCATGCTGACGCAATAAACGTTTTTGAATTAAATTAATTTTAAAAATGATTTAAAACTTTGAAAATTAATATAAAATAAATCGTAGCTCAGATGGAAAAACTATGTACATGAAAATTGCTTAGAACGACGAGACAAATCCGGATACGCAGTCCGTTCGACCGCCACACGTCCCTAGCATAGTGAACCTGCAACATTTCACCGTAGGTTCATCTGTCCGAAAACGCGAAACATTGGGGATACTTTCTCGGATGTTTCCCCCTTTCGCCGGTATCACCTACTATCGCGTTAGGACACCTCTAGCACCACATATTTCCATGCCACGCTTTGTGATACTTTGATTGCTCTGTTATTTATTGTGTTCCCCCTCCATTACTTGTTTCCAGTAGACCCCGAGGTTGTCGATGACCCCCCAGTTCGACTACGTGTTGACGACCCCTCCTTGCCAGAGCAACCAGGCAAGCCCCCCCCCCCCTGATCACCAGATATCGCCTATTCTT
>NC_041383.1:759170413-759186261 GCF_002162155.2 Triticum dicoccoides | reverse complement strand
TGCATTAGAGTAGTGTAGCATGTTACTGTTCGGTTACTCCTATTCTGTTGCATAGCCTGTCATTGTTGCTACAGTCATTGATACCTTACCCGCAATCCTAATTGCTTAGTATAGGATGCTAGTTCATCAGCATTAGCCCTACATTCTTGTCAGTCTACCTTGCTATATTATCGGGCCATGATCACTCGGGAGGTGATCATGGGTATATACCATACATATACATATACTATACAGATGGTGACTAAAGTCGAGTCAGCTCGTTGAGTACCCTCAAGTGATTCAGATATGGGGGCTGAAGGATAGGTGGCTCCATCCCGGTAGAGGTGGGCCTGGGTTCTCGACAGCCCTCGACTGTTACTTTGAGGCGAAGCGACAGGGCAGGTTGAGACCACCTAGGCGAGAGGTGGGCCTGGCCTTGGTCGGCGTTCGCGGTTGCTTCATAATAACACGCTTAACGAGATCTTGGTATTTGATCTGAGTCTGGCCATTGGCCTATACGCACTAACCAACTATGCGGGAAAGATATGGGCACTCGACGTCGTGGTATCAGCCGAAGCCTTCGTGACGTCAGCGACTGAGCGGCGCGCGCCTGGTTGGACTGCGTTAATGCAACTTCCTTTGTAATGGAGGTTGCTAGGTCTGCTTCCGGCCGCCCTCGCAACGTACAGGTGTGCAATGGGCGATGGGCCCAGACCCCTGCACCATAGGATTTATACCGGTGTGCTGACCTCCCTATTGTCCCTAGGTAGGGCTGCGACATGTTGATCTTCCGAGGCCGGGCATATGACCCAGGAAAGTATGTCCGGCCAAATGGGATCGAGCGTGTTGGGAAATGTGGTGCACCCCTGCAGGGAAGTTTATCTATTCGAATAGCTGTGTCCCTCGGTAAAAGGATGACCCAGAGTTGTACCTTGACCTTATGACAACTAGAACCGGATACTTAATAAAACACATCCAGACAAGTTCCACAGACAACCCGGTGATCGGTTTTCCACAGGGCGACGAGGGGAGGATCGCCGGTTAAGATTATGCTATGCGATGCTACTTGGAGGACTACAATCTACTCTCTTCTACATGCTGCAAGACGGAGGCTGCCAGAAGCGTAGTCTTTGATAGGACTAGCTATCCCCCTCTTATTATGGCATTCTGCAGTTCAGTCGACTGATATTGCCTCCTTACACATATACCCATGCATACGTAGTGTAGGTCCTTGCTTGCGAGTACTTTGGATGAGTACTCACGGTTGCTTTTCTCCCCCTTTTGCCCCCCTTTCCTTTCTTCCTGGTTGTCGCAACCAGATGCTGGAGCCCAGGATCCAGACGCCACCGTCGACGACGACTCCTACTACACTGGAGGTGCCTACTACTACGTGCAGGCTGCTGACGATGACCAGGAATAGTTAGGAGGATCCCAGGCAGGAGGCCTGCGCCTCTTTCGATCTGTATCCCAGTTTGTGCTAGCCATCTTATGGCAACTTGTTTAACTTATGTCTGTATTCAGATATTGTTGCTTCCACTGACTCGTTTATGATCGAGCACTTGTATTCGAGCATTCGAGGCCCCTGGCTTGTAATATGATGCTTGTATGACTTATTTATGTTTTTAGAGTTGTGTTGTGATATCTTCCCATGAGTCCCTGATCTTTATCATACATGTTTGTGTGCATGATTGGTGTACGATTGAGTCGGGGGCGTCACAATTATATCCTACTCATGCTTGTACTCGGTATGAATTAATTTTAATGCATGCTTACGACTGTTGTCGCTCTCTTAGTTGGTCGCTTCCCAGTCTTTTCTAGCCTTCACCTGTACTAAGCGGGAATACTGTTTGTGCATCTAAACTCCTTAAACCCCAAAGTTGTTCCATACGAGTCCACTATACCTTCCTATATGCGGTATCTACCTGCCGTTCCAAGTAAATTTGTATGTGCCAAACTCCAAACCTTCAAATGAAATTCTATTTTGTATGCTCGAGCAGCTCATGTTACAACTAGGGTTACCTATATCTTCCATGCTAGGTGGGTTATTCTCAAGAGGAGTGGACTCCGCTCCTCATTCACGAGAAAGGGCCGGTAACCGGGATGCCCAGTCCCATGATCCAAAAAGATCAAAGCAATTCAAAATAACTAAACAAAACTCCCCTAGGGTTGTTGTATGTTGGAGGCACTCGTTGTTTCGAGCAAGCCATGGATTGATGCTTGTTGGTGGTTGGGGGAGTATAAACCTTTACCATTCTGTTTGGGAACTTCCTATAATGCATGTAGTATGGAAGATATAGCCATCTCATAGGTGTTGCGTTGACAGCGAAAGTATGCCGCTCAAAATGTTATTCAATCTCTATTTTAAAATCGAGCTCTGGCACCTCTACAAATCCCTGCTTCCCTCCGCGAAGGGCCTATCTATTTACTTTTATGTTGAGTCATCACCCTTCTTATTAAAAGCACCCGCTGGAGAGCACTCTGTCATTTGCATTCATTACTATTGGTTTATATTGGGTATAACTTGACTGGATCTCTTTTACCATGAATTACAATGTTTAGTCAGTCCTTGATCTTTAAAGGTGCTCCGCATTTATGTTTTGCGGTCTCAGAAAGGGCTAGCGAGATACCATTTTGTTATATCATGTTATGATTATTTTGAGAAAGTGTTATCATCCGAGTTTTATTATTATGGCTCGCTAGCTGATTATGCTATTGATGTGAGTAATTGTGAGACCTATGTGTTATTGTGAGTATGGTTAGTTCATAATATTTGCTGAAACTTGAATGCTGGCTTTTCATGTTACAACAACAAGAGCAAACAGAGTTTGTAAAAGTTTTTCTTTATCACTTTCAGTTTGTCAACTGAATTGCTTGAGGAGAAGCAAAGGTTTAAGATTGGGGGAGTTGATACGTCTCCAACGTATCTACTTTTCCAAACACTTTTGCCCTTGTTTTGGACTCTAACTGGCATGATTTGAATGAAACTAACCCGGACTGACATTGTTTTCAGCAGAATTGCCATGGTGTTGTTTTATGTGTAGAAAAGAAAAGTTCTCGGAATGTCCTGGAAATCCACGGAGGCACTTTTTGGAATTAATAAAAAAAATTGGCGAAAGAATTAATGCCAGGAGCCCCCCAGCATGTCCATGAGACAGGGGGGCATCCCCCCTAGGGCGCGGCCTCCTATCTTGTGGGCCCCCTGGACCTCCTCCGACCTCAACTCCAACTCCATATATTCCGTCTCGGGGACAAAAAAATCAGGGAGAAAGTTTCATCGCGTTTTACGACACGAAGCTGCCGCCAAGCCCTAATCTCTCTCGGGAGGGCTGATCTGGAGTCCGTTCTGGGCTCCGGAGAGGGGGATTCGTCGCTGCCGTCATCATCAACCATCCCCCATCACCAATTTCATGATGCTCACCGCCGTGCGTGAGTAATTCCATCGTAGGCTTGCTGGACGGTGATGGGTTGGATGAGATTTACCATGCAATCAAGTTAGTTTTGTTAGGGTTTGATCCCTAGTATCCACTATGTTCTGAGATTAATGTTGCTATGACTTTGCTATGCTTAATGCTCGTCACTAGGGCCCGAGTGCCATGATTTCAGATCTGAAACTGTTATGTTTTCATGAATATACGTGTGTTCTTGATCCTATCTTGCAAGTCTATAGTCACCTATTATGTGTTATGATCCGACAACCCCGAAGTGACAATAATCGGGATATTTCTCGGTGATGACCGTAGTTTGAGGAGTTCATGTACTCACTACGTGCTAATGCTTTGTTCCGGTTCTCTATTAAAAGGAGGCCTTAATATCCCTTAGTTTCCGGAAGGACCCCGCTGCAACGGGAGGGTAGGACAAAAGATGCCATACAAGTTCTTTTCCATAAGCACGTATGACTATTTACGGAATACATGCCTACATTACATTGATGAATTGGAGCTGGTTCTATATCACCATATGTTATAACTATTGCATGAGGAATCGCATCCGGCATAATTATCCATCACTGATCCATTGCCTACGATCTTTTCATATATTGTTCTCCGCTTATTTACTCTTCCGTTGCTACTGTTACAATTACTACAAAAACCCAAAAACATCTATCTTTACTGTTGCTACCGTTACCTTTATTATCATACCACTTTTGCTACTAAACACTTTGCTGCAGATACTAAGTTATCCAGGTGTGGTTGAATTGACAACTCAACTGCTAATACTCAAGAATATTCTTTGGCTCCCCTTGTGTCGAATCAATAAATTTGGGTTGTACTTCACCCTCGAAAGCTGTTGTGATCCCCTACACTTGTGGGTTATCAGGCTCCACCCAAAAAGGGTCCACGAAGAAGCAACCTTGTCTATCCCACCATGGCCGTCGCCCACGAAGGACTTGCCTCACTAGCGGTAGATCTTCACGAAGTAGGCGATCTCCTTGCCCTTACAAACTCCTTGGTTCAACTCCACAATCTTGCCAGAGGCTCCCAAGTGACACCTAGCCAATCTAGGAGACACCACTCTCCAAGAAGTAACAAATGGTGTGTTTATATGAACTCCTTGCTCTTGTGCTTCAAATGATAGTCTCCCCAACACTCAACTCTCTCTCACAGGATTTGGATTTGGTGGAAAGAAGATTTGAGTGGAAAGCAACTTGGGAAAGGCTAGAGATCAAGATTCATATGGTAGGAATGGAATATCTTGGCCTCAACACATGAGTAGGTGGTTCTCTCTCATAAATGGTAAGTTGGAAGTGTAGGTTTGCTCTAATGGCTCTCTCCACGAATGAAGAGGAGGTGGAGGGGTATATATAGCCTCCACACAAAATCTAACCGTTACACACAATTTACCAATCTCGGTGGGACCGAATCAACAAACTCGTTCAGACCGATTTAGTAAACCTAGTGACCGTTAGGGTTTTCGGTGGGACCAACATGCAACTCGGTAGGACCGATATGGTTAGGGTTAGGGCATAATGTAATCTCGGTGAGACCGATTACACAAACTCGGTAAGACCGATTTTGGTAATAAGCTAACCAGAGAGTTGTTCAGGTAAACTCGGTGGGACCGGTTCGCTCATTTCAGTGAGACCGAAATGTTACGAAGAGGAAACAGAGAGTTTACATTGCAATCTCGGTGGGACCGATCGCTCACTTCGGTTAGACCGCAACGTTACGATGGGAAACAGAGAGATTACAATCCCATCTCGGTGAGACCGAGATCCTATCGGTGAGACCGATTTGCCTAGGGTTTGTGGCAGTGGCTATGACATCTGAACTCGGTGGCGCCGGATAGAAAGAATCGGTGGGGCCGAGTTTGACTTTTGGTTTGGGTCATATGTGGATATGAGAAAGTAGTTGAGGGTTTTTGGAGCATATCACTAAGCACCATGGAGCAAGACACTCATTAAGCAATACCTCATCCCTCCTTGATAGTATTGGCTTTTCCTATAGACTCAATGTGATCTTGGATCACTAAAATATAAAATGTAGATTCTTGGGCTTTTGACCTTGAGCCAATCCTTTTATCCTTAGTATTTTGAGGGATCCACTTCCCTCATCCATGCCATGCCATTCATTGAGCTTTCCTGAAATATTTGTCTTGGAACAGTCTTAGCCCAATGAGTTATATGTTGTTAGGAATTACCAAAACCACCTAGGGATAGTTGCACTTTCAACATCTTATATGCTCCGTGGAGTTCAAAAAGTTTTTGAAGTCCCGGTTCTAAGCCGTAAAGCATGGTGCACTAAACCATCAAGTAGTCATTATATTGAGCTAGCCAAACGTTCATAAATAGAGACTGGTTGAGGGTCAGATGAGTGTCGGAAGTAGTTCCAAGATTGATATGATCATCATCACACCCCCCCTATACTTTCGGGATTAGTGTTGAACCTAAATAAATCTTATTTGGTGTTTGCGTTGAGCATGAATATGATTAGATTATGTTTATTGCAATACGGTTATTCATTTAAGACAGAGGATAATCGTTATTCTGTTTACATGAATAAAACCTTCTATGGTCATACACCCAATGTTGATGGTTTATTGAATCTTGATTGTGGTAATACACATATTCATAATGATGATGCCAAAAGATGCAAAGTTGATAATGATACTGCAACATACTTGTGGCACTTTCGTTTAGGTCATATTGGTGTAAAGCGCATGAAGAAACTCCATGTTGATGGCTTTTGGAATCACTTGATTATGAATCACTTGGTGCTTGTGAACCATGCCTCATGGGCAAGATGACAAAAACTCCATTCTTCGGAACAATGGAACGAGCTACTGACTTATTGGAAATAATACATACCGATGTATGCGGTCCAATGAGTGTTGAGGCTCATGGCGGGTATCGTTATTTTCTGACCTTCACAAATGATTTGAGCAGATATGGGTATATCTACTTAATGAAACACAAGTCTGAAACATTTGAAAAGTTCAAAGAATTTCAGAGTGAAGTGGAGAATCATCGTAACAAGAAAATAAAGTTTCTACGATCTGATTGTGGAGGAGAATATTTGAGTTACGAGTTTGGCCTTCATTTCCAACAATGTGAAATAGTTTCACAGCTCACGCCACCTGGAACACCATAGTGTAATGGTGTGTCCGAATGTCGTAACCGCACTTTATTAGATATGGTGCGATCTATGATGTCTCTTACCGGTTTACCACTATCGTTTTGGGGTTATGCATTAGAGACAACTGCATTCACTTTAAACAGGGCACCATCGAAATCTGTTGAGACGACGCCTTATGAACTGTGGTTTGGCAAGAAACCAAAGTTGTCGTTTCTTAAAGTTTGGGGCTGCAATGCTTATGTGAAAAAGCTTCAACCTGATAACCTCGAACCCAAATCGAAGAAGAGCGTCTTCATAGGATACCCAAAGGAAACTATTGAGTACACCTTCTATCACATATCTGAAGGCAAAATATTTGTTGCTAAAATGGATCCTTTCTAGAGAAAGAGTTTCTCTCAAAAGAAATGAGTGGGAGGAAAGTAGCGCTTGGTGAGGTAATTGTACCTTCTCCCGAATTGGAAAGTAGTTCATCACAGAAATCAGTTCGAGTGATTCCTACACCAATTAGTGAGGAAGCTAATGATGATGATCATGAAACTTCAGATCAAGTTACTACCGAACCTCGTAGGTCTTCCAGAGTATGGTCCACACCAGAGTGGTACGGTAATCCTGTTCTGGAAGTCATGTTACTAGACCATGATGAACCTACGAACTATGAGGAAGCGATGATGAGCCCAGATTCCGCCAAATGGCTTGAGGCCATGAATTCTGAGATATGATCCATGTATGAAAACAAAGTGTGGACTTTGGTGGACTTGCCCGATGATCAACAAGACATAGAAAATAAATGGATCTTCAAGAGGAAGACAGACGCTGATAGTAGTGTTACTATCTACAAAGCTCAACTTGTCGAAAAGTGTTTTTGACAAAGTTCAAGGTGTTGACTACAATGAGATTCTCTCAACTGTAGCGATGCTTAAAACTTCCTGAATCAAGTTAGCAGTTGCCATATTTTATGAAATCTGGCAATTGGATGTCAAAACTACATTCCTAAATGGATATTTCTTAAAGAAGAGTTGTATATGATCCAACTAGAAGGTTTTGTCGATCCTAAAGGTACTAACAAGGTGTGCAAGCTCCAGCGATCCATCTATGGACTGATCAAGCATCTCGGAGTTGGAATATACGCTTTGATGAGTTGATCAAAGCATATAGTTTTATACAGACTTGCGATGAAGCCTGTATTTACAAAAATGAGTGGGAGCACTACAACCTTTCTGATAAGTATATGTGAATGACATATTGTTGACCGGAAATGATGTAGAATTTTCTAGAAAGCATAAAGGAGAGTTTGAAAGAACATTTTCAAAGAAAGACCTCGGTGAAGCTGATTACATATTGGGCATCAAGATCTATAGAGATAGATCAAGAGCTTGATAAGATTTTTCAATGAATACATACCTTGACAAGATTTTGAAAGAGTTCAAAATAGATCAATCAAAGAAGGAGTTCTTGCCTGTATTACAAGGTGTAAAGTTGAGTAAGACTCAAAGCCCGACCACGGCAGAAGATAGAAAGAGAATGAAATTCATTCCCTATGCCTCAGTCGTAGGTTCTATAAAGTATGCTATGCTGTGTACCAGACCTATTGTGTACCTTGCCATGAGTTTGGCGAGGGGTACAATAGTGATCTAGGAGTAGATCACTGGACAGCGGTCAAAATTATCCTTAGTGAGGACTAAGGAAATGTTTCTCTGTTATGGGGGTGATAAAGAGTTCGTCGTAAAGAGTGACGTCGATGCAATTTTTTACACCAATTAGATGACTCTAAGTATCAATCTGGATACATATTAAAAGTGGGAGCAATTAGCTAGAGTAGCTCCATGCAGAGCATTGCAGACATAGAATATTTGCAAAATACATATGGCTCTGAATGTGACAGACCCGTTGACTAAACTTCTCTCACGAGCAAAACATGATCACACCTTAGTACTCTTTGGGTATTAATCACATAGCAATGTGAACTAGATTATTGATTCTAGTAAACCCTTTGGGTGTTGTTCACATGGCGATGTGAACTATGGGTGTTAATCACATACAGATGTGAACTATTGGTGTTAAATCGCATGGTGATGTGAACTAGATTATTGATTCTAGTGCAAGTGGGAGACTGAAGGAAATATTCCCTAGAGGCAATGATAAAGTTATAATTTATTTCCTTATTTCATGATAAATGTTTATTATTCATGCTAGAATTGTATTAACCGAAAACTTAGTACATGTGTGAATACATAGACAAAACATATTGTCCCTGGTATGCCTCTACTTGACTAACTCGTTAATCAAAGATGGTTATGTTTCCTAACCATAGACATGTGTTGTCATTTGATGAACGGGATCACATCATTAGGACAATGATGTGATGGACATGACCCATCTGTTAGCTTAGCATTATGATCGTTACAGTTTCATTGCTACTAGCTTCTTCATGACTTATACATGTTCCTCAGACTATGAGATTATGCAACTCCCGAATACCGGAGGAACACTTTGTGAGCTACCAAACGTCACAACGTAAATGGGTGATTATAAAGGTGCTCTACAGGTGTCTCCAAAGGTGTTTGTTGGGTTGGCATAGATCGAGATTAGGATTTGTCACTCCGTGTTTCGGAGAGGTATCTCTGGGCCCTCTCGGTAATACTCATCACTATAAGCCTATAAGCCTTGCATGCTTTGTGACTAATGATTTAGTTGCGGGATGAAGTATTAAGGAACGAGCAAAGAGACTTGCCGGTAACGAGATTGAACTAGGTATGATGATACCGACAATTAAATCTTGGGCAAGTAACATACCGATGACAAAGGAAACAACGTATGTCGTTATGCAATTTGACCGATAAAGATCTTCGTAGAATATGTAGGAGCCAATATGAGCATCCAGGTTCCGCTACTGGTTATTGATGGGAGATGTGCCTCGGTCATGTCTACATAGTTCTCGAACCCGTAGGGTCCGCACGCTTAGTGTTTAATGACGATATGTATAAGAGTTATGTGTTTTTGATGAGCGAAGTTTGTTCGGAGTCCCAAGTGAGATCACGGACGTGACGAGGAGTCTCAAAATGGTCGATACATAAAGATTGATATATTGGACGACTATATTCGGACACTGGAAGTGTTCCGGAGAAGTTTCGGATAAAACCCGAGTGCTGGAGGGTTACCGGAACCCTCCGGGGGAACTAATGGACCTCATGGGCCTTGGTGGATAGAGAGAGGGGCGGCCAGGGCAGGCCACGCACCCCCTCCTCCTTGGGTCCGAATTGGACTAGGAAAGGGGGGCGCCGCCCCCTTTCCTTCTCCCTCTCCATCTCCTTCTTTCCCCCCTCTCTCCCTCTTGGTGGAATCCTACTAAGACTAGTAGTCCTAGTAGGACTCCCCTTGTGGGGTGCGCCCTAGGAGGGTCGTTCGGCCCCCCCTTGCTCCTTTATATACGGGGCAGGGGGAACCCTAGGACACACAAGTTTCTCTTAACCGTGTGTGGTGCCCCACTCTACAGTGACACACCTCGATCATACCATCGTAGTGCTTAGGCGAAGCCCTGCGCCGGTAACATCATCATCACCGTCGCCACGCCGTCGTGTTGACGGAACTCACCCTCGTCCTCATATGGATCAAGAGCACGAGGGACGTCATCGAGCTGAACGTGTGCTGAACGCGGAGGTGCCGTATGTTCGGTACTTGATCGGTTGGATCGCGAAGAAGTTTGACTACATCAACCGTGTTATTGAAACGCTTCCGCTTTCAGTCTACGAGGGTACGTGGACACATTCTCCCTCTCGTTGCTATGCATCACCAAGATAGATCTTGCGTGATCATAGGAAAGTTTTTGAATTACCGCGTTCTCCAACACCCTAGTCACCCCAGATGGGGCTTTTCTTCGGCGCCGGCAGCAGCAAAGCCAAGGGCAAGGCCCACGCCATCCCTTTTCCCCCTGAGCTCCCCTGCCTCCGCTGGTGCCAGCTTGCCGGCAGACGCAGTGCGTCAACGTGCCAGTGCACCAGGCGGAGTGGCACTGGCTGAATCGCATGCCTCTCCCGTACCTCGACGTCACCCTACCGCACGACTGGCATCTAGATCCGGAGAGGATCCCAGTGCCGGCGACGCCGCGGTCAGCTTGGGTGCACACAGAGGAGGTGCGGCATCGGCGGACGCAGCTGACGCCCGAGCAACGCAGTGACACCGCGTACGCCTTCGACTCGCCCAACTGGGCTTGTTGGTTCGCCATCGAGCATGAGGAGGCCAGGCGGCGCGACATCCGCGAAGTCGGCCGCAAGGCGCCGCCGACCCTCCCTCATCGTCCATGACGAGGACCAGGAGGCGGTGGCCGCCTACCAGGCGGCAATGGCGGTCGTCCTCCGGGAGAGCGAGGAGGAGAAACGTCGTAGGGAGAAAGAGGAGGTGGCGTAACAGGCGGCCATGGCGGAGGCCATGGCCCTCTTCACGGCGGGCGACTGCGTCATGCCGCCGGTGGCCCCGCCTTGCCCCATCAAGGCCGAGCCAGAGCCGGAGCCGACCCCCATCCAGCGCTACTCATGGACCGGGCGAGTGCACGAGTGGGTCAGTGCTCCGCCAGTCTGGATGGGGGCGATGCCGGCGCAGGAGGCGGCATACCTCGAACAATGGCGCCAGCGCCGGCTGGACGAGGAGCGCCGCCACAGCGAATACCTCGAGATGCTCAAGCGCGACGCTGAGGAGGAGCAGCGCGAGGCGGAGGAGGAGGCACGCCGGGCCCAGGAAGCGGCGGCGCAGGCAACAACGAATTCCGGGGTCGAACTACCATAATATCTAGAAATGTAGATCTTAAACTAGAAAGGCTTTTTTGGATGGAAAAACTCTGACTTCCTAGTTTTAGTTAGTAGAAACCTAATTGGTAGGCATAGGCAGCGGCAGCGGCGGCACAGCCCACGCCCGACATCAACGCCGTCTGGAACACGACGTTCCCCTGGGCCGGCCCTGTGCCGATGCTCATTGACCACACTGGCCCCGACGACGATGACGAGGACGCCTAGGGCAGCGCACCGCCTCGTAGTTAGCTTTTTTATGTTTAGAAGTGGATGCGTGGACTATCGCCGGCCTTCATGGTCGTCTTTAATGTTTAATTAAAATTTGTTTTGATTTTCAACATGTTTGCATTTTTTCCCGTGCCGTTAAAATGGGTCGGGTCAGCGTTGGGCGGATGCGCCGACCCAAACGTGGAAGCGGACGTTGATGTCCGCCGGACCGACCCAAACGGACAAAAGGCGAATAAATCCACCATCCGTTTGGGTCGGCGTGTTGGAGTTGTTCTAACTTATTTAGTCTATTGTCTTAAAAAAAATATGCTCCTCTTTTTTTTGACATGATCAAATAGGTGTTCCAGGCCGCAGTCACTCACGCATGCTGCGATGAAAAGTAGCAGAGGTATCACGCGTGATTTTTCTTTTCTACTTTTACCACGTCCGTCCACGCACCCGGTCAAAAGTCAAAACAAATTAACTTTACATAAAAAGTTGTGTACCAGTTCGCTTGAAAAAGTTTATTCTGTCTCTTCCCGCCAAATATATTTGACTAAATAACCAAGCAATTAGATCGCCCATTTTCTTTCGTTGTTGTAGTTGACGATGCATGCAACTTGACAGAAGATCAAAAGCATTGCAGGGTACCATGCAGCCACGTATGGATGGGCAAACCCACCGAGCCAATAAGTAGCTATGCATTGCAGGTTCGAGTAGATCATGTTTAATTATAATCCATTTCCTCTGTAAATTATTATATAAAACGTTTTAGATCAGTATGGAGATTCATTATACACTATACATTTTAAAGAAAGGGTATTTTTTGAAGGTATAATCTACTGTCTTTGTTTCATAATATAAAAGCGTCTTCACATTAGTGTAGTGTCAAAAACGCTTTTATATTATGCAACGGATGCAGAACACCTCAGTACATTAACTAAGCTGCTATACACGAATTACCGGGTCAAGTAGTACGTTGCTTCTTAATTACCCGGATTAGCTCAGCACCTTTGTCAGCGAAAAAGATGGAGAAAGTTTCTATCGCATTCGTGAGTGCGTGCGTCTGCATATAGGCAAGGTTAACGACGTAGGTTATCTTCCATCGATACAGTGTTACCTGGCTACCAAGTCATACTCAAGTGAAGAAGAAGCCATAATATTTGTACAGCTCCGGTTCGTCGCGTGCACCTAACTAAATGACATTTTAGTTCAACTCCTGTTCAGGTATGTAGTCGGTTGATTAATTCTGACTGTCGCCCATATTTCATCTCCGATAAACCACCCAACTCATAGACGTGTTGCCAACTCATCAATCATCACACGACCTTCTATCTCACACACGCAATCTTCTACCCCCTCCCTCCTGAAGAGTAGATCTTGTGCTCCGATCATGTTGTCTATATTTTCAAAAAAACAAAACTGAGTTGAAATTTTCAAAAACATCCAAAAATAAAGTGTATAGATATTAGAGTGAACCATGTGCTAATTATTTACTCCCTCCGATCCAAATTAACTGCCGCAGTTTTGGTACAACTTTAGAGTTGTACTAAAGCTGAAAGTTGTACTAAAGTTGCGACAATTAATTTTGATTGGAGGGAATATAATTTATTTATTTATTTGTGATCTGCTTGAGAAAAAAAACCAGGAAGCTAGAAATAAATAAATTTATGAAAATAGGTTTGAATTTGCTATTCTTGCATACTGTCCGTTCGTCATGCCGGCAGTAACCTCGATAGACGGAAGTACCAAGGGGATTCACACAAGGGGATTACCCAGGTTCGACCGTCACAATGAAGGTAAAACTCTACTCCTGCTTGGATGTACCAATGGAGCTAGTCTCATATGAGATTAATGGTATTGTGTATGGTGGGTGAGATCGCAAGGATCACATAGGTATATTGAGATTTGATGATCTATGATCAAGCCCTAGCCTTACGTATATATGGGGACCAGGAGAGGATTTACAAAGTTGTAGGTCGATTGCTACCGACCGAGGATCTTCCGCGACCTCCAAACTCCTTGACTTGACCGCCAAGTAGATGTGCATCCTAGTGAGGCCAGGGGCTGAGTAACAGGTCATTGAATGCAACGAGTCATGTTGGGCCGAGTCTAGGTCGGCTAGGGTACTCCTGGTACATGAAACCATCACATACCTCACAAATGAATTGGGATCTTCATGAAATCTGAACCCGGAGATGAGCTGGATTAATTAATATTTGAGGTTTCCTTTTTGGATATTTTTTTATGAGTGCAATTTTTGGATATTTTTGTTATGAGCTCGATTAACTTGATGGTTTTTGCTCTCTCCTAGCGCTACGGCCATTTTGGTCGTTGGTGGCTCTTCGCATGTTAGCCTGCATTGGCCTCTACGTGGCCCAATTTGTTTTGTCGGAGCTTTGGCATCCAATTAAATCAAGTGCTCCAATCATTCTGCAACCGGTAGTTGTTGTCAAAATGGTGGCCCTTGTGGTCCGAGCAACAACTGATAGTAGAGAAGAAGAATACGATTTTCATAGGGCGGGAGGTTATGAAATAGTACAAATCTGGTGCAATATGAAAATAAATCAAGTAGCCCTAAGTGGTACAAAACACTATGTCCTAATAGTAAGCGATTTCTTTCAACCTGGCAAAAGAAGAAGAAAACAAAAAGTGGAGTGGGCATGCTGACTAAGGGGAACAAGAAAGAATTGCAAAAGTTCGACTTTGAGATCAACTTTTACATCAATTGAGAAATTAGTTCACATTTGAAAATTGACTGGGAAAGTTATTTTGGATCCTGAATTATTTATTCAATTTAATTTTTTTCCCAAATTTGAGACTGATAAGTTTGGGCTCCATTAGGAAAAGATACGAACTAGGGCTAAACCATGTTGGTATTTTTTAATAGAAGAGAACTCTGTGAGCACCACATGAGCTGAGGCTCGAACATGGGCGGGCTGGCTGCATACTCAAGATCCTAGCCAACGGAGCGACGCCTTGTTCTCACATTGAGCCCCATTAACTTTTTTGTTGACCATAGATGACATATTTTTCCATTGGCGTTAGCCAAGGTGTAATGTAGGGTTGTATGCCGATAGTTTCTTACACGTGCCACCAGTGATATAACACAAAAAATGACAAAAATATTTGTAAATAGCAATGAAACATACTCAAAAAATGAAAATAGGAGGAAAAGTAAAATAAATGAACATGGAGGTCTGGTAAAATATCCATAACATTCCGGAAATGTACTAAAATATGGGATTTAAAAATCAGAGAATTCCGAACCATTTAAGAAAACTAACCGGTAGGACATATCATGACAAACTAGGGAAATTGAGGAACCTCTGCAACATTTTGTTAACATTCATAAAACTTGACACCCCTCCCAAAAAAGTTTGCCATATTTTTTCTTCCAATAATGTTTCTAATCGATTTGTCATTTGTGATTTGTGGGAATGATTAAATAATATTTTTTAAATACATTTTACCAATTATTTTTTACCTTAACCCGTACCTTTTTTTTTTGTGTTGCATAGGTTGTCATTTCTACAAATAGGAAAAAGTGTTGTGCCATCAATCAGTCCACTTTGACAGAGTTTAGGGAGTAAAATGCCCGATGTTAAAGTTAATGCCCCGTATACCGAGGTTTAGGGAGTAGTAGTTAGACTCCACTAGTCATCAACCCGTGCATCTGCACGGTGCACGAGCTAGTTTTTTAATGATCCATTGGTTCAATACTTTCGTAACCATGTTTCGTTTCCATCTAGTGGAAAAAATACATTTGTTGTGTGCGGACCATTGAGGGAATGGTGAATACGAAAATAGAGCAATAATATCTTGAAAGTTCAACAATCGTGAAAGTGATTATATTTCATTTTACAAAAGATGGAAAACATATTGCTCACATGTGTTAGCATCCCGAAACATGACCCAAATATCCTATAAGTAACTTAATTTTGAACAGTAAGTATATATCATAATTCAATTAGTTAATTCATCTTATTTGTTCTTGTCAAGGCTTTTGGATTAAGCAAGGGGTATTTTTCATCACCGTCTATAAAACAAGTATAACATAATAAATGTGTACTTTCCGTTTTTATAACAACTTTGGTCTATGCTCACCGAAAATCGAACAAATTCAACTGTTAAAAAAACCACCAGATACTGAAGATGCAATCATAAGTGTACTACCTCCTCTATCCCCCCTACATGCTGGCACCATCCATCAAGTAATCTGTGCACCGTCTTTGAGAAATCTTGATTTTTTTTATGCAAGGTGGCTTCAAGTTTTCTCCTAGTAATGTCCGCTTCTTTGCTCTATATA
>NC_041383.1:759168304-759169973 GCF_002162155.2 Triticum dicoccoides | reverse complement strand
ATATAGTTGTTCCAACTGTCCAGTCGGATGATTAAATCTATGGAAAAAGGATTGCATATCTTCAATACTTTACTACAGAAGCATGCCACACTGAACGTCTCAAATATTAGACATACCGGTAGTTGGTGTAGACAAAAGTGACATGTATATTAGCCTTAGGAAAGTAAATGTACAGACTGGAAGTTTAATTGTTGAATAAATTAAAATTTATAATTTACACTTATTAATTTTAACTATGTTTTTAGATGTCGGTTTTCAGTGCTACTTATAATTCTGGAAAAATCAGTTTTGTATATTTGTATTTTGGAAACCTTTTAGTAAATGTGACACAAAACATGGTCTCTCGCCACATACATATGTATTATATAAGTACTCTCATTATATTTAATATGATTTTCTTATGTATTATTTTGCATGATATATCACTAACTTCTTATTATCATTAAATCACCAATTCTATTATATAATTTATTTGAAAAATTACATTTAAACTCTATTTTGGGAAATCATAACTATATTATATTTGAGCAAATCTTGCACCACGGTATCTTAGGTATACACATTTATGGCATCCATAGGTTTTTATTTTTATTTAATTCTTTGTGTATGTAATACTATATAATATAATATAATATAATATTTTTTGTAGATTTGACTGATATAGTATGATAGTTTTCACTCAAAAAAATATTATGATAACTTGTGATATGTACTTACTGTAGTTTAAATACATTTTCACAGCATGTATATGTTACCATTACCTAATGTCGCTTAATTATTGCGCATTAACTGAATGTTTTATTCTTCTCAGCTTGAAAATTATAAAATTTCTTCATATGTATATATGTTTCTATATATATGTTATACAGACATGTCAAATTTATACTTTAAAAATATATTAAAATACGGTTTTGCCTAAGTTAATTCATAATGCTATCAAATTAATTCTGGCTGAACCATGCTTGCTATTTTTCTGGTTATCATTGGAGTTTAGGTGTATACGCAGGTAGTGCCGGGCACGGAGAAGCTTGTCAACTAAACTTACTGCATGTATTCACATTGCCATGCATGTCGTACAGATCATATCCTGAATGTAAACCACACTGTTCAACTATTGGGAGACTCGTTCAGTGCCTTGTAATTTTTATTGTTTGTATTGTTTTTTTTTAATATTGGTACTGTCCGCTTGTGAAAAATCATGTTGGGTTGGCAAAGATCTAGATCGTGCTCTTTTGTTTGATGATGTGAAAATTGCTTACCGACGACCAAAGCAGACTTCTAGTGTGTAGATTGTGCCAGCACTTTATCGTCTACTCTAGGAGCAACTGTTTTTTCTCCTCACCATGGCATGGAGGCCGGAACATGATGCGCCGGTGAGCCACAAACATCAAGCAAAAGAAGGAAAGAGGCACGTTCCATATATTTGCAAAGGAAAAAAAATAATAAACACGGCTCAAATACCTGCATCCCGTTAGTGTCGTTTGTCCGCTCCAGGATCAATTAGTGTATGCGTACCGTGTACGTACACATCCAGCCGCCGGAATTATTTCTCCTGCCTCCCGATTGCTTCATCTACACGTGCTTCTCAACGTCAAAACTACCGGCCATCAGCACATATCGGCCATCGGCTTTGGGCAACACCATAACACGCTCATCAGGATATGGGTCG
>NC_041383.1:759127974-759167926 GCF_002162155.2 Triticum dicoccoides | reverse complement strand
CGCCGAACCCCCTCCACCTCCCTCCCACTCCTCGCCGCCGCCAGAGGGGTTGCCGGCGATGGCTGTGCGACTGCCAAGGAAGGCGGCGGCGAGGCCTTGCTGCTTCGTCTTCTCGCGGAGGGCTTCGGAAGCCGAGGCGGCGGCCTCGGGCGGTGCGGCGACGCCGGCTCTGCGGCAAGCGGCGCTCGCTGGTGCTCCTCCTCCCCCTTGGCTGTGCGGGCGGCGAGCGGTGGAGGCGTCAGGCGCAGGTCGCGGCGGGTGGCCTGGTGCCCCTGGCTGCGAGTCAGATCTGGAGGTCCTTCCTCCCCCTTCCTTCGCCTTTTCCCCACTGGATGTGGTCTGTGGCGGTCGATGGTCGCCGGATCCATGGAAGGTGGGGACGCCGGAGGTGCGAGATCGGTCCGAGAGAAATCTTTGGCCGGCTTTCTGGTCACGACGGCGGCGACGCCTGCTGGCGTCGTTCCCCTTCTCGAAGGCGCCGTCGAGGTTCGATCCCCGCCCCCTCCCTTCTCATACCCGGGTGAAAACCTTAGCCAGTTCTGGGCTTGGCGGCAGCGGCGCGGCATCCGCGCCGTCATCTTGCTGAAGGTGCCGTCTTGGGCGAGTTGGGCGTGTGCGCTGGCGTTTCGATGTGGTTTTCCGGCGAGCAGCGACATGGCAGTTGGAGGTAGCGACAGGAAGCCAATTTTCACAAGATTAGCTCCTTGTATTTGTCTTGTAGACCGGCCGTGTGTGTGTGTGCTTGCCGGTGAGTCGGCGCCATTGCCATGGTAGGGGAGGGGATAGGGTTCCTCTTCCAGTGAGCAGCAACACGGTGTGGGCGGTTTGGACATTAATTCATTGAGCATTGATCTTATCTCAGCTACGGTCGCTTATCAACTCTGCTATTTGTTCCATCGGCGTCCTCGTCCTTCAGCAGCTTCGTTTCTTCGTGTATGACTCAGTGAGCTGCGGTTGGGCTCTTCTCCTGGAGATCTTTGCTCAGTGGGTTGGTCATGCTGAGAATCTCCCAAGGTGCTCCAGAATATATACCGTTCCTTTGCTCTAGGGTGAGTTGCTCCAATTTCTGATGGTCCGGCGCCCTTCGATCCAGGGTGAGGGGCAGGGGTCCCCTTCGGAATTGGAGAGGGAAGGTTCAATGACGGTGGTCTGCTTTCGGAGTGGATGAGGGCGTGTTCATCTCCACTAGGCGGGTTTTCCTCTTGAAGTTCTCTCGCTATCATGCTTCAGTGTTTCATTCGCGTCGAAGGGCTCCTTGAGCATTAAGCTAGTTTTACTGTAGTTCTTCTTGTGCTTTCTGTTGTGGTGCTTGTAGGCTGTTTTGGTAGCACCTTGTATCTGCCGCTTTTAGTTTCTTTGTTTTCTTTCTCGTTGTAAGGGCGATTGTAATTCCTGGCCGGTTGATGGCTTTGTTAATTCAAAGCCGGGCTCTGCTTGAGCCTTCGTTCTAAAAAAACACGCTCATCAGGAAGTCTATGCTGACCTGCGAGATCATCAGATCCGGGTTCTCAACCATGAAACATGCTTCTTCCAGCGGCTTGTATCTCTGACGGGATCAACAAAATACATCAGTTTTTTATGAAATCATTAGGAGATGGATTCCAAGCACTGGATGACTCACATGATGCGGTGATTAGGGGCATGAGAGGAGCGGCTGATCTGATGGACCACCTGTAAGCTAGAGGTTAGGGACGGTAGGGGGCGTAGAGGAGGAAACATATTAGATGGTTTTCTTTTTCTTTTGAGCTGACCAGATGGATGCTTAATTAGTTGGAAGTAGTGGAAATTTCACCATAGACATTGATAGATGATTTGACGGTCTGGTATGGTTAGAGAATCATTAGAAGATAGAGTCCAAGGACCAGACAACTCACGTACGTGGGACAACCAAGGGGCATGTTATGCTTCATCTACGGCTACAAATACATTGTAATTTAATCAGATGGATGTAATTGATTAGTCTTTACGATTAACGTGGTGTCTCGTATGGTGCCTCCAATTAGTAAACAAAAGATATAAGATGTTTTCGGTATAACTATGATAAATTAGCTTACTTCAAACAGTAACCGTCATTTCTACTTGTTTCTTAAGAAAGGCCGTCGATCGCACCGAAAAATATTTAGGATGACGTACTTACTTTCATAAATTTAAACATTAGTCAGCATTAAACAATCTGTTTGGCTAGCTATAACAAAATTATTCACGAAATCCATTGTGCCCGTAATGACTGACGACTTGACCAGAATCAACCATCTGCACGCGCGCGTTATAGCATGAGTAAAAGGATTCCGCGCTAGGCATGGAACTTCCACATGTATAGATTCACGTGGCTCTTGTTCCGTGTGACATTGATCACGTGGGCTTGCACACAAAACAAGTCTTGAATATATGTTTATGAAACGCATGCTCAGACTGGGGTCAAAAGGACAGGTTGGTCGAACATTGTTTAACCTGAAAACCTTTGTTTGTTACACATATGCCAAAACATTTATATTGGTATTACTTTAAATAATGGTTTGAACCCTACTTTTAGAAACGGCAGGTTGTTCAATTTCTGCAGCTTAGCTCGTGTTGGAATGAATGACCGGTATGAACAAGCGCTCTAAGCATATTGGTTGGTGTGCGCACGTTTTGTGTGCGATGGCGTGCTAGATCGTACACGGTTGGTCTGAGTGAATCGTGTGCGATGTCATGAACATAGTTTACATAAAGCAAAGCATGTGATGAGTGATTTCATAGCATGCATTTCTTCTTATAAGTGAATCATGTGCGACATCGTCCATACTCTGTGAAACAGACGTGTGTGATGTATGCCCTATCGCGCACGGATCCGTAGACCTAACCATGTGCACCCGCACCACAGGCTCGTCTTCTCCTACCTCTTCACCATGTGTTCCCATTGGTATGTATGTCCCTCTCGCACGCGCGCCCTACACATGTTGCCCATGGCCACGCCTTGACTCCACGAGGCACCGATGCCACTGTGGTGCATCTTCCGTCCTCCAAGCCTCGTACGCCGTGATCCTCTGAAAATACCAATGTCTAACGCCCTATAAAAAAATTCAATGGCCATTGACACCCCCGACACTGAAGCCCTTGTAGCTCTCTCTCTCTCTCTCTCTCTCTCTCTCTCTCTCTCTCTGTGTGTGTGTGTGTGCGCGCGCGCGCGCGCGTGCGTGTGTGCATGTGTGTTGTCGAGCGCCCCCAAGAGAACCCATTATGATACCCCTGTGCCATTGCCCACTACGTCTTGAACTCCTAATGGGCTTTGGGTTGCATAATTGGGCCATGGGATGATATATGGGACACGTTGTGGGGGTAGTGTGAGAAGTAGACGTGATGTGCACATGAGTTGTATATTTGTTGAATACATATTTCATATAAATAATGTAATTACGGTTTTTCCACCAAAAAGAAGTGGTATTCATCTAAATACCCATGAATTATGTTGGGACCGCCCTCCTTCCCAAAACAATTGGACACACATGATGGGTCTCTATGTCCAGAATGATACTTAATGGGAGCATAACTTATATTATAGCACTAGCTTTTACATAGTGGACTGAGCAAGATCCCATCACTTTATATAAGGATGTAAGAATTGTATAAACACTAGCACTACAATCACGGAGAGCATAACAATGAAAATTATTAATGGTAATCATTTTAATTGGATCCAAACGGCCCTCTAATTTTATAGGGATATTGGCTTCTTGATTATATTTCTCCCCCTCACCCTTTAAAATAGGTAGTCCTATATGTTCAGTAATTTGTTTGTTGCAAGTAGTACTCGGAGAGGGTACACTCATCATAATAAATTTAATTACATCAATAAAACATAGTGTACACTACCAACCATTTTCACATATTTAGGCTATGCTTAATTTTAGGTTCAATTTTAGCATGCATGGTTTTGTTTCTTCTTTTCTCCCAATTTTTATCTAAGATGGCTTGAATATGCTTGAGAGTCTCTCCAGTGTTAATTTTAAATGGTGTCAACCTATGCTTCATCAAATCTATATAATTATGGAGTTTTAACTTTATCAAAGAGAGTGCTAATTTAACAAAAAAATGGTTCTAGGTCTTGATTTAGTTTCATCACTTAATCATTCCCACAAATCTAGTAGGAAAATTATTTCTCCCACATTAATTATATCAATGATAAGTCCTATAATCATTATTTTGGCAGTATTCGTACTTGCATTATTGTTGAAGATATTTTGACGCCAACATGTTCTTTATTTCGCTCAACAAGTTCACAAAATTAGCAATATCATAAGTACTAGATGATGCATTATTAAAAGGATACATAGACATACGCATACCAGGTTTGGCATTTTAACTTTGAACCTCCTGGGTAGAGTTTAGCTTTGTAGCTGGAACCCTCTTAATATGCCATTTGGACATAGTTTTCCATCATGACGTCCAAACATTTCGAGCTTGAGCTTGGGTCATGCATCTAAAGGTGCCATCTGCAGATGAATCTAACAATTATTCATATGTATGGTTCAATCCAACATAATAGGTGCGCAACATTAACCATTCACCTAATATATATAGGACAATTTCTAAGATTTTTACCTCCTTTTCAATCTTGAGATAAATGTTTATGATTACATAACTTATAGTTCACAAGGGGGGGGGGGCTGGTATTTCACAATTAAAACCTTTTGAATTTCTTACAAAAATTAATATTATCAAGAGGCAAAGATGGAAACCACATCCTCATCCAACAACCATCCACTCCCCCCACCACCTCCGCTGCACTGCTCAACCATTTTCTCGTCACCCTATGTTACCGCCACCTTCGCCCTGTGCAAGCGAGCTCTCAGCTAGGGATAGACCTAGAAGTGCACAAAGAAACCATCTAAATTAGACAACCCCTCCAAACATAACTAGTGGGATGGAAACCGCTCGCTAAATCTCTTCTGGACAAGCCCCATGATAGTTACTAACATTGCCACAAGTTGCATTGTTCGTGTAAGACCTCTCACAGCGGGAGCATCACAAGAGTATCATGCATTACCACGTAAACAAAAATATGATGTGGCACATCAAGTAATTATGTTACAGAAGGTTCTAGTATATGGTACTGTTGGGAAACATAGCATGCAATTTCAAAAAAATTCCTACGATCACGCAAGATCTATCTAGGAGATGCATAGCAACGAGAGGGGGAGAATGTGTCCACGTACCCTCGTAGACCGAAAATGGAAGCGTTAGTTAACACGATTGATGTAGTCGAACGTCTTCACGATCCAACCGATCCAAGTACCGGAAGTACGACACCTCCGTGTTCAGCACACGTTCAGCTCGATGACGTCCCTCGAACTCTTGATCCAGTAGAGGGTCGAGGGAGAGTTCCATCAGCACGACAGTCTGGTGACGGTGTTGGTGATGTGATCCTTGCAGGGCTTCACCTAAGCACTACGACACTATGACCAGAGGAATAAACTGTGGAGGGGGGCACTGCACACGGCTAAGAGAACAATTGGTGTGCCTTTGGGGTGCCCCCTGCCCACGTATATAAAGGAGGGGGGGAGAGGACGGCGACCAGGAGGGGCGTGCCATGGGGGGAGTCCTACTTGGGCTCCTAATCGAAGTAGGATTCTTCCCCCCTTTCCTTTCTCCACCGGAGGGAATAGGAAGGAGAGGGAGAGGGAAAGGGAAGGGGGGATTCGCCCCTCCTCCTTGTCCTATTCGGACTCCCTAGGAGGAGGGCACGCGGCCACCCCCGCGGGCTTCCCTCTCTCTGCCTTAGGCCCATGTTGGCCCAAAACTTCCCCGGGGGGTTCCGGAAACCCCTCGGTACTCCGGAAAAATATGCGAATCACTCAGAACAATTCCGATGTCCGAATATAACCTTCCAATATATGGATATTTACCTCTCGACCATTTTGAGACTCCTCGTCATGTTCGTGATCTCATCCGGGACTCCGAACAAACTTCGGTCACAAAACACACAACTCATAATACAAATCATCATCGAACGTTAAGCGTGCGAACCCTATGGGTTCGAGAACTATGTAGACATGATCGAGACACATCTACAATCAATAACGAATAGCGGAACCTGGATGCTCATATTGGCTCCTACATATTCTATGAAGATCTTTATCGGTCAAACAGCACAACAACATACGTTGTTCCCTTTGTCATCGGTATGTTACTTGCCCGAGATTTGATCGTCGGTATCATCATACCTAGTTCAATCTCGTTACTGGAAAGTCTCTTTACTCGTTCCGTAATGCATACTCCTGTAACTTACTCATTAGTCACATTGCCTGCAAGGCTTATAGTGATGAGCATTACCGAGAGGGCCTAGAGATACCTCTCTGATACACGGAGTGACAAATCCTAATCTCGATCTATGCCAACCCAACAAACACCTTCAGAGACACCTGTAGAGTATCTTTATAATCACCCAGTTACGTTGTGACATTTGATAGCACACAAGGTGTTCCTTCGGTATTCTGAAGTTGCATAATCTCATAGTCAGAGGAACATGTATAAGTAATTACTAAAGCAGTAGCAATAGAACTTAAAGATCATTATGCTAAGCTAATGGATGGGTCTTCTCCATCACATCATTCTCTAATGATGTGATCCCATTCATCAAATGACAACACATGTCTATGGTCAGGAAACATAACTATCTTTGATTAATGAGCTAGTCAAGTAGAGGCATACTAGGGACACTTTGCTTTGTCTATGTAGTCACACATGTACTAAATTTCTGATTAATACAATTGTAGCATGAATAATAAACTTTTATCATGATGTAAGGAAATATAAATAACAACTTTATTATTGTCTCTAGGGCATATTTCCTTCAGTCTCCCAGTTGCACTAGAGTCAATAATCTAGTTCACATCGCCATGTGATTTAACACTAATAGTTCACATCTGTATGTGATTAACACCCATAGTTCACATCGTCATGTGACCAACAAGCAAAGGGTTTACTAGAGTCAATAATCTAGTTCACGTTGCTATGTGATTAACACCCAAAGAGTACTAAGGTGTGATCATGTTTTGCTTGTGAGAGAAGTTTAGTCAACGGGTCTGCAATATTCGGAGCCGTATGTATTTTGCAAATTTTCTATGTCTACAATGTTCTGCATGGAGCTACTCTAGCTAATTTCTCCCACTTTCAATATGCATCCAGATTGAGAACCAGATGAGTCATCCGGATCGGTGTAAAAGCTTGCATCGATGTAACTCTTTACGACGAACTCTTTATCACCTCCATAACCGAGAAATATTTCCTTAGTCCTCTTAGGTAACTAAGGATAACTTTGACCGTTATCCAGTGAGCCACTCCTGGATCACTATCGTACCCCCTTGCCAAACTCATGATAAGGTACACAATAGGTCTGGTACACAGCATAGCATACTTTATAGAACCTATGGCTGAGGCATAGGGAATGACTTTCATTCTCTTTCTTTTTTCTGCTGTGGTCGGATTTTGAGTCTTACTCCACTTTACACCTTGCAACACAGGCAAGAACTCCTTCTTTGACTGTTCCATTTTGAACTACTTCAAAATCTTGTCAAGGTATGTACTCATTGAAAAATCTTATCAAGCATCTCGATCTATCTCTATAGATCTTGATGCCCAATATGTAAGCAACTTCATCGAGGTCTTTTCTTTGAAAAACTCCTTTGAAACTATCCTTTATGCTTTCCAGAAAATTCTACATTATTTCTGATCAACAATATGTCATTCACATATACTTATCAGAAAGGCTATAGTGCTCCCACCCACTTTCTTGTAAATACAGGCTTCACCGCAAGTCTGTATAAAACTATATGCTTTGATCAACTCATCAAAGTGTATATTCCAATTCTGAGATGCTTGCACCAGTCCATAAATGGATCGCTGGAGCTTGCATACTTTGTTAGCACCTTTAGGATCGACAAAACATTCTGGTTGCATCATATACAACTCTTCTTATAGATATCAATTTAAGGAATGCAGTTTTGACATCCATTTGCCAAATTTCATAAAATATGGCTATTGTTAACATGATTCGAACGCACTTAAGCATCACTACGGTTGAGAAAATCTCATTGTAGTCAAGACCTTGAATTTGTCGAAAACCTTTTTGCGACAAGTCGCGCTTTGTAGATAGTAACACTACCATTAGCGTCCGTCTTCCTCTCGAAGATCCATTTATTCTCAATGGGTCGCCAATCATCGGGCAAATCCACCAAAGTCCACACTTTGTTCTCATACATGGATCCTATCTCAGATTTCATGGCCTCAAGCCATTTATCAGAATCTGGGCTCATCATAGCTTCTTAATAGTTCGTAGGTTCGTCATCTTCAAGTAACATGACCTCCAGAACATGATTACCGTACCACTCTGGTGCGAATCGTGCTCTGTTTGACCTATGAGGTTCTATAGCAACTTGATCTGAAGTTTCATGATCTTTATCATTAGCTTCCTCTCCAGGTTGTGTAGGTATCACGGGAACTGATTTCTCGGATGAGATACTTTCCAAATTGGGAGAAGGTACAATTACCTCATCAAGTTCTACTTTCCTCCCACTCACTTCTTTCGATAGAAACTCCTTCTCTAGAAAAGTTCCATTCTTAGCAACAAAGATCTTGCCTTCGGATATGTGGTAGAAGGTGTACCCAATTGTTTCCTTAGGGTATCCTATGAAGACACACTTCTCCGATTTGGCTTTGAGCTTATCAGGATGAAGCCTTTTGACATAAGCATAAAATTTAAGAAACAACAACTTAGGTTTATTGCCAAACCACAGTTCATACGGTGTCGTCTCAACGGATTTTGATGGTGCCATGTTTAACGTGAATGCAGCTGTCTCTAATGCATAACCCCAAACTGATAGCGGTAAATCGATAAGAGACATCATAGACCGCACTCTAATAAAGTGCGGTTACGACGTTCGGACACACCATTACGCTGTGGTGTTCCAGGTGGCGTGAGCTCTGAAACTATTTCACATTGTTTTAAATGAAGGCCAAACTCATAGTTCAAATATTCACCTCCACGATCAGATCATAGAAACTTCATTTTCTTGTTACAATGATTCTCCACTTCACTCTAAAATCCTTTGAACTTTTCAAATGTTTCAGACTTGTGTTTTATCTGCTCAAATCATCTGTGAAGGTCAGAAAATAACGATACTCACCACGAGCCTCAACACTCATCAGACCGCATACATCGATATGTATTATTTCCAGTAAGTCATTAGCTCATTCCATTGTTCCGGAGAACGGAGTTTTAGTCATCTTGCCCATAAGGCACGGTTCACAAATATCAAATGATTCATAATCAAGTGATTCAAAAAGTCCATCTGCATGGAGTTTCTTCATACACTTTACACCGATATGACCCAAACAGCAGTGCCACAAATAAGTTGCACTATCATTATCAACTTTGCATCTTTTGGCATCAATATTATGAATATGTGATCACTACAATCAAGATTCAATAAACCATTAACAATGGGTGTATGACCATAGAAGGTTTTATTCATGTAAATAGAATAACAATTATTCTCTTTCTTAAATGAATAACCGTATTGCAATAAACATGATATAATCAAATTCATGCTCAACGCAAACACCAAATAACATTTATTTAGGCTCGACACAAATCCTGAAAGTATAGGGAGTGTGCGATGATGATCATATCAATCTTCGAACCACTTCCAACACTCATCGCCACTTCACCCTCAACTAGTCTCTATTTATTCTGCAACTTCTGTTTCGAGTTGCTAATCTTTTGCAACCGAACAGGTATCAAATACCCAGGGGCTACTATGAGCACTAGCAAGGTACACATCCATAAAATGTATATCAAATATACCTTTGTTCACTTTGCCATCCTTCTTATCCGCCAAATATTTGGGGTAGTTCTGCTTCTAGTGACCATTTCCTTTGTAGTAGAAGCACTCAGTTTCAGGCTTAGGTCCACCTTCAGTCTTATTCAGGGGAGTGACAACTTGCTTGCCATTATTCTTGAAGTTCCCTTTCTTTACCTTTTTCCTTTTCTTGAAACTAGTGGTCTTGTTTAATCGTCAACACTTGATGCTCTTTCTTGATTTCTGCCTTCGTCAATTTCAGCATCACGAAGAGCTCGGGAATCATTTTCGTACCCTTGCATATTATAGTTCATCACGAAGTTCTAGTAACTTGGTCATAGTGACTAGAGAACTCTGTCAATCACTATCTTATCTGGAAGATTAACTCCCACTTGATTCAAGCGATTGTAGTACTCAGACATTCTAAGCACATGCTCACTGGTTGAGCTATTCTCCTCCATCTTGTAGGCAAAGTACTTGTCAGAGATCTCATAGCTCTCGCCATGGGCATGAGCCTGAAATAAAAGATAAACATCACATGCAATCAAAATATGTGACATGATATGGCCATCATCATCTTGTGTTTTTATCTCCATCACCAAAGCAACATCATGATCTCCATCGTCACCGGCTTAACACCTTGATCTCCATCGTAGCATCGTGGTCGTCTCGCCAACCATTGCTTCTACGAGTATCGCTATTGCTTAGTGATAAAGTAAAGCAATTACATAGCATTGTATTTCATACAATAAAGCGAAAACCATATGGCTCCTGCCAGTTGCCGATAACTTTTACAAAACATGATCATCTCATACAACAATCTTTATATCACATCATGTCTTGACCATATCACATCACAACATGCCCTGCAAAAACAAGTTAGATGCCCTCTACTTTGTTTGTTGCAAGTTTTACGTGGCTGCTACGGGCTTATAGCATGAACCATGCATACCTATGGCACAAAAACCACAACGGTGATTAATCAAGTTTGCTGTTTTAAACTTCACAAGGACTGGCCACAGTCAAATTTGATTCAACTAAAGTTGGAGAAATAGACACCCGCCGGCCACCATTATGCAAAACTAGTTGCATGTCTGTCGGTGGAACCGGTCTGATGAACGCAGTCATGTAAGGTTGGTCCGGGCCGCTTCATCCAACAATACCGCCGAATCAAAATAAGACATTGGTGGTAAGCAGTATGACGATCACCACCCACAACTCTTTGTGTTCTACTCCTGCATATCATCTATGCATAGACCTGACTTGGATGCCACTGCTGGGAAATGTAGCATGCAATTTCAAAAAAAATCCTACGATCACGCAAGATCTATCTAGGAGATGCATAGAAACGAGAGGGGGAGAATGTGTCCACGTACCCTCGTAGACCGAAAGAGGAAGCGTTAGTTAACGCGGTTGATGTAGTCGAACGTCTTCACGATCCAACCGATCCAAGTACCGAACGTACGGAACCTCCGTGTTCAGCACACGTTCAACTCGATGACGTCCCTCGAACTCTTGATCCAGTAGAGGGTCGAGGGAGAGTTCCTTAGCACGACGGTGTGGTGACAGTGTTGGTGATGTGATCCGCGCAGGGCTTCGCCTAAGCACTACGATGCTATGAACGGAGGAGTAAATTGTGGTGGGGGGCATCGAACACGGCTAAGAGAACAATTGATGTGCCTTTGCGGTGCCCCTTGCCCATGTATTTAAAGGAGGGCGAGAGAGGCCGGCGACCAGGAGGGGCGCGCCATGGGGGAGTCCTACTTGGACTCCTAGTCCAAGTAGGATTGCCCCCCTCCTTTTCCTTTCTCCACCGGAGGGGATAGGAAGGAGAGGGAGAGGGAAAGGGAAGGGAGGCGACGCCCCCTCCTCCTTGTCCTATTCGGACTCCCTTGGAGGGAGGCACGCGGCCACCCCCGCGGGCTTCCCTCTCTCTCCCTTGTTGGCCCAAAACTTTCCCGAGGGGTTCCGGTAAACCCTCGGTACTCCGAAAAAATATCCGAATCACTCGGAACCATTCCAATGTCCGAATATAAACTTCCAATATATGAATCTTTACCTCTCTACCATTTGGAGACTCCTCGTCGTGTCCGTGATCTCATCTGGGATTCCAAACAAACTTCGGTCACCAAAACTCATAACTCATAATATAAATCGTCATCGAACGTTAAGCGTGCGGACCCTACGGGTTCGAGAACTATGTAGACATGATCGAGACACATCTCCGATCAATAACCAATAGCGGAACCTGGATGCTCATATTGGCTCCTACATATTCTACGAAGATCATTATCGGTCAAACCGCACAACAACATACGTTGTTCCCTTTGTCATCGGTATGTTATTTGCCAGAGATTCGATTGTCGGTATCATCATACCTAGTTGAATCTCGTTACCAGCAAGTCTCTTTACTCGTTCCGTAATGCATCATCCCGTAACTAACTCATTAGTCACATAGCGTGCAAGGCTTATAATGATGAGCATTACCGAGAGGGCCCAAAGATACCTCTCCGATACACGAGTGACAAATCCTAATCTCGATCTATGCCAACCCAACAAACACCTTCGGAGACACCTATAGAGCATCTTTATAATCACCCAGTTACGTTGTGATGTTTGATAGCACACAAGGTGTTCCTCCGGTATTCGGGAGCTGCATAATCTCATAGTCAGAGGAACATGTATAAGTCATCAGGAAAGTAGTAGCAATAAAACTATGCTAAGCTAACGGATGGGTCTTGTCCATCACATCATTCTCTAATGATGTGATCCCATTCATCAAATGACAACACATGTCTATGGTCAGAAAACACAACCATATTTGATTAACAAGCTAGTCAAGTAGAGGCATACTAGGGACACTTTGTTTTGTTTATGTATTCATACATGTACTAAGTTTCCGGTTAATACAATTCTAGCATGAATAATAAACATTTATCATGATATAAAGAAATATAAATAACAACTTTATTATTGCCTCTAGGGCATATTTCCTTCAGGTAGAAATACCATGGCACGTCAAAAGATTTTGAAAATATAAATAAATAAATGGAGTGAACTTTAAATTGAGACTTTATAAATCAACACATGTAGTGATAATATGATACTATTGTATGATATTATGTACTACACGTGCGGAAATCCATTTTGGCTCTAGGGAGCACATGCTCCTGCGTTCCAAAAATGGATTTTACAAATGTTAAAAAAAGATGTGTTCATTGTCACACCCAAATGGTACATGCAAATTTTCAGGGGAAAAACTTAAGCATTTTGACCTGCGCAAAAAAAAAAGAATCGAACACCGAATGTTACCTCCAAATGTTCGACTTATTTTGTTGTTTTTACCGGGGAAGCACTACTATCTCATATGGCATGAAAATTGTCAAGCACGTGATACTAGTTTATGATACTCTTCACTGTGATAAGTCTAACATATATCTTGTATGAATATACACTTGGTGCTTTGATTGTATATTTTGTGAAAGATTCTGATTTATTATAAAAGTTCATCAGAAGTACACAACACCTCAAACACAATAAAAAAATATGTCAAGGTCTCTAGACCACCAAAAGACCACTACCGCCGCCAAAATGGTCCGTCGACTTGTATCTGTCGCGACTCCCCTACCGAAACCGGTTTGACCTTGTCGATGACAGCCGGAAAGTCTTCGTGCACTTGTCCCTAAGGACCAGCGCCCTGGAGCCACAGTCGTCGTCGTTGAACCCACAAATAGATACAAACCAACTAACACCAAATCTTGCCGTTGTGCAAGCTTGATGAGAAACCCTAACCTCGCCATTCTAAGAAGACATCATGAATCCACGCCAGAGCTCCGTCATACATCTAGATGGACAAACTCGAGGACGATTGAATCTTGGAAGACAAACACACAAAAGAAACGTCCTCATCTTCCGGAGGGCCACGTTTGCGAGGACTAAAAAACCCCTAACCTAAACTACTAGCCGGAGCGAAGACACCTATATCCCCCTCCCCATCACCGGCCGATGGAGCGGCAGGTAGAGGAGAGGCAAACCCACAGTCTCGCCGGTTAAGTCTGAAGGGGAGAGTTTGCCCTAGTCATAGATAACTTTTTTAGGAGAAAAAAGGTCTATCTTGACCGCATGATATTATATTAGACGCGTCTAGCCAGCGCACGGCCGCCCGGGATGCTTAGCGAGCGGCCTGCCACTTTAGGTAATTTCTTGTCTCCCCTTCTAATTAAAATAATTAAAATAGTAAGTAGTCCTTTTTCCTGTTAAGTATTAAATGTCAGCATATGCATCTTCTCCTGTGCATGTATATGCATGTGCATGTGTTTGTTCACATTTATTTTGTGATTTTAAAATTTTAAAAAGGCATAACTTTCAATACGCGTGTCGAAATTCAGATCCGTTTTCACTGTTGAAACCCTCGCGACGTAGTCTTCAAAAGTAGATCCCACATGGGGATGTTTCGACGAATTAGTCTTCCTGCCAACTAAACAACAATATTTGTGCAACTAGACTACATGCCGCGCCAACTGAGCATATGGGTGTGTCAATAGTCTTTCTGTCAACTAAACATCAATGTGTGTGTGTGTGTAACTAGACTACATTGCCGCATCAACTGAGCATATGTGGGTGCCAATAGTCCTGCCAACTAAACATCAATGTGTGTGCAACTAGACTAAATTACAAGCCAACTAAGCATATGTGTGTCCAACTAGTCTTCCTGCCAACTGAACATCAATGTGTGTGCAACTAGACTACATTACAAATCAACTAAACATCAATGTGTGTGCAACTAGACTAGGGACAAGGCTTGCAATCCACTACTAGATAGTTGGTCGGGATAGTAGACTAGTTGCATATTAAGTTCTTATGGTTGGTAGGTTGCAACCTCATATGAAGTTAGATCATGTAGCTCCACAGTTGGTTTTACGAAAAGTTGCACCATGTAGTACTAAAGTTGCATAATGCAGTACTTTAGTTGCACCATATAGCATTAAAGTTGGCATAAAAAAATTCATCGAAACATACCCATGCGGGATCTAGTTTCGAACATCTCGTCACGATGAATCCCACGGTGAAAACGGGTCTGAATTCCGACGTGTGGTTTAAAAGATATGACTTTTAAAAAAACTAAAATGCCAAAATAAATGTGAGTAACACACATGTGAGTAACAAGCCGGCCGCCCGTTCCTACGAAAAAGTGCGCATGCACTTTTAAGATTTCAGGTATTATATTATGCAGTTAATAATATGAACAAGAAACGATTTTTTATGGTGACGAAAACCATCCATGCCCCCTTGTAGTCCGGAGTATATGCGTAGAAAGAAAAAAAAAGAAACTTTAGCAGCCAGACGGTGACCAATTAACGAACGGCACCACATAACTGGTCTACTCGGACGTATCCAGATTGAAAGCACATGTTGACCATCAGACTCACGTCGCGCGCGCTTGTGCTCGGATCTCTACCAACCACCAACCTTCCTAGCAGCGCCCGTAGGCCCGCGCGATCAGGACCCATCCAACGCCCACCCCGCCACGCCGCTTCCCGCATCCACCTATATATTCCCCGCCCACCAAATACTAACTCCATTCACCAAACTAAGCAGCAAAGCAAGCTCCTCTGCTTCTTCTTGCTCTCCGGCAGCAAAGCTACATAGCTCCACTTCATTAAGCCAAGCCTTCTTTGTTTCTCCCACCTTTTTTCCACTCGTAGTTAAGGGTTAAACTACCTAAAAGGAATGGGCAGCTTGGGCACCAACGCCACGTCCTTCTCCGCCTTTCCCGACGACAAGGCGGCGTTCGAGCCGCTCAATCCCGAAGATGTCCGTGCATACCTCCACAAGGCCGTCGACTTCATCTCCGACTACTACACCAACATCGAGTCCATGCCTGTTCTTCCTAACGTGAAGCCAGGATACCTGCAAGATGAACTCAGCGCGTCCCCACCGACCTACTCTGCGCCATTCGACGTCACCATGAAGGAGCTCAGGACCTCTGTCGTCCCTGGCATGACGCACTGGGCTAGCCCCAACTTCTTCGCCTTCTTCCCCTCCACCAACAGCGCCGCTGCCATCGCCGGCGACCTCATCGCATCAGCCATGAACACCGTTGGATTCACGTGGCAGGCCTCACCTGCAGCCACCGAGATGGAGGTCCTTGCTCTTGACTGGCTTGCGCAGCTCCTGCGCCTACCCACCACCTTCATGAATCGCACCAGCACTGGCCGTGGCACCGGCGGTGGCGTCATCCTCGGCACGACGAGTGAGGCAATGCTCGCCACGCTAGTCGCCGCCCGTGATGCAGCGCTGCGCCGAAGCGGCTCGGTCGGCGTGTCTGACATCCCACGCTTGGCTGTGTACGCTGCAGACCAGACACACTCCACGTTCTTCAAGGCGTGTCGCCTCGCAGGCTTCGACCCCGCCAACATCCGCTCCATCCCTACCGGGCCGGAAACCAATTATGGGCTCGACCCGGCAAAGCTTCTCGAGGTCATGCAAGCCGATGTCGACGCTGGTCTTGTGCCAACATATGTGTGCGCGACTGTGGGCACCACGTCTTCAAACGCCGTTGACCCGGTGGGCGACGTTGCCGACGTTGCCGCCATGTTCAATGCATGGGTCCACGTCGATGCTGCCTACGCTGGCAGCGCATGTATCTGCCCGGAGTTTCGCCACCATCTCGATGGCGTCGAGCGTGTGGACTCCATTAGCATGAGCCCACACAAATGGCTTCTCACATGCCTTGACTGCACATGTCTCTACGTCCGTGATGCTCACCGACTGAGCGACTCACTGGAGACTAATCCGGAGTACCTCAAGAACGATGCTACCGAGTCCGGCGAGGTCACCGATCTTAAGGACATGCAGGTCGGCGTCGGTCGGCGCTTCCGTGGGCTCAAGCTTTGGATGGTCATGCGCACCTATGGTACCGCGAAGCTCCAAGAGCACATCCGTAGTGATGTTGCCATGGCCAAGATGTTCGAAGATTTCGTCCGTTCCGATGACAGGTTTGAGGTGGTCGTACCGAGGAACTTTGCTCTTGTGTGCTTTCGGATCAAGGCAAGTGGAGCCATGACAGAGAAGGATGCTGACGAGACCAACCGCGTGCTAATGGAGAATCTGAACAAAACTGGCAAGGCTTATCTTGCACACACGGTGGTCGGTGACAAGTTCGTGCTGCGGTTCGCCGTTGGGTCGTCGTTGCAGGAGGAGAGGCATGTGAGAAGTGCTTGGGATCTCATCAAGAAGACTACGAGCAGTATCATGGATTAAGTGGACGGACCTATGGATGCCAAAAGTTCTAGGAGCTACACAAAGCCCAATATTTATGATAATTTTTCTTTCTTTTCTTTTTCTTCGATACAGATTATTTATTTGGACATGTGGTTCTTATTCCGACCGAGCGTATATATATAATAGGCCGATATCAAGGCTGTAAAAGGTAAAATGGCTTATATTGAATGAACACAAGATAATTTTTTATTTGTCACCGAGCTCTGCTAGCGAGTGACGAATCCTTGCCCGTGCATCTCAATCAATCAAGAAATGGATATGGATGTATCCATTTCGTAATAAGTTATTCGGGTCAAAAGGAGTATGTTGCACTCCGTTGGTTTCTACTCCCTCCATTTAAAATTACTTGTTTTAAAAATGAATGTATTTAGAACTAAAATACGACTAGATACATCCATTGTGCGATATGTAATTCCGAACGGAGGGAGTAGGTTTCGAGATGGCAGACCGATGCGGATTTGCAAAGGAAGGAACGATCGACCTGTGTAATTTCATGTTTGAGTATGAGCGTGGCTTAATTAGGGCATCTCCAACGCAGGAGCGCTTAAGTTCCTAGAGGCAATATTTTGTACAGGTTTTCTAAGCGTCCGACTCCTTGACGTCTGAAAATGAACTAGGGTCCACTCGAAAAGTATCAAAACAGCTTGGATTTTTCCTGGAGCCCAGACATCAGAGCATCTACACCCACCGCTGGCCGCATGGGGAAGTAGCAGCCCTACTAGTACTCCCACTTGTATGCAACCAGTCCCCCATCCGCGGTCCATCTAAATTATACAACAAATGATTTTTCTTCATGCTTGAGCTATGCAATATATTGGTACTGGCGATCTAGAGTAACTCTAACAAAGTTGTTACATCGGCCCGACAGATATAATAAACGACAGCTTAACAATCTTGGTAAAATGGATGGTCTAGTAGAGCCGTCATCCTAATTTGGATCACTATAATTTATTGAGACCGTTTTGAATTGAACCTGTGATGGACGAGATCGGAGATCCTAGGGATCCCTTTTTGAGATTCGGCCATGGGTCAAACACTTTAGATCATTTCAGAGATAGAGGCTTTCTTTATTCAGGTTCAGGCCAACGAGGAGGTGTAACACCCTATGCCATGCATGTGTTCTCGGGGAGTTGTGTGTATCCTCTTCCTCGGCATGGCTCTGGTCTTCGGGGCCCTACCCTGCTATCTTTGAAAGCAAGTTGAGACTATTGATGATGCCGCGGAGGGTTGATTTGGACGTCAGCACAACACAAGCACGCTCCCTCGGGTACGATCGAAGAGTGTCGACGTGTGGGCTTTGCTTGACAAGTGACGACTCGTGCCACCTGCCAAATTATGGGCTGATTTGCCTCTCTAGGTGTCATCTTACAATTACTAGAAGAACACCCGTGCGTTGCAACGGGGCCACATTAGCTTTAAGAGTTCAATATCAATTATGTTAATATTACATTTAATATTCTCATAGATATCAAGTGACATTGACGACCTTTTTACCATCAAATTCTCACACACACTCTCTCCCTCCCTCCTCCTCACTCTCTCTCCCCCTCTCCCTCTCTCTCTCTCTCTAACACACACACATATCCATCTTATTGGGTACGGGACCATAATCCATCTATTTCACACGCACACGCGCTAGTGCATAACAATATGGATTATAAAACAGGTTCAAGGTAGTAACAAGGATTCTTCTCTTGCATTAATAAACAAATGTTCTGCACTGTAGACAAGATAACCAATTCCCAAAGTGCATCAGAGCATCACAGAACATTACTGGCAAGATAAATGCACGACGATACACCCGACTCATTTAATTAATATAATTAAATTATCAGTAAATTAGTCACCAAACTGCTCGGATGAACCGGAACAGAGCCAACATATATCATCCTAGACAAACGCAACATCAACCATTTACCTTGGTACTTTAGGGACCGACAGGAGGATGCATGTAGAAGCGCTTCTTGCCTACGAATCCACAGTCAGAGAGAGAAATTGGAACCCATTCCCATCACCAACTGATAAAGAAAGCATGTAAGAAAATTGATATCGGGCCAACTTGGATCTTCGGTGATTGTCCGCCGGTATGGAGAATTTAGGAGGGTGGGTGCAGGGAGTGGCCTTGTGGATGATGGATGGAGGCGCGGAGGGATGTGGTCACCGGAAGGTCGAAAGCGGAGAGGGTCGGGCACGTTAGGTGGAGCCGGTGGTGCGCGACAACCGGAGGCGGCCCAATCGTGGGCGGGGAACCAACGATAGCCTCGGCCCATCTCTCGACGCAGCGAAGATAGAGAGGGCGGCACTGCCGGTGCTCGAGGCCGCCGCTCGGCACCATCTACATCGAGGGGAAAGAGAGGCGAGAAAGCGACAGGGTGATGCGGGGCTAGGGATTGTGGAGGAGGGTGGGGGTGTGCGATTTGAATGGATGGTTCTGCCCACCATTTTCTTGTACGTGGCGGTGGAGACGGCGGCGTTCAACCATGCAGGCGAGGCATGGGTCGAGCCGGGCACACGGCGAGGAGCAGTAGCAGAGGCGGGGGCGATTTTTTGCTACTGAGATGCAGGGTGTGGGATTGATCGTTCATGTTCTCTTTTCCTTTTTAACGGGAGATGGATGTGATTTTTTCACGAGGGGAGAGATGTGACCACGTACAGATTCCATAATAAATTAATTAGGTGCATAACGGGATTTCTTTACAATGCGTTAAGATTTACGTGTTAGTTTTCTTAATAAAGAAATGCACTGATTTAGGGATCGATTGATTCGGGTAAGGAAAGATAGATTCGTGATCTTTTGTATGTTAGGAAATTAGTGGTTTGCAAGGAAAGAGTGGAGAGAAAAAGAACCAATGCGACCACGTATAGATTCCATAATAAATTAATTAGGTCCATAACGGGATTTGTTTGCAATGCGTTAAGATTTACGTGTTAGTTTTCTTAATAAAGAAATGCACTGATGTAGGGCGCGATTGGTTCGGGTAAGGAAAGATAGATTCGTGATCTTTTGTATGTTAGGAAATTATTGGTTTGCAAGGAAAGAGTGAAGAGAAAAAGAACCAGTATGAGGGGGTGGTGGGAGGTGGGACGAATAAAAACCGGATGAAATTGGGAGGTGGGAGGGGGCGAGTAAAAACCGACGAAAAAAACCAACAAAATTGGGAGGTGGGAGGGAGGATGAAAAAAACTCAGGGGAGGTGGGAGGAGGACAAAAATAAACCGTACGAGGCTACCAACTGCTCCATTAGGAGTAGAGATTGTTTGTGAAAATAACATGTGACGACGACTTAGCGAGCGGATCCCCTTAAAAAAGACATAGCGAGCAAATTCCCTTAAAACTGGTAGAAATGTATACGATTGATGACATTGATAAATAGTGGTGAATGTTGGCATAATTTACTATCATCATGCATGGAAACGAATCATCAAGAAAAAGAATACTTCATATTACTACACTCATAGGAAGCTTCCTAATCTCTGCTACCAAACAGTTTCTGCCCAAACAAGGAAGGAAAGTTATGGACGTGATTTGAAAGGAAACAAACGTTATGAAGATTAATTAATTTAGATTTGATCTTTAGAGATTGATTGTGATTGATTCTTTTACATAAAGACATTAATAAATAATTTGCGTCAGTATGGAAAGTTCTGATCCGTTCAGTTTTTTTCGTTGTGTGAGAGGGTGAAGTGAAAATAAACCGATGAAGTGGGGGAGGCGACGAAAAAAATCTACGACAGTTAACCTACGAAAAAAACCGGACGAAAGTGGTGGGACGAAAATTGACCGGCGAAGACTACCAACTGCTCCATTAGGAGTAGAGATTGGTTGGTTCGATTTTTTTTGCGTGGAGGGAACTACCTGGGAGGTGGGAGGGAGTACGAAAATAAACCGTCTCGGCTGAGCGGGAGGTGGGAGCAAGTACCAAAGAAGTACCAAAAAAGACCGGGTGAGGTGGGACGAAAATAAAACCCGGAACGCGACCTACCAACTGAGACATTAGGAGTAGAGATGCTGGGGTCACATGCTTTCGGATGAGATGCCCCCACCGCCCATGAGGGGCCACCAGGAGACGGCCTTGCTCGGGGCTAGCTACCCGAGGAGGGTCTAATTTCCCTTACACGGGGATGATTCACAAGGCAGCGATGCTACATCTACAAGGGTTTTACAGGAGTTTTACAGGCTAGGCTGAGGTGGGGGGTGTTGATTGGTTGTTAAGATGAAGCGGGCCCCACCCTGAAAATCAGGGGGGAGAGATTAGTGAGAGGAGAGGGTTAGTCCGTTAATTCTTGTAAGAGTTCCCCGTACGTCTAGAATTTTTGTTCACAAGGTGCCTGGGCATCCCGAGCACCCCTCTGCCAAGGACCCCCTTGGGAGCGATCGGTCCTAAGGCCAAGTCCACCGCGCGATCCCAAACGGACGTCCGTTTTGTCCGGATTCTGTCCGTTTGGGTAGGGGTTTGGGGCCGTGTCCGGACGTGTCCTGGGATGCGGTGGTCGTGCGCCCAGCGCACGGCCGCATCCATTTGCCCCATCCTGTCCGCGTCCACTTAAAAAACTAAAAGCAGCATTTCAAATGCCAAGCCGTAGGTCAGGCCAGCGGTCCCGGTTCATCACGCCGGCAACAGAACCAGCGGCCTACACGTCCATCGCCGGCATCAGCCAGCGGCCGGTGTCGTGGTTCTAAGTCTGACAGTAGAATGGGGGTAGGTAAGGAGAGGCAAGATCCTAGCTATGGAGTAGTTGTAGACACAAGTGTTTACGAGTTCAGGCCCTTCTCGGAGGAAGTAATAGCCCTACGTCTCGGAGCCCGGAGGTGGTCGACTGGTTTATGTGTATATGAGTTACAGGGGTGCGAACCCTTTACACTGAGGAGGGGGTGGCTTATATAGAGTTCGCCAGACCCCTCCGGCCCTCAGTTATGCAGGGTTTAAAGTACATTAAGATAGGGGGTTACTGGTAACGCCCTCATAAAGTGCCATGAAGACTATTAAAGCTACTTAATGACAGACCGTTGCGTGCTGAGTACTTTAGGTCTCCTGGCCGTCGAGTGGTTAGCTTCATGGTCGAGTGGCTATCTTCATCGTCGAGTGTCCTTGAGTTCATCAAGTGAAGTCCCTCTTGGTCGACTGGAAGGTAGCTTCTTCTAAGGATGTCCTTGGGTAGGGTATCCTGGATAGGTCCATGACCCTACCCTAGGTATATGACTTCATCATTAGCCCCCGAATGGATCGAGGTTCGAGTGAGGAAGGGGTTGATAATTTTCTCCGACCTATTTCCCGTGCTCTGATTATGTTGTATCCTGGATCAGCGATTTTTCTTTTTTGACGTTGGCATTAACTTTTCTTTCAGTTGCCTTGATCCATTCCTTTCTTCTGTTGAGTGAACTTTTGAACTTAGTGAACTTCCGAGCGACGGATTGCAGGAAATCTATCGCCTGACAGATTGCTCTGCTGTTAGCGGATTTTGTGGGATCCGAATTTTGGGAAGCGCGCGAAGCGGGGCAGACCGCGGTACTCGGATGGGATAAGGCATGGACGCCTTGATTTCCGCGCCGCCTTTTTCGCCACGTATCATGCGTGCGTGAATGTTCCGGGATGTGACAGGACCGCCGGGCCTACTTGTCAGCCACTCGGAAGCGTCCTTATATAAAGCGCCGGGCGAGGGTTTTTTGAACAGTGCCTTCTCATTCTCCTCTCTGCCCTCTTTGCCTCCGTCCGCTGTGCCTGCTCTCGCCTCCGCCTATCCACTCCTGGCGTGCTTCGCTGGCGACAATGGTGAAGGAGAAGACGGCGGCCTTGGAGCGCGCGAAGAAGGCGACGGCGACGGGGAAAGCGAAGGGGAGAGCGTCCAGTCGGGGCGGATCTTCGTCAAGGTCCCGCCTGCCAAAAGGTTGGGTCCAAGGGGATTGGATCCGTTCGACCATCACCGAGACGGATCTCAATGACCTGGCCAACGAGGGTCTGATCCCCCACGGGTCAGCAAGGCTTCTGGGGACCGCGCAGGAGGGTGAGTGTGTTCTCCTAGCCACTCATGTAGACCGTGGATTCTCTCTGCCGCCGAGTGTTTTCTTTCGAGGGTTTCTGAACTTCTTTGGGGCGCAACTCCACCATTCACTCCCAATTCCATTGCCTATCTTGCTGCTTTCGTGTCTATGTGCGAGAACTTCCTGGGTTGTCGACCACACTGGGGTCTCTTTAAGCACATATTCACCTGTCGCTCAAAGACGGTGAAAAAGGCGAGTCCGGATGATGAGAGGACTAAGGTTATCCAGATGTGCGGGGGTCTTGGGATTCAGATGAGGAATAAGAGTACTTTTCTGGCCATGACCCTTCCTGAGTCGGTCAGAGGGTGGCAGTCGACTTGGTTCTACTGCCAAGACGAGTCGACACCGGGGCAGTCGACTGGTCTCCCTCCGTTCTCCATGGACCGAGTGGACAAACCCTCTTCTCTAAAGGTGCTCCCTGAGGAGAAAGCTCAGGTAAAAATGTTGATGGAGCGCATAGTCCAACTCGTTCGGGACGGAGTGACGGGTATGGATCTTCTGGAGGTCTTCCTTAGACGGCGCATCCAACCGCTTCAGTACCGAGGCCACCCGATGTGGCTGTACTGTAGTACCGAAGACACCACTCGGGTCCATCCAGAAGCGGTCGACGACGCCACACTGGAGAGGTGGGTGACCGCAATCACAGGGAATAAGGACAACCCTCGAGGGGCTAGGAGGATCTCACCACTCGACTGTACCTCCTCGCTCGGAAAGACGCTTGAAGTTTGTCCATGATCCCGCGGCCGAGCGTGGTAAGGGGGTCGCAACCATCACGCAGTCGACCAAGCGCCCTCGGACTACTTCTCCGGTGCCGACTGAGAAAGCTCCGAAGCAATCTCGAGTGGCGCCGTCGAAGTCGGCGAAGGTCTTGCCGAAGATGAAGATGGTGATCCCCACTATCTCAGGGTAATGGTGTAGCTTGAGTTTGTCTGTTCCACATGAACTTATTCTTGGTCGACTCATGAGCTAATCGACTGACTTCTGGAACTGCAGTGCTGCTACTTCTGATACCTCGGTCAGAGCTGAAGATCAGGAAATGGAGGATGCTGTTACTTCGAAACCTGGTATGACTCTTGTAGTTCCGTCTTCAGTCGATTGGCTTCTTGTCTCTAATTTTGATTCTTTTTCTGCAGCTTCATCTAACGTCGTTATTGACCTTCCCGACGACGACGACGAGGAACCACTGAGGCAGAGAAGGAATAAGAAAGCGTCTACTGGCAAGGCGACTCAGGACGTGCCAGCACCCGAGACATTGGTCGTGGAGGGAGACAGTGTCACTCGGCCTACCGTAACCTTTGCGGTGCCGTTGACGAGTGCTCGTCCTTCATCGTCGAGTGCTGCTCAACCCTCGCTTTTCTCAGCCTACCACGTCCCAGAAGACCAAGCTAGTGCTGCTAAAGAAGCAATACACCAAGCGGGGGGTCATGATGGAGCAAGTGAAGGCAATCCGAGAAGCCAGCCAGGCAGCCTATGATGCTAGTTCAGCTCTTTAGAGTAATGTTCAGGTCAGTCGGTCACTGCCTGTTCTGTTAGGATATGATATCTGAAAACTCTTCTTTCTGAAATTCCCAGAGTTTGTCCTACACCCACTGGGTGTGTCGATTGAAATTCCGGGTTAGTGGGGGCACGCTGAGTGCACCCACTGGGTGTAGTCCCCAAGGCTATGGTGGACTGCTGGCAGTCGACCATAGTCTTTATGTCTTAAGTTTTTTCCTTACTCGACTAGGTCGAATAGATTCATAGACCGGTGGGGGCACGCTGAGTGCACCCACTGGGTGTAGTCCCCGAGACTGTGGTCGACTGCTGGCAGTCGACTATAGTCTGAAGAACACATCCCATTTTTTTTGTTGGTCGACTGGTCGACTCTAACTGATGAAACTAGTGGGGGCACGCTGAGTGCACCCACTGGGTGTAGTCCCCGAGATTATGGTCGAATGTTTGTATTCGGCCGTAGTCTTAGAAACGCTATGATTTTTCCTTAGTCACTGGGAAGTGAATTGTCTTTGACATCTATCGATTGGTTCTTCGTAGAAATCCTACGACCTTGCGGCTCGTTATACTGAGTTGGAGAACAAACACATCTAGCTCGAGCTTGATCTGAAACTGACCCAAGAGAAACTAACGAAGGCGAAGGAGGAAGCTAAAGGTATGTTTGGTGAGGCCTTCGACGACTGCCTTTGCCTCTCGTTTGTTTCAGAGTCTGATCTCACTGTAACTTTGCAGACAAAGTGAGGGATGCCCTGAAGAATAAAGACCTTGACTTGGCTGAGATGCAGAAAGCGGCTTTAGAGAACACCAAGCTCGCAGATGAGAAGCTGGCTTCAGTCACCAAGCTTGAAGAAGAAAACACCAATCTGAAAGCTGCTCTTGATGCTGCCAACAAGGTGGTCAGTCGACTGAAAAGTGACAAGATTGCCCTGAATGACAAGGCTAGTGAGTTGGTGGGAAAGAAGAACGATCTGGAGGCTTATCTGGGTGGACTCGCCAAGAAGCTATTCCTCATGCTTGAAGGTAATCTTTTGTATCAAACAGACATTTTAACTATGATCTCCGACTGTTGTCTTGACTCGGTGGTTGTGCTTGCAGAATTTTGCCAGAACTTTGAAGAGGAGACTGGTCGACTGGAAATAAACCTGGATCCCATCAACTCTTCCGTGAAAGATGAAGTTGCCATGAACGTGCTCCGGCTTGAATCTCGCGTTGCTGCTGTCGTCGACTATCTCGCAAGGCTGAAGGTCGCAACTTCTCACATCGACAGAACACTCTAGCTAAGGGAGATGCTCCAGAACGACCTCGAGTCTCTGATGACTCGACTAAACGAGGTCCCAAGTCGAGTGCAGGAATGGAATAAGTCTTCTGCCAGGTGTGGTGCGGATGTGGCTCTGTCTCTGGTCCGCGTTCACTGCAAGGATGCACGAGAGGACAAGCTGGTGTCCCTTAGGGTGGCTAACACTAAGAAGCACGATTTCCGATCTTTCATGGAGACCTTCATCGCCGCTGCCACTCAGATTGCAGATGGAATCGACCTGGATGAGTTCGTTGCACCTTCCAGCCCTCCATAGGAGGGGTAAAAAACTTCTGAGCTTGATACTTTAAATTTGCCTCGGTATGCCGAGTGAGTTTTGTAACCGAAAAACCTTAATAGGCTTAGCGCCTGAGCACTTTCGGTTCCGTTAGGTGTTATCCGAACTTGGATTCGACGTTGAATATGTTTGCATTTGGTTTGAGGTGTCTTTTGCAGGTTAAAGCGAGGTGCTCATTGCAATCGACTTGTTCCCCAATACACTTAGGCGAGCACTGGGCTGTAGCTAAGCCCCCGAGTGGGAGGTCTGCTCTCCACTCGGTAGGATTTTTCAAAAGCTTAGGCGAGCACTGGGCTGTAGCTAAGCCCCCGAGTGGGAGGTTTGCTCTCCACTCGGTAGGATTTTCAAAAACTTAGGCGAGCACTGGGCTGCAGCTAAGCCTCCGAGTGAGAGGTCTGCTCTCCACTCGGTAGGATTTTTCAAAAGCTTAGGCGAGCACTGGGCTGCAGCTAAGCCCCCGAGTAGGAGGTTTGCTCTCCACTCGGTAGGATTTTCAAAAACTTATGCGAGCACTGGGTTGCAGCTAAGCCCCCGAGTGGGAGGTCCGCTCTCCACTCGGTAGGATTTTCAAAAACTTAGGCGAGCACTGGGCTGCAGCTAAGCCCCCGAGTGGGTGGTCTGCTCTTCACTCGGTAGGATTTTCATGCCGTACCTCTGGAGAAGGAGGTAGCAGTCGACCTGCACCTCGTCCTCCTTGCAGAGCGCACGTTGTATTTGTGGCGTAGCTCGGAAGGAGAGGGTAGCAGTCGACCTGCACCTCGTCCTCCTCGCAGAGCGCACGTTGTATTTGTGGTGTAGCTCGGAAGGAGAGGGTAGCAGTCGACCTGCACCTCGTCATCCTTGCAGAGCGCACATTGTATTTAATACTTAGGCGAGTACTTGGACTGCAGCTAAGCCTCCGAGTGGAAGGCTGGCTTTCCACTTGGTAGGATTTTCAAAAACTTAGGCGAGTACTTGGACTGCAGCTAAGCCTCCGAGTGGAAGGCTGGCTTTCCACTCGGTAGGATTTTCAAAAACTTAGGCGAGTACTTGGACTGCAGCTAAGCCTCCGAGTGGAAGGCTGGCTTACCACTCGGTAAGATTTTCAAAAACTTAGGCGAGTACTTGGACTGCAGCTAAGCCTCCGAGTGGAAGGCTGGCTTACCACTCGGTAGGATTTTGTTTAACTTAGGCGAAACGGATTTCGCAGCTAAGCCTTCGAGTGGGAGGCTGGCTCACCACTCGGTTAGGATTTCTTTTACAGACTTAGGCGAATCAGATTCGCAGCCAAGCCACCCACTGGGGGATTGCTTTATGTGGACAAAAGTAATAACAATTACTGGGAAAATTATAAAGCTCTTGTCTTTGATAAATAAACTACAGAAGTACTTTTATTACAACTCATCCGAGTGAATACTTAAGTGTAAAAGGGGCGGAGAAGCTCCCCGTTCCAAGCTCGGGGCTCGTTGATCTGATGCTCGACATTGTAAAGACGGTATGCTCCATTGTGGAGAACCTTGGTGACGATGAAGGGACCTTCCCAAGAAGGAGCAAGCTTGTGTGGCTTCTGCTGATCCACTCGGAGAACCAAATCTCCTTCCTGGAAGGCTCGACTCTTCACGTTTTTGGCGTGGAAGCGACGCAAGTCTTGTTGATAAATGGTTGATCGGATCAGAGCCATCTCCCTTTCTTCCTCTAAAAGGTCGACTGCATCCTGCCGTGCTTGTTCTGCTTCAGCTTCGGTGTAGAGCTCGACCCGAGGAGCATTGTGGAGAAGGTCACTCAGCAAGACTGCTTCAGCTCCGTAGACCAAGAAGAACGGAGTTCTTCCAGTCGACCGGTTAGGCGTGGTCCTTAACCCCCAAAGCACCGAGGGAAGTTCGTCGACCCATGCACCAGCCGCATGCTTGAGATCACGCATCAAACGGGGTTTCAACCCTTTGAGAATCAAGCCGTTGGCTCGCTCTGCCTGTCCATTCGACTATGGATGGGCGACTGAAGCATAGTCGAATCGTGTGCCTTGAGACGTGCAAAAAGCTCTGAATTCTTCAGAATCAAAGTTTGCCCCGTTGTCGGTGATGATTCTGTGCGCGACTCCATATCTGAATATCAATTCTCTGATAAAGCTGACAGCAGTACCGGCATCGAGGTTCTTGATGGGTTTGGCCTCAATCCACTTGGTGAACTTGTCGACTGCTACCAGCACATGGGTGAAACCGCTTCTGCCTGTTCTCAAAGGGATGACCATATCCAACCCCCATACTGCAAAGGGCCAAACGAGTGGTATGGTCTTTAAAGCTGAGGCGGGCTTATGTGACATATTGGAGTAAAATTGACATCCCTCACACTTGTCGACTATCTCCTTCGCCATTTCATTCGCTCTTGGCCAATAAAATCCGGCTCGGTATGCTTTGGCCACAATGGTCCGGGAAGACGCATGATGGCCACAGGTCCCCGAGTGGATGTCATCAAGGATTATTCGACCTTCCTTCGGCGTTATGCATTTCTGACCAACTCCAGTCGCGCTTTCTCTGTACAGCTGCCCCCTTATCACAGTAAAGGCTTTAGATCGGCGGACGATCTGTCGAGCCTCTTCTTCGTCCTCCGGGAGCTCTTTCCTCAAGATATACGCGATATACAGTACTGTCCAATCGGGAGTGATCACTAAAGCTTCCATGATCAGGTCGACCACTGCTGGGACTTCAACCTCAGTCGGATCCGTAACACTCTTAGGTTGCGGAGCTTCGTCGGTAAAAGGATCTTCTATGACTGATGGAGTGTGGATATGCTCCAAGAACACATCACTAGGGATGGCTTCTCTCTTGGATCCTATCTTCGCCAAATCATCAGCCGCTTGATTTTTCAGTCGGGGTATATGGTGGAGCTCTAACCCTTCGAATTTCTTTTCGAGCTTCCTCACTGCATTGCAGTATCCAGTCATGGCTGGGCTTCTAACGTCCCACTCCTTCATCACCTGATTGACCACCAAATCCGAGTCGCCATAAACCATAAGGCGATGGACGCCGAGTGAAATGGCCATGCGCAACCCATACAAAAGTGCTTCATATTCTGCTTCATTGTTGGAGGAATCAAAGTGGATTTGGAGCACATATCTGAGCTTATCTCCTCGGGGGGAAACCAAAATAACCCCAGCACCAGAACCATTTAACATCTTAGAGCCATCAAAGAACATGGTCCAATGCTCCGAGTGAACTTGAGTCGGCTGCTATTGCTCAATCCACTCAGCAAGGAAATCTTCTATAGCCTGGGACTTAATGGCTTTCTTTGCCTCAAATTTGATATCAAGGGGAAGGAGTTCAATCGCCCATTTAGCCACTCGACCAGTTGCATCTCTCTTGTGCAGAATCTCTAACAATGGTGCGTCGCTAACGACTATAATGTCATGATCAGAGAAATAATGAGCAACCTTCTTCATGGTCATGTAGATCCCATATACGAGCTTCTGATAATGAGGATATCTTTGCTTCGATGGGGTCAAAACTTCAGAGAGATAATACACTGGGCGCTGAACTTTGAAGGTTTTCCCTTCCTCTTCCCGCTCGACCGTAAGTACTGTACTGACGACCTGTCCTGTGGCTGCAATGTAAATCAACAGAGGCTCTTTGCTGATTGGAGCAGCAAGCACCGGCTGGGTGGAGAGCAGAGCTTTTAGCTCGGCAAACGCTGCATCAGCTTCTGGAGTCCACTCGAACTTGTCTGCCTTCTTCATCAGTCGGTACAAGGGCAACGCCTTTTCACCGAGGCGAGAGATGAATTGACTTAACGCGGCCAAGCATCCAGTAAGCTTCTGGACATCATGCACACGCATAGGTCGTTTCATTCGGAGTATGGTGCCAACTTTTTCCGGGTTAGCATCGATTCCTCGTTCTGAAACGAGAAAACCGAGTAACTTTCCGCTAGGTACTCCGAATGTGCACTTTGATGGATTAAGCTTGATATCATATCCCCTGAGATTGGCAAATGTTTCAGCTAGGTCAGTCAACAGGTCGGAACCCTTTCGTGACTTGACCATGATATCATCCATGTAAGCTTCCACATTCCGACTGATTTGAGTGAGTAAACACTTTTGAATCATTCTCATGAATGTGGCTCCAGCATTCTTGAGACCGAATGGCATGGTGATATAGCAGAAGCACCTGAACAGAGTGATGAAAGCCGTTTTGATTTCGTCAGGCCCATACAGACGGATCTGATGATACCCGGAATAGGCGTCTAAAAAAGACAATCTCTCGCATCCCGCAGTCGAGTCAACAATTTGGTCGATGCGAGGGAGAGGAAAATGATCTTTTGGGCAGGCCCGATTGATATGTTTGAAATCAATGCACATGTGAAGTGAGTTGTCCTTCTTGGGAACCATGATGACATTGGCGAGCCACTCGGAGTGGTATATCTCTCTGATAAACTCTGCTGCAAGGAGCCGAGCCACCTCCTCGCCAATGGCTTTTTTCTTCTGAACGGCGGACTGTTGAAGATGTTCTTTAACAGGTTTCGCTTTTGAGTCGACTCTAAGGCGATGCTCAGCCAGCCCCCTGGGAACACCCGGCATGTCAGTTGGCTTCCATGCAAAGATGTCCCAGTTCTCACGGAGGAACTGGATGAGTGCTTCTTCCTATTTAGAGTCGAGTGTTGTGGAAATATGGGTCGGAGCTACGTTGGGGTCAGTCGTGTGGATATGAACTGGCTTCGTCTCCCCAGACGACTGGAACGCTGACTCTGTGGCGGGCTTCTTGACCCGCAACAAATCACTCGGATCTGCATTTTTCTTGTATCCTTCCAGCTCTACCACTGTTATCTGGGCATCCACAATCTTCGAGCCTTTCTGGAAACACTCTTCTGCCTTCTTCCGGCTGCCAGTGATAGTGATCACGCCTTTGGGGCCAGGCATCTTTAATTTGAGGTATACATAACATGGTCGAGCCATGAAGCAGGCATAGGCTGGTCTTCCGAAAATGGCGTGGTAAGTGCTCTGGAAATCCACGACTTCAAATGTTAGATTCTCTTTGCGGAAATGCTTCGAATCGCCAAACACTACATCCAGAGCTATTTGGCCAAGTGACTGAGCCTTCTTTCCAGGGATGACTCCGTGAAAACTCATGTTGCTGGAGCTGAGCCTGGACATCGGAATGCCCATTCCCTTGAGCATCTCTGCATATAGTATATTCAATCCGCTGCCGCCATCCATCAATACCTTCGTCAGTCCAGTGCCTTCGACGACTGGTCGACCACCAGCGCTTGCCTCCCAGGGGTGGCAATGTGAGTAGGGTGATTGGACTGGTCGAACGTAATGGGAGTTTGCGACCATTTCAGATAGCTTGGTGTCACCGGGGCGACCATATTTACTTCTCGGTTGATCACTTTCAGTCGACTTTTGCTCTCTACATCAGCAAAAATCATCAGGGTGGAATTGACATGAGGGTACCCTCCATCACTGTCCTCCTTGTCCTCGGCCTTGTCTGACTCCTTCTCTTTGTCCTTGGGCTGTTTTCCTTGAAACTGCTGGATTAAGAGCCGGCACTGGCGAGTGGTATGTTTCGGGTAGATGAAGTTACCCTCTTCGTCTTTCTTTGTGTGGATGTGACACGGTAGATCCATCACGTCATTTCCCTCTTTATCCTTTACCTTCTTGGGGTTCCAAGATCCTTTGGGCTTCCCTTTGAATTTGCCCTGAGTCACGGCCAGAGCCTCTCCAGGAGCAGCTGGCTCGGCCTTTCGCTTCTGCTTCCGACTGGAGTTTCCTTTTTCCGATTGACTCGGCTTATACTTGCCACTCCAGAGCCTGTCCTCTTCTTCACCGTTAGCGTATTTGGTGGCAATCTCCATCATTCGACTCAGGGTCATATCTCCGGTTCGACCAAACTTCAGGCTCAACTCCCTGTTCTTGACACCATCCTTGAAGGCGCAGACCGCTTGATGGTCCGACACATTCTCCACGGTATGATGCAAAGTGATCCATCTCTGGATGTAATCTCTCAATGTTTCACTCAACTTTTGTACGCGGACTTGCAGCTCCATCAATCCGGCCGGTCGCTTGCAAGTTCCCTCGAACGTCCTGACGAACACTCGGGAAAGATCTTCCCAGGTGTAAATGCTGCTAGGAGCTAACTGATTCAACCACGCCCTGGCCGAACCCTCTAGCATGAGTGGCAAATGCTTCATAGCCACCTCATCATTACCACCACCAATCTGTACCGCCACTCGGTAGTCTTCAAGCCAAGTTTCAGGCTTGGACTCTCCGGTGAACTTACTTACTCCAGTCGCCAACTTGAAGTTGGGGGGTATCACTGCGGCTCTCATGGCTCTGCTAAAGCATTCTGGACCTGAAACATGGACTCGGCTGCTAGTAGGCACATCTCTGTCATGGCCACCTCTATGAGCTCTGTTCCGATCGACCAAACCTTGCACGATGATGGATCTCGCGTCAAAGCCTGGTTCTCTGGGGTCGACCGGAGCTCTCCGCCCAACACTGAGCTGGCGCCTGTCATCTTGCTGCCGATGGGCGTTAGACCCACTCCTCGGGGGAGGAGTGGGCACTCGACGCCTATCATCACGATCAAATCGGTCATCATAGTGGTCCCGCCGGCCTTCACGTCCCACGTGCCTCGGAGGTGACCTGGGGCTGTGAGCCGACTGAACAGTATTCACAGCGACCGATCGACTGTGAATCCTGTTGCGCGACTGTGACACAACTGAATTCTGAACTCCTGCCGCCCGGAGCAAATCCCTGATCTGCATCAAGCCTCTTCCAGCCTCCGACTGAGAGGGCTGAATTGACTCCGCTATACGGGCTGCAGCTGCTAAATTCTGAATCGGGGTTCGATATACCTGAGTCAGTTGCGGAAAGAGCTGACGTCGGCTGGAGTCGGGTATTGGTTGACGCGCACGCTCGTCGAGTGCTCGCTGGAGGTTCTCCAGTCTAGTGCGTTCAGCCAAGTTGGCCAAACGCGCCTCTTCCAAGGCACGAGCCTCAGGAGTTTCTCCTGTGATGGGAGTATGCAGGGCATCCATGTTCCGGCGGCGAAGATCTTCCCTCTCCTGAGAAGTGAGCGGCTTGGGCTGATATTCTTCGTGGGCCTGAGCGGGGTCGCCTCCATCGTCCATCCCGTCGATGCGGGGGAAACCGGGAGGGCTACGAGGCCCGTTGACTATCAGGACCTCCGCCGCTGGATCACTGCTATCGCACTCGGATGCAGTCTCTAGGGAGCCAGTCGACAGATCGAACAGGCCGTAGAGAGATTCGTCGGGCTCAATTGCCGCGACTTGGGTGATGGCCGATTGGCGAGCCACTGCGTGTCTCACCCATCGCTGAAGCCTCGACTGACCGGAGCGCTTGCGCTGGCGGGAGACAGGGAGGGAGGACGGCACAGGAGTCGACCGGTATGGGGTCGACGGGTGCCGCAGCAGGACGCCGCGGACACATGCCCAAAAGTGCGTCGCACCGCGGATGCGGAGCGCGTCGATGTCGAGTGGTGCCTCCTGGAGCCAAGCGGAGTCGTCGACGATGAAAGCGAGCGCACCGAGACGGATCTCCCGGCCCTCGACCAGAGCTCCGCCAGAAACCATGATGAAGGCAATCGGACAAATTGCAACTTCTTCAAAAAGTCGCTAAGACACCCGTCCCAAGGTGGGCGCCAACTGCCGTGGTTCTAACTCTGACAGTAGAATGGGGGTAGGTAAGGAGAGGCAAGATCCTAGTTATGGAGTAGTTGTACACATGAGTGTTTACGAGTTCAGGCCCTTCTTGGAGGAAGTAATAGCCCTACGTCTCGGAGCCCGGAGGCGGTCGACTGGTTTATGTGTATATGAGTTACAGGGGTGCGAACCCTTTACACTGAGGAGGGGGTGGCTTATATAGAGTTCGCCAGACCCCTCCGGCCCTCAGTTATGCAGGGTTTAAGGTACATTAAGATAGGGGGTTACTGGTAACGCCCTCATAAAGTGCCATGAAGACTATTAAAGCTACTTAATGACAGACCGTTGCGTGCTGAGTGACTTTAGGTCTCCTGGCCGTCGAGTCGTTAGCTTCATGGTCGAGTGGCTATCTTCATCGTCGAGTGTCCTTGAGTTCGTCGAGTGAAGTCCCTCTTGGTCGACTGGAAGGTAGCTTCTTCTAAGGATGTCCTTGGGTAGGGTATCCTAGATAGGTCCATGACCCTACCCTAGGTATATGACTTCATCAGCTGGCAACACAGCCAACCTCCAAAATGAATAGTTCTCCTCGCTGGCAACACAGCCACCGGCGGCAACACAGTCGGCCTCCAAAATGAATGTTTTCTCGCCGGTACACTGTGTCACACCCTAGCTAGTTCATGCATTAGAGTGTTGCATCATGTCTATCCTTTCATCAGAAACTTGAAATGGGGATGTCAGAACCCCCAGCCCCCTCTGAAACCAACTAGGGTTTACTAAAAACTTTTTCAATGAACCTGAAATGCCCTTCTAAAATGTCCATCATTTTTGTCTTGGTTCAGAACCTCTGCCAAAAGTGTTGCACCATTTTCTAGGTCATCTTAGGGTCTTTGAATTAAATGATAAGTATTTGAATTTGGGCATTTAAAATTATATAAAATATTTCAAATGCTCAAATATTCCTAAACTGAAATGTTTCATGTTGGAAATATTCCAACTTTGGACCAGGAGCAGTTTGGTGATTTTAGGAGTTGCCTAGGTATTTTTAATAATTCAACAAAGTTGCAGAAAAATAGAAAAAGAAAAAAAACAGAAAGGAAGGACTTACCTGGCGCCTGCAACCCGGCCCACCTGCCGGCCCAGCCCAGCGCCGCGCCAGCGAGCTACTTGCCGGCCAGGCAGGCAGGCAAGGTGCTCGTCGGCGAGCACCGCATGGGTGCCACGCACCTGCTCGCCGCCTCGCCGCTCCACTCACCCGGCTAACGACATGGATCGACCCCTCTCTCTCCCCCGAACCCCCCAGACGCCCCCTCTCCTCTCCAGCTCCTCCCCCTCGCGCTCCCCAGCCATGGCCGACGCCATCGCCGCCGCTCCATCGACGTAGCCGCGCTCCCCGCCGCCCGTGCTCCGTCTCGTGGTGTCCAGGAGCTCCGCCGCCGTCCACTTCGTCGAGCTAACCGAGCCCCACGTGCTCGTGAGGCCCGAGTCCACCGCACCGACCTCGCCCGAGTTCGCCGTCACCGGAGATCCCCTTCAACGCCGTCGCTGCATCAGCTCGTCCCCGACCCCGCCGGTGACCTTTACGGGTGCTCTGTGAGCCTAGCTACTCCTCCTACCCTTCCTCTCTCGCCCCCGAGCCGTGTAGCCACCGCACGAAGATCACCCGCACGCACCGCCGCAGATCTCGTCGCCGACGTGCTCCCGGCCATCCTCAGCCCAACTCACGGTGACCAACGCACTCACCATGTTGCGTTGAGTCCAACCGTGCACTTCCCGCACCTCACCGCCCACCCTAGCCCCGAGTTCGCCTTCACCCGAACTCCGGTGACCGCCTAGGTCGTCGCCGGCGCCAACTCCGGCCAGCCCGACCCCAACTGACTCCACCAAGAGCCGCGGTTCGTCCTCAGCTCCACCCCGATGCCCTCCGCGACCCATTTGGGGGCCGGAACGGCCAAAACCACTTCCGCCGCCGCGTCGGGCTCGCCGGCGGCTAAACGCCGGTGCAGCCATTTTGACTTTGACCACGGGTGGGCCCTGGTTGACTCTGTTGAGTCAATGACAGGTGGGGCCCCCTTCTGCTAATTATCCAGATTAGTTTAAACTAAATTAAATTAGTTAATTATCCACTGACACCCTGGACCCACGCGTCAGGTTTGACCTGGACCGGGTCTGTTGACTTGCTGAGGTCAGCATGACCTCATGCTGACGCAGTAAACCTTTTTTGAAATTAAAATAAATCTAAAATGATTTATAAATTCCATAAATTGTTGCAAACTTCAAAAATTCATATAAATTCAACCGTAGCTCCAAATCAAACAAATTATATATGAAAAATGATCAGAAAAATCCAATCTATCCATCTGTTCTAGTTTCATGCATGTTTAAACAAACTAAGTTGAGGTTTAGTGCAGAACAAGATAAAACACTTTAAAGGGCCATTTATGAGTTTGAAATTTGAATCTTTGGTTCAAATTGATTCAAACCCATCTGGTTTTAGTTGCATTAGCCCAACACACTCATATTGCCATGTTTCATGCATGCATCATATTGTCGCACATTGTTTGGTTATAGTTGTGTATCGGTGTTCTTTGCGGCAGGTTCTGCCTCCGAGGAGTACCGTGATTACCCTAGCGAAGAACCGTATCCGTGCATCAATCCATCAGGCAAGGAACCAACCATTTGATCATATCGATACAATCCCATGTTCTCGCTCTTGCTCTCTTTTACTGCATTAAGACAACGCGTTTCAAACTGCTGTGTGCTACGGTAGTTGAACCCATTTCCTCTGCATGACTGTCATTGCCACAGTAATTAGATGAAACCCACTAGCATGTGTAGGAATTGATTGAGCCATATGTATGTGTTGTTCCTACCTTGCTATGCCTGCTATGCTTAGAGTCGTGTCAGGTCTGGTTCATCTGGGTGATGGGCTAGAGTGAAATGATCATGTCGGTAATGAGAGTGATGTGGTGAACACGATTTGGTAAAGGTATCGATGAGAGGCCATGTAGGAGTACATGGTGGGTTGTTTCATTGAAGCCGACCTTAAGAACTGAGATCTGTATGCGTGATTTAAGATTCAGCTACTACCATGCATTGGGCCCTGAAATATGACCCCGCTCGACTTCTTATTCACCCTTGTCCTCTGTCCAGGAGTTGCAAGTAGTTTCTAGTGTTTGTAGCTTACTGGAGGCCGTGGACAGCGCTGACCCGCGGGGTGGGCTGTGATGCGGTAGGTACGTGTTACAGTGTATCGAATACCCGTTAGGTATCTCGGGAACCCTGTACACATCGTTCGGGGCCGTATGGGAAACCTCGGCCGGACTCCCTGCGAATGGAACCTGGATAGGCGATAAACCTGGACTAGAGACTTAGGTGTTTAGGTAGGTCGTGGTCTACACCCACGTCGGCTTTCGCTTGAAGTCTGCCGAGCACATGTCGTGTGCAGACGCTAAGTGGTGGAAACATGTATGAAGAAGTACACCCCTGCAGGGTTAACATGATCTATTCGAATAGCCGCGTCCGCGGTAAAGGACTACTTGGTTGCTTATACAGTTCATAGACAAGTGAATGGATACTACTAAAAATCTCAAGATAAGCGTGAGTGCCGAGGATGGCTCTTCCGTAGGATGACGGAGGTGGATCCTCGGTGGTGTATTGAAGTGGTGAGTAGTGGACTCGTGTGCGCAAAACCATTTCAAGTTGGAGTCAAAGCTGGCTTGCTGCAATAACTCCACCAACCCTTCTTGATAATGTGCATGTATGTAGGATCTGACGTAAGTCTTGCTGGGTACCTTTGTACTCATGTTGCTATAATTTACATTTTACAGAAGACGCTGCAACCCCTTCTGATGGGTTCTTCGTAGACATTGACATCGATGAGTAGACTGAGGCCCAGGTGGTAATCCTGAGCTTGTGAAGGTCCACGTAGTATAGCTAGGCTTTCCAAGCCTCTTTTATTTTACTAGTTGTCTGTACTCAGACAAGTTACTTCCGCTGCTGGTTTGTATGACTGTATGACTTGAATGTGGGTCGTGTGACCCGTACTTGTATGTATGTTATGTATGGCTCTCTGAGCCTTTAAATAAAGTACTTGTGTCGTAGAGTCATGTTGTGATGCCTTGTTGTATTTGCACATATCGAGCATATTGTGTGTATGATTGAAATGCTTGGTATGTGTGGGATCTGACTATCTAGTTGTTTATCTTTAGTAGCCTCTCTTACCGGGAAATGTCTCCTAGTGTTTCCATTGAGCCATGGTAGCTTGCTACTGCTCCGGAACACTTAGGCTGGCCGGCATGTGTCCTTCTTCGTTCCTGTGTCTGACCCTTCGGGGAAATGTCACGCATTGAGTACCGGAGCCCTGTTAGCCCGCTACAGCCCGGTTTACCGGAGTCCTGCTAGCCCAGTGCTACAGCCCGGACCCACTTGCTGATGACCGACACGTTCGATGCTGGGTCATGGATGCCTGTCCCTGTAAGTCTGTGCCACTTTGGGTTTACGACTAGTCATGTCAGCCCGGGCTCCTTATCATATGGATGCTAGCGACATCATCATATACGTGAGCCAAAAGGCGCAAACGGTCCCGGGCAAAGGTAAGGCGACACCCGTGGGAATACCGTGTGTGAGGCCGCAAAGTGATATGAGGTGTTACAGGCTAGATCGATGTGACATTGAGTCGGGGTCCTGACACACTGCCAGCAGCCCGACGGGCAGGCGGCACCCATGCCAGCCTCAAAAAGAACGGCCACGCCGATCGGACGGCCTAGTTTAGGCCTTCAGCGTCGAGCATCTCCTTCTGCCTAGCCTTCAACCAGGCCCTCGTCTTGTCGCTCATCTTCGACAAGTCCACGCTCATGATTGCAAGGGCCACCTCCTTCGCTTTGGTGGCGGCATTGGTGACCTTGATGTCGAGCTGCCTCTGCCTGGCCTTGACGTTGTTGGCCTCGATGTCGAGCTTCCTTTGCCGGGCCGCCTCCTCCATGTCGATCTTCCTCCTCTTGGCCGCCTCCTCCATCTCAAGCTTCTGTCTTTGAAGGTCTAGGTATTGCTTCATTTGCTCGTCCTTGCTTTGCCGCTTCTTCTCGTCCCTCACATCCTTTTGGGACATCATGCCATGCAAAGTCTCATGCAAGGCCATGGATGAGGCGTCACGTATGTCGTCCACCTTGAAGTTGGTCTTGCCCCTCGGCCTCTTCAACGCCTCGCCATCCCCACCTCTGGCGAACTTGGTTGTCTTCTTGTCTCTCTTTCTTTGAAGTTCACGGTATTGGTCCTTAAACTTGGGGCAATTGTTGATGATCATCCAACAATGCGTAAGAGTAAATGGCTTGTCATTGTGCCGGGCCTTGAATGCCTCCAAAGATTGGAATGCCTACACCACATGATCAACAACAAGTGAACATGCAAATATATACACGGCCGAAGCCTCATGGCCGTAGCAAGGAAAGAGCTAGAAAGAGGAGACCATACCATGTCCCCAACGCCGAGACCACTCACGGGCCGTGCTTCAACGCTCTAAAATGTGACGCAATACTTGTTGCACTCTTGTTGGATGAACAACCATCTTTTTTGAATCGAGCCGATGCCATGGTTGCTTGTAATTTGGTAGGGCTCAAACATCTTCCTTTCATGGAATGTTTTGTGGACTCTCGTCCAAAAACCAATGCCCTTTTGTTGCGCGCCGGTCCTCGGATCTTGGCTAATCTCCATCCAAGCTTGGCAAATCAACTTGTCCTCATCTTGTGTATATGAACCCGTGCGAATGCTCTTCCTCTTCTTTTGTGCCTCGGCTCTTTGGGTGAGCTCGTCGATGAACAATGGTGCACCACTAATATCAACGTCATTGCTTTCTTCTTCTTCATCATCACCTTCGACATAGATGTCATTGTCTTCATGCCACGAGTCACCGTGGTCGTAGTCAGCATGGCCGTCGGCCTCTTCATCGGGGACGTACTCGGCACGACCATCCTGACTTTGGGTCTCATCGAGGTCGTAGGTACGACCATGCCCACCGTCGAAGATCACGTCCTCCATGTACCGGTTGTAGAAGGGGTCGTCGACCGCTGGCGTCGGGGTTG